>NC_134601.1:29793115-30158570 GCF_037038515.1 Microtus pennsylvanicus
AAGACCTGGCAAGGTTGTGGAGGATGAAACTCTCATACCCACTGTTTGTGGTCATGGAAAACAGGACAGAGACTTGGAAAAGTATTTCTCAGTTTCTTGATATGTTAATTGTCATCTGACCAAAGCTGTAATAACTTCCCTGATGGAGCAGTGCTGTTACTTTGAGGAAAGCTTTCCCTGAAGCAGATCTGTAAGCTGCTAAGACTTTGTGGTATTCCTTGCCTCTGGAACAGCCAGGATCCCTTTACATTTGAGCTGAAATGTATACACTACACATGTATGTTTTTAACTGTACTTATTGTCTGGCAGTTAGACATCCCCAGCCTGCCTGATGTCATTCCACTCCAGAAGGTGCCATCCACTCACACTCCAGCCTGAGTCCTCAAAGCCTGGGCTGGCTGGCAGACAACCATAGGCCTGCCCAGAGCTACAAGGCTTCCATTACAATGAGCAAAATGTGTGATGGAGAAACAGGAGAGAAAGAGTAGTGGGATTGTTCATGTGCTGTGAAAAGAGGAGGAATAGAAAATGTGAAGGCAGTGAGGAACAGGCTGACGTGGGTAGTCTTCTTGTCATTCATGGCCATGGGGTCATCAGGACCGAGGTTGCTACCAAAGGTCATTTCTGGGTCTCCGGTCTTATTGCAGCTTGGATCTATGTTAACATTCATGGTCCAAGTTGCCACCAAAGGGCACACAGGAGCCTGGAGTCTGTGCTGCATCCTGTGGCCTTATTGGCATCTGAGGGCTGTTCTGCCACTGGAGTGACACTGATCTGAGAGACCCGAGCTGTCAACCGGGGCCATGGTGTTGGCTGCTATAAGAGGTTCTTCTGTCTATGTCTTGCTTTCATTGGTTGAATAAAGAAACTGCCTTGGCCTTTAGATAGGGCAGCACTTAGATGGAGTAGACTGAACTGAATGCTGGGAAGAAGGGCAGTGTGGCAGATGCCATGAAGCTCCTGCTTGAGACTGACGCTGGTTAGAATATTTTCCAGTAAGCCATGACCTTGTGGTGTTACACAGATTGGTAGAAATGGGTTGAATTAAGATGCAAGAGTTGACCAATAGGAAATTAAAGCTAATGGGCCAGGCAGTAATTTAACTAATACAATTTCTGTGTGATTGTTTCAGGTGTAAGCTAACTGGGCAGCTGGGACCAAAAGCAGGCATTCTCTCCTTCAACAATTGGTGCTCAACGTGGGGTACAAAGCCTCAATTTTAAGTCTGATATAATCTTTTTTGTTAAAAGCATGGATTACTCCATGATGGAAACTTTATTTGATGCACAATGCAGTTTGTTGCCATTTCCTTGTCAGATTTATAGGTTTTTGACAGTCTGAAATAAATGAGAGTTTTTATAAAACTTCATGAAACTGTTTCCACATTGTAACATGCAATTTGTACTAACATAAACCTGTCTCACTCATGTTTACTCACAGATATTTGACTCCAGAGTGAACTGTCTTCTTCCTTTGAGGTGAGAGCTGTGTGTTTACATTGACATTTGTTAGTGTGTGTTGTGTATATACTCATGCTTGTGCAGATATGTCTCTGGATATATATGTGTGAAAGTTAGTTGATCACTTACTGCTGTGATAGGTTCTGTGTTATAATTCTCCTGGTCCTCTTCAATGATGACCTGGTGTGTAGTATACTGCTTACATATCTCCATAGTTCTTTACTCATGTGCTGACTTATATCAGTATGGCTCAACACCCATTTTCCTAAACTGTTTTCCTCTCTATTGCCGTTCTCTATTTCCATGCTCCATTTTCCCCAGTATTGGCCAGAGGAATCCATTTAAGATGGCATCAATGTTCATCTGGTGCCTCTGGAGAATGTCTTGTGTCTAAGCATTGTACTATCTGAGCCCCTGTGTGGAAAGGAAGTAATGATGCCCACCTCAAAGAATAATTTTCAGGGCCTGAATTGAGAGAAAACAAAACCTGTGTATTTATGTGGTTGGTGGATTTCCCTTGCCCCCTTTGTGCTGCCCATGGAAGGCTGTGGCATGAAAGTAGGGGCCTGAGTGCACACAGAGAGGGGGAGTTCTTGCCACGGAAATGGGAAATGCACAAGCTCACATTCCCAGTATGTGTCTGCAGTCACAGATATCACTGTGTGTGCCCAGGGTGGTGAGATGACCTGGGAGGAGGAAAAAATCATTGTTTGCCTTCCATTGATGTTGTCTGCACAGACAAGGCACCATCATTGCATCCCCTGGGATTTATGTGCTTTCTCATCCTGGTTTCCTCTATTTCATGAGTTTTCTTTTCCCTTATGCTACCTTCTAGTGTAAACATAAAGGGTTTAATCTCTGCAACCCAGAAGCAGGAGTTCATAGGGAAGAACCCACTGTGCTGTGATGTCTGCCAGACAGGAAAGGTGAACAGACATTGGGACATTAAAGGTGAGTCAATTCCCTTACCCATCCTTATCCATTCAATATGATAACAATACTTCATCTTCTGTTCATTAGCAATCTTTTGAGGTTAAATATGATCCTGTGTGTATGAATCTCAGATGGGTAGAAGGACCAAGGCACTTTGGAGTAAGTATGTTACAGCAGCTATCCCTGATCTCCCTGGTAGGTATTAGATAGTGGTACTCAAATATAGTGAGTGCCTGTGAGATGTTATTGCAAATATAGCTCTTTCACAATCATCCCTTGTAAGAACAGAATCTACAATACATTACTCTATGTCTATAAAGGACCACATTACATCACTCCTCCTCCAACTCTATTCGGAAAGGTGAAGGCCTCCCATAGGTTTGAGGAAAGCATGGCCCTTCAAGTTGAAGCAGGACCTAGCTCCTCCCCTTGATCAATGCTGGCCAGGCAATCCAGCTAAGCTTCAGGGACAGATCTTGCTCTCACTGCTAGGAGCTTTACAAAGAGACCAAGCTGCACAGGCAGAGGGCCTAGGCAGGCCCCATGCAGACTCCCTAGCTGTTGGTCCAGAGTCCATCAGCTCTCATAAGTTCAGGTCAGCTGTCTCTCTGGGTTCCCCTGCCGTGACCCCCCTGCCTCGCACAATCCCTCCTCGCTTTCTGCCACAAGACCCTCTGGAGCTCACTGCAGAGCTTGTCTGCGGATCTCTACCTCTGCTTCCCATTGGTTACTGGATAGAGTATCTCTGGTGACAACTGAGGTAGTCACCAATCTGATTACAGTAGATGGCCAGTTCAGGCACGCTCTCCACTAAGAGTCTTAGTTTGGGTCATCCTTGCACAATGATTATTGATATGGAGCATTATTTTTTGGTTTTTTTAATTAAGAATTTTTTAATTCAATATTTTCTCATTTTATATATCTATCCCCATTCCCACTCCCTCTCCTCCTCCCACTTCACCGTTCTCTCCCCACTCCCCATCCACTCCTCAGAAAAGGTAAGGCTTCCCATGGGGAATCAATGAAGTCTGATCCTTCACTTGAAGGCAAGACCAAGGCCCTCTCCCCTATATCTAGGCAGAGCAAGGTATCCCGCTAAAGAAAATGTGCTCCAAGACGCCAGTTCAGTGTGTGTATTTGAACGAATCCAGGACCCTGCGTGTACGAAGCACGTGTCTTAGAATGCAATAACAATCACAGCCAGCATTTTATTGAATCTCGAGGGTTCATCTTTTAGAGATTATCTTAGGTCATGTCACATGAATATGGAGAGTTTTCTTTTCCAGTTCAAATGATTTTGATTTTGCTTGCCCAAAGGAAGTGGCTATAACTGTCAGTACAATCCTGAATGCAAATGTCTTCTTTCTAATCTCAAAGAAAAACCTTTCCGGCTTTCCCCAACTGTGTGAATGAGCCAGGAATTTTTCACACTGGGTTTTGGAAAGATTCTGTTTGTTGACCCTAACACGAAGAAATCAAGCCCAAAACAATTTCCTAAGTGGTTTGTATACTTCTTAATGTTTATAAACAATCTCCTAGTTTGCAGCCTATCAACAATGAGCTTCTGTTATATTTGCTGGAGTCCCATAAGCTAGGTCCCAAGTCAGTTTTCCACACTGTCAACCTTCATTTGCTAACTGTGGCCACTCACACCTGATTAAGTAAGAAACTTTCTGAAATATTATATTTTAGGCAAACACAAATTGCCAATCACACACAAATAAAAATAAGTCTAAGCTGTTAGGAGAGGATTTACAGGTAATCCTGTGGGCATGAAAATGAAAATACTCAATTTAAATTTGTATGTTCAACAGAGTGGGAAAGGATATTATGTTCAAATTCTCATTCTCCAGGGACTAGGGAGTTGGCTCAGTGCGTAGCAGTGCTTACTGAGCCAGCATGAGAACCTGACTATGAATCCCTAGCAACCACATAAAAAGGGCAGGCATGGCCGCACATGCCTATCATCCCAGCATTGTGCAGCAGAGACGTATGAATCCTTGGAGCTTACTCAGCCAGTTTAGCTGAAGAAGCAAGCTTGTGAGACTAGACCTTACCTTAAAGGAATAATGAAGAGAGCAATAGGAGTTAACAACCAATGTCCTTCCTTGACCGCTACACACACGCATGTGTTACCACGTACACCTGTGTTGTTGGTTTTCCTTTTACTCTAGTTCCACATCGGGTGACACAATGTTGTTGGATGTTTTACTCTTTTCTCTTTTGGGTGGCCAGTCATTCAGCTCCCAAACAAATCCCACACACAGGAGCTTATTCTTACTTATAAATGCCCAGCCTTAGCTTGACTCATTTCTAGCTAGCTTTTCTTAACTTAAATTAACCTGTCTACCTTTTGTATCCCTCTCTTTACCTCTTCCTCTGTGGCTTACAGTGTAGCTGGGTGGCTTGTCCCTGATGTCCTCCTCCCTCGTTCTTTCATTGCTCCTTCTGTTTATACTCTCTGCCTGCCAGCCCCTCCTAGCCTTTCTCCTGCCTTGCTAGTTGGCAATCAGCTCTTTATTAGACCATCAGTTTTAGACAGGCAAAGTAACACAGCTTCACAGAGTTCAACAAATGCAGCATAAACAAAAGCAACCCACCTTCAACTAATATTCCATAACACACCTGGGTTATGCCTGCCCCACACTTACACCATACACTTCCCTCCCCACATGTCCATTTTACAGTACCAAATGCCCGTAATTGCTACGAGGTTGGCAGAGTATAACTAAGACAGGACAGGTACATACGAATACCGTGGTTACTGTGGTAAGTAAGCCCGGAGTGGGGGACTTGTGGGTGGTTCTGGACAGGCTTTGGGAAAACAAAGCCATTGGTTTCAACATGTTCTCACAACAGATGAAAACATGACCTGGAGAAATCCACATTAGTAGTTTAGAGTCAATTGAATATAGACACAAAGACACACACACACACACACACACACACACACACGAGATAGAGGTACACTCAGTAAGACGTTGCTGGCTACTTTTATGTCAACTTGACACAAGGTAGTCATTTTGGAAGAGGAAACCTCAACAGAGAAAGTCTCCACCTGATTGGCTTTAAGTAGTAACTGATCCGGGGGAGCTGTGCCACCTCTGGGCTGGTGGTCCTGGGTGCTATAAGAAAGAAAGTCATGAAGAGGAAGCCAGTAAGAAGCGCCCCTCCATTACTTCTGCTTTAGTTCTTTTTTTTTTTTTGATTTTTGAGACAGGGTTTTTCTGTAGCTTTGGTTCCTGTCCTGGAACTGGCTCTTGTAGACCAGGCTAGCCTCGAACTCCCAGAGATCCGCCTGCCTCTGCCTCCCAAGTGCTGGGATTAAAGGCATGCGCCACCACCACCCAACTTCTGCTTTAATTCTTGCACCCAGGTTCCTGCCCTGCTTAAATTCTTGCCCTGACTTTCCTCAATGGTGGACTGTTACCTGGATTTTTTTTTTTACCTGGATATTTTAGAAAAAATAAATTATTTCCACTTCATTTTCTTTTTGGCTTTGGTATTTTATTACAGAAAAAAAAACACTAAGACAAACACATTTTAAAAATGACTGACTCTCTTTAGAATTACTCACAGTCAATATTTCTACTTCATAGTGACTATTAAAATAAGGACTGATAATGCTAAATTAGCATATTGAAACCCTTTATATAATGAGAAAATAACGCAATATTGACTTTAAACTTATATTTTAAAAACTAACCCGCAGCACATGTCATTTTGGGAACAGCTGCTCTCTCGCACGTAAGCAACTCCCTGCACAACCAGACGGGCCCTAGAGGCAATCACTAAAGCACTGCTCATCCACATCTCTGGAGAATGCCTCCTGGTTCTCCCAGACTATGAGGCCACAGTGCTCTTCTGGGCAGCTGTTATCAGACCACGCCCCCTTCCTGTTCCTAAGACTCTGGAGCTGCTTCCTGGCTCCTGTTGACTTTGTGCTTTTGCCTCACTCCTTTGGGGCAGAGACGTGGGGTAGAGAACTGTTCTGCTGTGCGACAGCCTTGACCCATGGTGAAGAAATTGACCTCTTGTTTTTCCCAAAGAGAAGAGCAAAGGGAACTCTTGCGTTCTGCCTATTTACCCCCGTTAATGCCTTTGTAAGTCTTAAAATGTCAGGATGTGAGCCTCTTTCCTTCTTTCTTGACATAGTCTACCTCCCCACCACTGTGCTGACATCCATTTCCTTGGGCTTATAGGCTTCCCGCCTTGGAGACACACATTCTGACCTTTAGCCAATCATGCAAACATTAGCCAAGTGTTACAATAAAGAAAAAATTGTGTGTGTGGGAGAGGGGCTTAAAATGGCTGTGGTTAGTTTAGCAATGGTAATTTTCTAATGTAAAATTAGAGCGGCATCTGTAATCAAAATAGCGCAGCTGATGAGATTTGCTTGTTTTTATGGCAACAAGTATAACAATGTCAATCCCTAAAATTATAGAATAAACATGCATATTGCTAATTTTCATACCTTCATTTGTAACAGTGAATGTTACATCTAATTCACCAAAACTGATGGATCTAATACTTGTAAAGAAAACATCTTGAGATTAAACATGTGATTATTCCCCAGGACATAACATATCACCAGTGTATAAAGCAGCAATCATATATACTAAAAGAACATCAAATTAAGAGACTCAGTATGTCTGGAGTAGGCTCCAAACATCCACATTTAGCAAAACTGTACAGAAAACTTTTGAACCGGTACAGGGTCACAGGTTTAACTGAGTGCTATTATGTAAGGAGCAGTTTTCACCATGCGCTGTTTCTGAATTCCATCCACACCCTATCTACCCCAGTTCCCTCATTATTACTGGTATATTGCGTGGCACTCTGTGTCTGTACAATGAAGTTTAGTGCTGTTTTCAAACGTGGCCCAGGGCCAGTGTGTGGATAAAGCATTTTTGAAAAGACTGATGATCTAATTCAATCCTTGGGACCCACATGATGGAAGGAGAGAACCTATTCCTTCATGCTCTCAATGCTTTCCTCTGACCTCCATGCACATGCTAAGGCACACATATACATACACACACGCGCACATAGAAAATACGGAGTATACAGCACTGGGGAGGCAGAGGCAGACGGATCTCTGTGAGTTCGAGGCCAGCCTGGTCTACAAGAGGTAATTCCAGGACAGGCTCTAAACCTACACAGAGCAACCCGGTCTCGAGACACCCCCAAAAACATTTTTAAAAAAATAAATGAACATAAACTTACTGTATGACATAGCTATACCACTCTTGGGTACATACACAATGGACTCAAAGTCAATATACCACAGAGATACCGGCTAGTCTATGTTTACTGCTGCACTCTTGACAATAGTTAAGTGGAACCAGCGCAGAGGTCCACAAACATGAATGGATAAAGAAAACATGGTAAAGGGCCTCGGGGATGGCTCAGTGAGTAAAGGTGTGTGACACCGAGTCTGACAATCTAAGATCAATCCTCAGGACCCTCAAGACGAAAGGAGAGAACAAACTTCCCACAATCCTCTGATCTCCATACACACACTCTATGACACAGGCATGAAAATATATGCACACATATATACAAAGGAAAGGTGAAAGCATTTGTGGGAAATGCATGCAACTGGAAATTATCTTAAGTAAAATTAACATGAACTCAGAAAAGCAAATACTCGCCATTTATTCACACATGCAGGGTCTAAATTTACAAAACTGGATGTGGAGGCTGCCGTGTGTCGGGGAGTGGGGTTGTGTAATGAAAGTGGAAAGGGGACCATGGGAGGGGAATGACGGAAAAGGAGTCTTAGTGGAATACACGTGGCATGAAGTCAAACGGATGAAGATTTGGGATCATGAAGGTGATGAGCAACAGAGGAGCAGGGGTGGGCGAGGGAGAAGGCAGTGGGAGAAGAGGAATTGATAACAATGTAAATGACAGATAAGGATTAAAAGGCCATAACAAAATCTACCCTTTTCATAACTTAAAAATTCATTTAAAAAACAAAAATAGGAAGACATTGTTTTGCGTTTTAGACGCCATTTTGAAATGTTCAAAGAGAGGAACGAAAGATACTCACACACAGTACAGGACATATTTAAGGTCATTTCTGTGGCAAAGAACGCTACAGTGAGGGTGGACAGTGTGTTCAATGCCACTGTTCTACCGCTGGTCCACTGTACAGAGGGGCAATATGGTGTTTAAAACCGCATCGTATATTTCAAAATAGCTAGGAGAGGATTGTTGGTGTTTTCACTGGACAGAAATGATGCATATGTGATGTGTCTGATATGCCAGTCATTACCTGCTATATGCATGTACTGAAATAGCACATGGTACCTTATAATTCTGTACTTATGTGTCAAATAAAGATAAAATAAATTAGAGTTTAAAAAGAGAATTGATAGAACGAGCTCTATAATGCAAGGCATGGTTTTGCCTTCTTTGTAGTCGCTCGAGGTTCAGTAGGTTTATTTCTGATACATCCACTCCATCCCAATTATGACTATGACCTATATTCTTACACCCTAAATATTGATAGCTATGAGTGTTCATTTTATTGCTGTTCTCTGTGTTTTTATTTAGCTTGACGCATTGTCTTTTATGCATGAGTATCTATATAATTGAATGCTTTCTTGTTGTTTTGTGGATTTCTAGTTGTATTCATTATTGCCAAATAACCCAATTTTTGTTACCTCAGCTTCTTCAACTTCTTGTATTTGTGCATGTGTGTGACCCAGGATGATTTTTAACGAATGACACACACCTGTTTGAAGAGTGGAATTCATTGTTTGTAGACAGAATGCACTGTGCACACCCAATAGATCCACTGGGCAAGGGTGTTCAGCTCATCTGAACCTTGTTACTTTTTGTTCTCCCAATTCCGTGTGTTACTGAACAAGGAATGGTGAAGACTCCAGTTTAGCTGTGGGTTTGTCTGTTTTCCCGTCAGTCTTCTCGGCTCTGCTCCACAGCTTGTGATGTGCCCTGGCTTTATGGGCATCTGTTTTCAGAACTTTTATATCTTCTTGCTTAACGAACACAAAGATTCTTCTCCTGAGTTGTCGGGTTTAACAAATCTGAATGCATGTAGGTCATGCACTTTCACTAGCATTTCAGATAAAGAAATTATATTGCACATTTGTGTAAGTATTCCCTCTGACCTGAAATTCAAATTTAGCTGGATTAAATTCAATCTGGCAACTCTGCACCTGGAATATTCTGTGGAGTTGAGCCCAAGTGCTCTGAACAAAGTCTCAATGAGGCTTACTCAGTATCTGCCATGCCAGGGGTCACCCATGTGAGGGAGGTTTCCTGATGTCCCAGGGGAGTGGAACCTCCGGGTGACGACAACACGAGTGATACACAATGCGGGGACACAAAACACCCAGGTGAGCCCTTTGTCACTAACTGAAATCTTAGAATTTTGCTCATCACATGAATTTCTTTTTTTTTATTTTTATGGTTTATTTAACTTTATTTTATGTGCATTGGTGTGAAGTGTCAGATCCCCTGGAACTGATTCAGGCAGTTGTGAGCTGCCATGTGGGTGCTGAGAATTGAACCTGGGTCCTCTGGAAGAGCAGTCGGTGCTCTTAACCACTGAGCCATCTCTCCAGCCCCATGAATTTCTTATTGAGTTCAAGAGAACAAATTATGTGGGAGTCCCCTCTGTGTGCTGTGATTACCATTAATGAATAAAAAAACTGCTTTGGACCTATAGCAAGGCAGAACTTGGGTAGGCAGGGAAAGCTAGGCTGAATGCTGGGAGAAAGAAGGGCTGAGTCAGAGAGAAGCAATGGAGCCACTGGAGACAGACACTGGGAACTTTAGCCACTGTCACATGGCGATACACAGAAATGGGTTAAGTGAATATGTAAGAGATTAGCCAATAAGAAGCTAGAGCTAATGGGCCAAGCAGTGATTTAAATAATACAGCTTCTGTGTGATTGTTTTGTGGCTAAGTGGCCAGGAACCAACGGACAGCTCTCTCCTTCTTCAACAACCAAAGAAACTTATTACCCTTAGACAAGAATGTCACTGAGTTTCTGCTTTGAGTCTGCCACCTGCCAATGGAAGCTATCACTCCAGTGTCCAGTCCAGCCGAAGATGCACAAGGATCCCATCTCACCCTTCTGGAGCTCAAAGGAAGCACATTTCTCTCTGGTAAAATAGGGAAAGGAGCAAAAGTAAAATAAGGGAACAGGAAAACTCAACAACCACATCAAGTGGAGTCGGTGGTGACTTTAGTTGAATGGAAATGTGATCTCATTGTCCCTCCCCCTAAACAAATGAGGACACCCAGTCCGCCACATGAACTTACAGAGAAAAGAAAAACATTCCAGAATTTTTCCTCCTTCTCTGTCTTGACTCCCCTTATATGGCATAAGTCACGGTACACTGTGGATAGGTAATGAATCCAACCTGGAGATTGGGAAAATGGCCAGTTATTACCCATAATGTCACATCAGCACCACAAACTCCCAGAGGTGATGTGATGAGAAGAGGCCCTCAACTCTATGGTATTCTTTCCACACACACACCCTGAAGAATGGTCTAATTTCAAGAAAGACAGCTAATGAAACCTGTGCTCCTTGTGGGTATCAGGGACCCTAGAGCCTTGTAGTAATTCATCAAATGGATAAGCACGGATAAGCAATTTTACTTCTAAGTACACAGCCAAGAAATAGCAAGAGCTAAGTCTATATAAACACTTGTGCACAAAAGTGTATGGCAACATTACTCATAATATCTCCAAAGTGGAAATCACCTAAAGACCACCAAGTGATTACCAGATAAATAACAATAAACTATTAGTCAGCCTTTAAAAAGCAAAGGAATAAATCCTCCTGCATTCTAGAATATGGATGAACCTTGAAAATATCACAAAATAGAAGGAAGCCTGCTACAAAACAAAAATAGCATGAATCTATTTCTATCAACTGCCCCAGAAGAGAAAAGGAGCATCCAGAGAGACAGAGAATGACTGGGGTTAGACAGGCCACTACACCCTTATAATCCCAGCTTTCAGGAAGCAGGCTGAAGCAAGAGGAATGCAAATTTAAGGTTAGGCCTAACTACAGAGTGAATTCAAAGTCAGCCTAGACTACATAACTCAGAACCTGTCTCGCGGGACTATTCCAGATTCAACTAAAACCGTAATGAGAGGTTTCAATGCAACAGAAATATCTGAAGATTATTACAGTGATGCACAATAATATATGTTTACTGAAAATTATCCTTAGCATATAGGGGCATGTTTTGTTGTTGTTTGAGATAAGATTTCATTCTGCAGCCCGCACTGGCCTCAAACTTACAGCAATCCTCCTACCTCATTTTTCCAAATACCAGGGCAGAAGGAATCAGAGGAAAATATGGTTGTCATCACAAGCGCTGGACTCATTTCCTCTTTCTTACACACACATGCGCACACGCGAGCACGCGCACACACACACCAGACAGATTCTAGTATCATACCAATTTTTCCAAGATAGTTTTCTTGATTCAGTCAGTACGACATTTCAGTTTTTGATTAACCATGTCTACCCTGCCCCAAACTATAAGAAAATCACACACACACACACACACACACACACACACACACACACACACGCATGCACCTACACACACACCTTGTTCATAATAAAAGGTATCAGAAAGGAGTCAGGCAGTGGTGGCGCACGCCTTTAATCCCAGTACTCAGGAGGCAGAGGCAGGCGGATCTCTGTGAGTTCAAGGCCAGCCTGGTCTACAGAGTGAGTTCCAGGACAGGCTACAAAGCTACAGAGAAATCCTGTCTCGAAAACCCAAAAACAAACAAACAAAAAAAAGGATATCAGAATACCCCCCCCCTCTCTCTCACACACACACCTAGTTTATAATAAAAGATGCCAAAATACATAAGATGAATTGGTAAAAGAAAATTATTTCATGGGTACAAGATGAAAAATTCTAGGAAGAAGTAAAAATAACTATAATAAACAATACAATGATGAAGGGTGGCTATATTGCCTGTCGCATTAGCAACAGTTCAAATTATTACCAACATTCAAAGAAGCTAGACATTTCCATACCATATTGATAACAAAAACATTAGTAATACTATACTGAATATATTTTGTCAATGTATACATAGTACACATTTCATAGTTTCCAAGGACATTTTGAAAAATTTAATGTAGAAAAATGATTTAGAATACATTTGCTTATGAATGTACATGGGTATCGAAAGTGAAGCTTAATTTTAAAAATGTTAAGAAATTAAATTTTATCATAAAGCTACAGGTAAAATAAACTTGGCATCCATTCTAAAGAAACAACAATTTGAAATAAAATTTAAAACAAAATTGTATTTGGGAGGTATTTCAAATGCATTTTTTTTTTGCCAGAAACAGAGTTTCTCCTTGAACTCGCTTTGTAGACCAGGCTGTCTCAATCTCACAGAGATCCGTCTGCCTCTGTCTCCCTGAGTGCTGGGATTAAAGGTGTGTGCCACCACCGCCCGGCTTCAAATGTATTTCTATATAAATACGGTCACAATATAGGCAAAAGGAGGTTACAAAGAACACAATGGGTCAGTATTCACTTGTGTTCGTATCTACCAAGCAAACCTACACACAAAAAATGAAAGTAAATCATTTTGTGCCTCTCGCATGGTTTTCTAGTCAGCATGGTGTTAGGCAGTACTCTCTGTCCAGCGGCTTTAGTGGCCTTAAACTCTCGAAAGGTCCCCCTTTGTCTATTCAGACTTCCAGAAAGCTCTACGGCACAATTAGCGTCGGCCCCTCCCTCTTACCTAGCTCAGTGGGCTTCAAGCTGCAGTTCATGTTTTGACCACCAGGTGGCAAAAGTGCGCCATCCATATAGCAAATGGCTACAAAGACGGTTCTACAAAAAGGAAAAAAAAATACCATAGCTCTTAAAATAAGCTTATGAAAATCATTCTAATTCTCTCGAGGGTAGAAATTTCATATGTAAAAGAATATCGTAAAATCATATACATGAAAATCAGCGGTTAGTTCCAACATTCTGTCCCAATCGGCAGCAGGCACGGTGGTGGGGGCCCTAGGGTGCTGGCTACAGCTGTGTCTGTAGTGTCCTAGCGAACGGGTGGCAGAGAGGTATTGGAAAGGGGCCAAGGAAGACTGTAGAAGGGTGGGATAATGGAAGATGAACGCAGTGGCCTTTGGGTGAGTCTTCAACCTACAATGAATACCAGGTAGATCTGAAGACAAACAGGAAAGAGAAAATGGAGCTACTTTCCCACACATGCGCAGGTTGCAAACATCTGCAATCATAGGCAGTGATTTGTTTCAGCACACTTGTTAGGTTTTATAAAATGCTTTCCTTAGGGGACTGAAACAGGGATTGACAGAGCTCAGCCTGGGAAAGCACTGGAAATTCTAATCCAGCCTGGCTGGACGCTCAAATAAAAAGAAAGAACAAATAAATTAAAATATAAAAATTAATAAAATACAATTAGATATGGGTGCCAACAGTCGAGCAGAAGGTTTGCAGCTTTGTCAGACCAGGGAGCCGAGAAAAAAAGGACACAGATTCAGATTCTGCCTTGCAACTCCAGAATTTTCTGGAATTGCTGAACTAATGGGAGGAATCCTACTGAAACTATCACAGGAACATCTGAACCCGAGATTGCCTCCTCTGTCCCACACGTACTGAGATAAGAGTGCACCTGGATGTGCTCAGGCTCCCCCGGGGGTTAAGGGATGGACTCCATCCAGCCCTGCCGGACATCTGGAGATGAGCCTGAGCTTGTTCACTTGTGAAAAAGGCCAGGGCAGGCTTTTCCTACAGAGATGGCCCCAGGGCAACTGTGAAAATGTTCCCAGGGTGCGTGCACGTCGCCACAGAGTGGGACGTTGATGGCTTTTAACTATCTGGCCGCAGCAGCAGGATCCAGCTGAGCTTTAGATCTAAGGCAGGCACCGTAAAAATGATTCCTCTCTTCCTTGCCGAACGAGAACACAGACGTCCAGAGTAATGAAGAAAGACTTCTCTGGCATCCTTTGTGTCCCCAGCTTTAGAGTCAGGAAGTGCTTTCTCTCCCTGCGTCTTCATAATTTGATGAGAGATGTCTTCACTCACGTCCCCAAGCAAACCCAAATCAGGCCCGGACCTGGGAAGACAGGGCTCATCTTTGCTCCATCTGAGGTGCTCATTGGTGCTGGGTGGGCCTAGAGGCTGCCCCAGAATTGTAGGCCTGTGAGTTACTAGCTATGTAGGAAATGCTGGACCTGTCCCACTATCACCGGTCTTTGCATCGATCCAGACACTCACACCACTCGAGAATTTCACCCAAGTCCTGACTGTACTGGGACAAAAATCCAAGACTAACAGGAATTTATTTGACGCACAATAGTCTGTTTTTTTTCATTTCCCAGCAACCAAGTATTTCTTGAGCACAAGACCTACCCTGTTCTATTAGAGGTGCTCCACTAATTCTCTGGTGAATACAAGACAAGAGGGATTAATGTGTGGGCTTTCAGACTGAGATGAGCGCTCTCTCTCTCTCTCTCTCTCTCTCTCTCTCTCTCTCTCTCTCTCTCTCTCTCTCTCTCTCCTGCAGTACGTATTCTCTCTCCAAGGTCAGAAATTTTCTTTTTAACACTAGGTACTGTCAATTGTCTATATATATATATATATATGTGTGTGTGTGTGTGTGTGTGTGTGTGTGTGTGTGTGTACATATTAAAAACTATTTTAACGGCATTCTGACATATGTTCAATTGTACCGACCATTTCTCTCCCTTAACAACACGTCTTTGACACTTCCTCAGGCGCTGGAGCACGATGTTCTCGCTGTAAATGCAAGCTTCCTGCTCTGTAACTCTGCAGCCTTGAGCACCGTCCTTATCCTCATCGATGCTGTACGCTGATGTTCAGCAGCGTTGTCCTTCTTGGAAGTGTGCTCTGAGCACTGAATGACATCATTTTAAAGGGGTATGCTACAAAAGAAATGTTTGTCAATTTTTAAATTTGCCTTTATGTATCATTCTTATTATTTTTCTTACAACCAGGATAAAAACACGTCACAATCAGTTACATTTCAGATATGCTATTATCAAGCCGCCCGGGTGCTTAGGGCAACCCCATCAAATCGCCACACACCTCAGAGCACAAGCCAGCAGGAATTTCTTTTCCTGCTCAGCCTCCAGAAGAGATACCTTCTTTGCCTCTTGCAGCTTTTATGGTGCATGCTGCTCTCCTGGTTTTTCAGCACTATCACTGTGAGCTCAATGTTCTTCAAGCTTGCCTTTGTATGTCGGATTTCTCTGTTTCTGTTATGAAGGCAACAGTTGTTAGATGCTAACTCCAGGATAATCTCTTCTCAAGACCCTCAATTGTACAGTCACAGATTCCTTTTCTAGAAGTGTTGCACTCATGAGGCGATTGCGGGGAAGGGGCTAAGTCTTGGACACATCTCATTTGATGATGCAATTAAGACTGCTCTGGTTACAAGAAAGAGTGTAGTTTAAACTAAAATGAGATTATACATTTTGAACCTAAATTTAAAAAAAACTCTAAGGAAAGCTTGTGAAGGGCTGGAGAGATATCTCAGTGGTTAGAGCACTGACTGCTCTTCCAGAGGTCCTGAGTTCAATTCCCAGCAACCACATAGTGGTCTACAACCATCTGTAATGAGATCTGGTGCCCTCTTCGGACCTGTAGGAACACATACAGGCAGAACACTGTATACATAATAAACAAACAAACAAATAAAAACCGTAAAGAAAGCTTGTGAAGTGACATGAAAAGATGACAACATTAGCAGGGCTTACTTTGGGTGTTATTTTGGGGGGATTTTTTTATATTATTTCACATATGTTCTAGTAACACATATCACTCATGTAAATAAATTATTGAAGTTGTTGATCACACTTACTTCACAGTGATAACACAGGAAGGGAGAAAGGATTCCAAGCAGTGTTCTATAAAATGCTGTAGACCTATTTCCCAACATCACAAACCATGATTGTTGTTTGTTTTGTTTTCCTTTCAGTACTTTGCCCCTGTGCCCACTCAACTGAGAAAACCAGATTCACTTCTTTGTGCCTTGATTAAGGAAACTGTTAGTCTTGTGTCTGAGACACAGTATCACGAATGGTTAGAGATACTGACCCTGGCCCCATATGCCTGGTGTTCATTTCTGACCCTCAGCGCTTGCTGGCCATTCCCTTTCTGTTTTAGTTCTCATACATTTTTAAGAAATATTTTCAATGTAGCCTTCTCCTTTTTAGAAGTATATTTGTTTATATATTTTATGTATGTGCTTTGTCTTCAGGTATTCCTACACACCAGAAGAAGGCTTCAGACCCCTTTATAGATGGTTGTGAACTGCCATGTGGATACTGGGAATTAAACTCTGAACCTCTAGAAGCACAGGCAGTGCTTTCAAGCACTGAGCCATCTATCCACCTCCTAGTTCTGGTATGTTTAAAGTCATGAAAATATTAACTCCTCGGTTACCAGCTGCGGGAAGTCTTAAATTAGCAAGCATAGTCCTGGCATTGACAATAATGTTGGGGCACTGAGGAAGTCAAGAATGCATATTAATTACTATTTTTATACTGTTTGAGTCACTGTTCTATTGCTGTGAAGAGATATCATGGCCAAAGCAACTCTTATGAAAGAAAGCATGTAACTGGGGGCTTGCTTACAGTTTTAGAGATTCCGTCTATTATCATCATAGCAGAGAGCATGCCAGCATGTGAGCAAGCACCCGAGGAGCAGCTGAGAGCTACAGCCAGATCTGCAGGCAGAAGGAACAGAGAAAGCCTAGGCCTGGCATAGGGTTTTTGAAATCTCAAAGCCCACCCTCGGGGACATACTTCCTCCAACAAGGCCACACCTCCCAACCCTTCTAATCCCTTCAAATCATACCACTCTCTAGCGATTATTCAAGCACATTAGCCTATACAGGCCATTCTTATGCAAACCACCGCACACAATTAATCTGGTTGCTATGTGGATTTCTAGTGATGAGTATGGACTGGCCTTCATCATTTGGACATTAGAAAAAGGTAACATGGGAGCTGTAGAGCTTAACAGGTAAGATCATTTGTTGCTCTTGCAAAGGACCCAAATTCAGTTTCCAGCACTCATATGGCAGTTCCCAACCACAATAAACTCCAGTTTCAGAGTGTTTAGCACTGGCTTCTAAACTCCACAGTCACCATGGACACATATGGTTCACAAACATACTTGCAGGCATAGCATTCATACATATAAAGGAAATACATTCTTTTTAAGATCTAAAATTAAAATGAATATGAGTATTGTTATTTGATTCGTGTTCTTAATTAGTTATATTTGCATCAACTTCAGCAAAACTGTTTGACTATATAGTCCAAAAATTAGAGCAAAAATTTTAATGTTCATTCATAAATAGGAGAATTTTAAGTGTGCATGAAGAACTAGGGCTATGGCTGGGTGTCACAGTGTTGTCTAGCAAACGTGAGGCACTAGGTTCAATCCCTACTATAAAAAAAGAGAGGGGGAAAAGATCCCTAAAGTGTATTATTCCTGGCAATTAAGGGGCAGAAGTAGATGAGTTGCCACAAGTTTAAGGTAAGATTTTTGTCTCAAAAATTTTAAGGTTTTTTTTAAAATGATGTTTTTCATTTCTGTAGTCTTCATTTTATTAACATCAATAAAAATGTTGTAGAAGTAAAAAATAAATAAGGATAAATACTTGAAGCCCTTCCCATACAAAAATATAACATGAAGGAAAACCCTAGCCCAGGAATTTGGTTTAGAATAGACTAGAACTATATATGCCTCTGCCCATTTTGGCCGTTCCAAACAAGAATCTTCAGGAACATGATAGATGCCTACAGGAAGGGCAGGAACAGTCTTCAGAAGAATTTTACATTCAACAATCTCCACTCAAGGAAGTCTCCACTTCCCCAGCTAAAAAAGAAGCCTGTGAAATAAAAAATCTTCCAACATGCTTCTCCTTGGCCTATCTCGGATGAAACCCCTGAATAGTCAGTCCTGTTTACCCATCCAGCTAGCTACCCCTTCGAATCCTATCACCCCCAGTTAGCCTCAAGGGACTCCATAGGGGAGGAAAGGATGAGGAACTACACTAAATCACATCATGCTCAACTCCACAGACTCCTCAGAGGGATCAAAGTTGAGTCACAGTCTCATTCAGCCCAAGGCCCCGGGAGTAATAAACACAGGGGAATGAGCAAACCTTCCTATTAGTTTAGCCCAGGTCTCCTATCTGCCCTTCCCTGTCTGCTCCCAGAAATAAGGCCACAATCGCCTCAGTTTGCTTCTAGAATCCCTGAACAACATCCCCTTTTACCAGGATCCTCCAGCTAGAAAGATTCTATGATAATAATGGAAGGAGGAAAGGTGCAAGTCAAAGATGGAAAATTAGACCTAGGATAATGGGAAGAGAGTTCATGTTCATTATTTTTAGCAAGCTAGCTCTTAGGAGCCTAAGACTCAAAATATTAACTGTTGGTTCCATTAGAATTCCCTACATCACAAGTGGAGGCGGGTTTGCCTCGGGCAAATGCATACCTATAAATGGGCGCACGGGAGGCGGCTCCTCCCTTTTTTCTTTCCTACCTCCTGGGCAACTCGGGAACCTAGGTTCTGTAAGTTTATCATTAAAGTTGTAAATATTCTTTAATATCTGCATTGCATTTATTTACGCCGATACATTTGGCGCCCGCCACGTGGGGCTTTGCCGTTACCCGCCCCAAATTGGGCTACCGCTCCCAGCGGCACCTCGCCCCAGAGGTCTCCCTGGACGTGAAAACTGGCTGTGGAAGCAGCTGAGATTCTGAGCCACTCGATCTTTCCTGGTGCTTGCTAGAGAATCAAGCACTCCCCGTCAAACACGCAGGCATCCCTTTGATTTGTTCACTTTGGCGGCTTTTCTCTCTGTTCCCTTTCTGGCCCAATTGCTATTTATCAGTCTGGTGTCTGTTTCAATTTTGTTTTTGAGTCATTTATTTCAGACTTAGGCCACGTGGACTCAAGTGGACTCTTTCGCCACCACTGGTAGGAACCAGTCATTGCAGGTAAAAGAATGTTTTCTTTTATAAATAAAATGTCTGAGAACGTGACTATTTCAAATTTCAACAGCTTTTTGAATGTACCATGTGGGAGATTTTACAAGAGGTGTCTATCACCCCACATCTATGGATATTTCTGGGATTCTTAATTTTCCTTAGCACTATTTGGTTTGATAATAGGAAAATGATAAAATCTCTTAAGGCAGAGGTTGAACGTTTAAAAACTATTGAGAATGACAACAATCTTTTCAAGAATCAGTTTGAAGTTCTCCAGGAAGAAAACAGATCTTTGTTTAACATGACTCGGTTAACTGAGCAAAATTTAGAAAAGGTACAGGCTGATGTTAAGGAGAAATTCATTACTATGGAAGAAGGAACAGCTAAATTAGATCATAAGTTCCAGCAGTCCCTTTCTGTAGGAACTGAAACATTAACTGAGAGAATCAAAACTGCTGAATGTGACAATCGAATTTTGTCTAAAGCTTATGACAGATTGGCGGAAAGATTATCAATACAAGAAGGCACGGTTTATGCCATAAAAATTATGTCCAAAGATGAGAAGTTATCTCTAATGGACAAATTTCATACTTTAGAATCCTCAATGAAGGCTTTGGAACATAATTCTGGACAGGAGATTCAGACATTGCAAAAAGCAATGGTGAATAGAATTGAAAAGATTGAGGAATTTCTAAATTCTGATGAAGAAGAGCAAAGGGTAGAAAGGCAAATTTTAACTACATCTGTGGATAAATCCCTCTGGGACAATTTCCACAAAGCTCTACCTACAGTTCTACATGCCTTTCCAGTAATAACAACAGAAAAGGTGATTGGTTCCAGAAACCCTAGGGTCATCTGTGGAATGCAAAAAGATCTTGGGGCCTTTAAAGTTCAGATCAGAGCCCTTGGAAGAATGGGTCTTGCATACACTGAATGTTGACATTTGACTATGGCACTGAAGCATGGGTAGAAGAAGCAATTTCCAATGGTAAAAGGAGACACCAGAATACCAAATGTTTTAATTGTGGCAAAATGGGTCATATGAAAAGGAATTGTAAACAACGGATTTTCCCATGTATCTTCCATGGGAGCCTGTCCGTATGAATGATCTCAAAGAAATTAAACAGGCTGTCATGACTTTTGGGATGCATGCCTCTTTTGTTAAAGAGATGCTAAAATCTTGGGCCACAACCAGCAGAGCAACCCCCTCAGACTGGCTCCAGCTGAGCTCCGCAGTCCTTGAGAGTGGACCGCAATTGAAATGAAAATGCTTATTCAGGCAAGAGGCTAGACTTTTAGAATAGCAGGAAAAGGCGAAGGGAATTGACATTTCCCTAGATAAAATTCTAGGTGAAGGGCTCTTTTCTGACCCTCAAGAACAAGCTAATTTGGATGAAAACACACTCTCCATGTGTACTACAGCAGCCTTAAGGGCTTGGGACAGGGTACAAGACCCAGGACAGAGAATGGAATCATTTGTCCGAGTTAAACAGGGTCAGAGAGAACGAACCCTTTAGTGACTTTTTACAAAGACCAACTAAGGTGTTTTGCTCTTATCTCCACAGGTGAGGAAAAATTATGGATACCGTCAAAATTAATAAAGGTTCGGTTTGAAGAAGAGAAGTCACTTGGAAAAGATAAATAACAATTCATTCACAAGGATGGCGAGCATACTGAGGGTAAGGTTTACAGATCGGTTGGGGGCAGGGTTCTTTTCTTATCTCCACAGGAAAATACTCATCTTCAAAGAATTTAAGGGACCCTGAATATTAATTACTGATGGATGGAAAATAGTTACGACCCACTAAGTATCAACAATAAAATTCTATACATACTGTAAGTATTGATTTTTTTATATATATTTATATGTTTTATTGAACACTTCTTTATAAATGTGTAAGCTGGTTTTGGAGTTGGACTATGGCTCAGTCCCTCTTCAATTCCAAGCCTGTTGATAAGAGATATTTCAGAGTTTCTGTCTCAGGTCAGGAGCCATGAAATGGGACAGAATAAGAATAATTTTATACTTGATAAACTTTCTTTGCCTTTCCTCATATCTGTGTCTTTCTTTATATGCCAGTATATGTCCTTGTTGTTAATGTTTTAATTTCCCATAACAAGCAACATATTTTCCTACAGTAATCTTTGAAGTTTCCAGGATGAAGATGGGGCCCCACAACATCAACTCAATCTGGTTTTTATGACATCATGAATTTTTTTTAAGCGCTAATATTAGACCTGTTTTTTGGTACCAACTGCAGGAGACAATTTCGAATGATGCACATTTTTGACAACACTCTGGCCGGACCTTCTCAAAACGCTCAGAGACTATTTATAATTTTCTTAGGTCAAAGGTTAATTTGGGAATTTTACCATCATTTGCTTTCACAGGGGCCCCTAAGAAGAACGTCGCCCCCATGTCAGCTAGAAGCAATCTAAGAGGACGACGTCCCCTCTCCAAACAGAGTTTGCCCACAGGGTTAGGGACATCTTTTAGTGGTTGGCTTAGGGTTGAGGGGATGGGGAGATATTGTATGGAATTAGGGGTATATTCAAAAAAAAAGGATTAACTGGTTTGATGGGATGATTGGTATTTGTGATTTACTGTTTTTAGAAAATTATATTGGTACTGTTTCTTGTATATTGATATATTGAATATTGAATGTGAGTGTTCCTACCTCTATTTTTGTATAAGAGTATGCTTATATTGTATGGATACATCTATCATATCATAATGTACATTTCTACCTCTGGTACTATTTATGTAATAACATTGTTTACATTTTGATATGTAATGACATTGTTTACAGGTGAAGATCATTGTCTTCATATATTGCACAGTTGTTTATTCTCTTAGTTTTCAAATTAGATAGGTATTGAGAATTATATGTTTGTCATATTTATTTTTAGGTTAATCAGGTCTTTTAGATACATAGAGATTATTTTTAGTATAGATAGTATAATCTTCAGCCTCTTTGAAGAGCTGTAGAAATGGCCTTTAATCTAACCTAGAATTCTGTGCCAACGAGACACAATTGCTCCTGGCAATACCACTCTACTCCCGAGAGAACGTTGAGCACCAAAGACACTCCACTGGGAGCTTGTCTTCTTGGCAGAACTGGCTTTTGGGTTAAGAAAAGCCCATACCTCAACTACTGACTAAGATATGAAACAGGATAATCCTACCCCAAGACAGGGTAGGATAATTCTAAGAAAGTTCCTTGCATTTGATAATGTTATGTCAGTTATGTTAGGCCTTAGCCAAAGTTGGTTGACTCAACATTGCAAACGAGACTTTGGGTGATTGCCCAGGTAGTCAGTTGTCTCTGTCATTTGTTGCACATTTTGAATATCTCTCATTTGTTAAGTAATATTTATTCCCTTCTCAGATCTTTGATGGAGTTGAAGATTATTTAATTGTAGTTATTCTCTACATTATTTAGACTCCTTGAGACAGAATGTCTAGCAAAACTTTTGTTCTCAATATTGTTTGTTATATTTAGCATTTGTTATTATTGTTTATAGTTATATTTGTTTTAGTTCTGTCTTATTTAGACAAAAGGGGGAGATGTAGGGTTAAGCCAGCCTTGGAAAGAATTACTTCTTTCCATGAGGCAATCTGGGATCTACAGGCAAAACCATGCAACAGAGTAACACAGTATTTCACTTAAAGAGGAACTACTTAAAAGATCTCATGAGTAAAATGTCCACTAAAAGATAGCAGAGTAGGAGATACCAATCTCCATTATCAACAACGACAACAAAAACACAGAGGCACCCATTCATAAAGCAGACATGTCCAGAGAGATCTCAGAGGACCACAAAAATTCCACTGTCACACAATGGAGCAAAATCCAGGTAATATCCCCCATTTAGATTAGCAAACCTGAGAGGTCCCTGGAACTAGCTAGGAGTAACAAAATGCAAAGTCATCATCATCAATCACATGGTAGAAGCACCATGATCCCCAGAGGCCAGCTCCACAGGGGAATCTGAGCATCTTTTGCTTTCAGCCAAGGCCATTCTCACTTGGGAAATCCAGGAAGAATTAAGCTGAATTGGGAAAGATACTGGCAGATCTCCCAGCTCTAACATTCCCAGGTTCAGGGTTACAGCATTTCCATGGGTATCTGCACTCTAAACTCAAGTTCTATGAAAGCACTATGACCACCCACACCTCTGACACACACACACAAAAAAAATTAGAAAATTGATTTACTCCATACTCTGAGCCGGAGCACTGGGCCCTCATTATGCAGGACTATGCTTTTAGCAGTAGCTCAGTCACAGCTAAGGAGATCACCACCATGATGTCAGAGCCATTCTATCTCTATTCATATCTATGCTCCCGTCCTATGATGCCCGGATACATCACAAGTACATGTATCCCCTGTACTGCCACCAATGTCAGCAATGCACCCTAGGTATCACTTTGAATCCCAGAGATGAAAGTTCTTCAGGTTTGCTTCATGGACAAAATTCACTGACACTGCACATGACTACAGGAAGGATGAACACACACCTTCCTACCCACCATGCACACAACATTCTCTATGCCAAACCATATCTTAGTCCATAAGTCTTAAAAATATTTAGGAAGACAGAAATCATATAAAATTTCTCTCTCCTTCCCCTCTCCTTAGTCCTCTTTCTTTCTTTCTTTTTGGAAACAGGATTTCGCTATGTAGCCGAGCCTGGCCTTGAATTCCCAATCCCTCTACCTCAGTCATCTGAGCTCTGGCACTATAGGCATGTGCCATGACACCCAGTGTCAGTGTATTTTATGAGCAAATGGAACAGTGCAAAACTAAAAACCAGGAACAGAAGGAATTTCAGAAAATTCACATAGATGTGGAAATTGACCATGTTTGTATTCAACCAAAGAGACAAAGAAACATTTTTAAAGCAAAATAAATATATATATATAGACACAAAAATGGAATGATAAATTTATGCAGTGCAGAGGAAGTCATTCTATAAAGGAAAGTCATAGCAATTAATGCTGCTGTCAAAGAATACAAAAGTCTCAAATGATTTTTAAAAAGTAACACTATATTTCAAGGAGCTAGGAAAAAAAGAATACTTATAATCTCAGCAGAGGCAGGAGTCCAAAGTCAACCTGCCAACCTGAGCTACTCAGAGTTTCAGGTCAGTCTGCATGGCAAGAACTTATCTCAAAAAAAGTCACAAGGGAAGTAGACAAAATTGCCGGGGAGAAAAGTGCGATCTTGGGGGTGGGGTGGGATGGGGGTAAGGGGAGATGGGGAGAGAAAAGGTAGAAGGGAAGGAGGGGGGACTTGGGGAAACAGGAGGATAGGGATAAAGGAAGGTTGGATAGGGGAGCACGGAACCACAATTCTTAGTTAAGGGACCCACTTTAGGGTGGGCAGGAGAATTGACATTAGAGGGGCTCCCAGGTGCCCAAGCTGAGGTCCCCAGTTAGTTCCTTGGGCAGCTGAGGATAGGGAACCTGAAATGACCCTATCCTAGAGCAATACTGATGAATATCTTGCATATCATCCTAGAACTTTCATCTGGTGACGGATGGAGATAGAGACAGAGACCCACACTGGAGCACTGGACTGAGCTCCCAAGGTCCCAATGAGGAGCAGAAGGAGGGAGAACATGAGCAAAGAAGTCGGGACCACTAGGGGTGCACCCACCCATGGAGACAGTGGAGCTGATCTATTGGGAGCTCACCAAGGCCAGCTGGACTGCTACCAAAAAAGCATGGGATAAAACTGGACTCTCTGAACATGGCGAACAATGAGGGCTTATGAGATGCCAAAGACAATGGCACGTGGTTTTGATCCTACGCAATCTGCTGGCTTGGTGGGAGCCTAGCCAGTTTGGATGTTCACCTTCCTAGATATGGACGAAGCGGGGAGGACCTAGGACTTACCACAGGACAGGGAACCCTGACTGCTCTTTGGACTGGAGAGGGAGGGGGAGAGGAGTGGGGGAAAGGGGAGAGGGGTGGGAGGAGGGGGAGAAGAGTGGGAGGAGGGGGAGAAGAGTGGGAGGAGGGGGAGGGAAATGGGAGGCTGGGAGGAGGTGGAAATTTGTTTTTTTCTTTCTTTATTGTCTTTTTATCAATAAAAAAAAAGTCACAAGGACACTAAGACCAACATTAGGGGACTCTTGATATACAGTGCTCATAAAAAAATTGAGAAATAAAACATATAATTGCAATAATACATGATAATTCTTTGAGCAAAATAATAACCTATAAGCCATATTAGCATAAAGATAGCTCTATTCAGCAGTCAAATGTCAATATATGCAGAAGGAAAGGCAGAATTATAAAAGAAAACCGTGCTTGACAACTAGCATCATAAAAAGTGATTCAGAAAAGCTTCATAAAATGGATGCTCAGTCTGTACCAAATCCCACAGCATTCACTGAGTTACCATGGTAACCGTGATAGCCAAGGAAAGCTGAGAAAAATCAAGCACCACAGTCCTCCATTTGCTTCCTAATATGTACGAGGAACTGAATGCAACTGACATAATACACAATAATTAACCTCAAATATTTCTTATGATAAATACTCTCATGGCTTAATCAATACATGCAAATATGCATACATATCCATATCCATACATTTCTTTTTCTCAAAACCCAAGAACCTAGGATTCTCCAAGATGGATTTGTTTGGGGATAAAAGATGAAAATTCCATAATGCAATTGCAGAAATCCAGAGCTCCTAAACGACTTCATTTTGCTGACTTATTTTTCTAAAAATTACCTAGTGACTTCTAAAAGCTGATAACAGAAGTTCGCGCAAGTAGATGATGCGATGATTAGTTATATGTGCCAACTCTGCTGCAGTGCCCAGGCATTATTCTGGATGTTCCCGGGAGTGTACTGTGGATGAGATTTACATTTGAACCAGGACACTGAGTAAAGCAGATTGCTCTCCATAGTGTGAGTAGGCCTTATCCGTTACTCGGCGGCCTAAAGAAAACAGAAAGCTGACGCTTCCTCCTAAAGAGGTTATTCTGTAGCTCACTTTGGAATTCATGTACGATATTGGCTCGAGGGAGTCACCAAGAGACTGGCTGTTGATTCACGTTTCAATTGTTTGTTCAGTCTGAAAATTGCTGTCTTCTTCCATCAAAATTTGAACTCACTGAGCATCCAAAATCATATGAGTTAATTCTTTTGTATCTCTAGAGAGATAAATGCACAGAGGAAGATACATAGATGATAGATAGATAGATAGATAGATAGATAGATAGATAGATAGATAGATAGATATTTGTTATTGGTTCTATTTCTCTAAAGTACCAAATGCCACAGCATTCACTGAGTTACCATGGTAACCATGATAGCCAAGGAAAGCTATTAGTATTGATATTCAGAAATCTTTCTATCCTACAGTAGCCTATGCTTTTTATTTTTCTTTCTTTCTTTCTTTTCCAGACAGGGTTTCTCTGGAGCTTTGGAGCCTGTCCTGGAACTCATTCTGTAGACCAGGCTGGCCTGAAACTCATAGAGCATCTGCCTCCCAAGTGCTGGGAGTAAAGGAGCACACCACCACCACCCAGCAGCCTATGCTTTTAAACAAACAAACAAAAAAAGATATCTCAGTAATTAATGCCACACATTTGGCTTCTGGCAGTTCAGTGAAAATGTAACATAAATTAATGGATATTAAAAATCCTATTATTCATAAGACCATCAGAAAGCAAAATGTATGGGAAGAAGCTATCCACATCTCTAATGGGATAATCATTTATACCTTTGGTCACATGTTTTGCTTGCAGCCTGAAATTTCTTAAAAGAAAGAAATATCATATTCCTGCTGCAACCTCCCTTTTACATAGCTGTCTTTTCAAAAACACCAGCATGTGTTTTAGATTGATTTTCTGTTTTAGGAAAATGACAGACAATAGCTTCAGCACTAATGCTATAAACAAAACAAATAATACACGTTTATAAAAGTAGTATCTTGAAACACTGGTGTTCGATAGCTCGCAGTTAAAGGGATTCAAGCCATGCATTGTTAGTGTCCTAAATTTTGTAGGTATGTCCAGCAGCTATTTTAATGGTATTTTTACTTTTCTTCTGTCTAGTTTGACCCTAATTAAATTATTGTCTCATAGAGAGATTTACGTTCGGAGTTTTGATTCTTTGCCTTAGTCACATGGGGAAAGTATACAGTCCAGTGGAGATGAAAAGTTTAATAGGGATTTAGTCATATGTTCCGGGCTGTGATTTGTGCTAGCAGTCTGAGCACTTGTTCTGCATGCCTATGAAATTAAGTCTGCTTGCTGTCCCAGTCTATTCTGACTTACTGGAAAATTAATCCCACTTGTTAAACAAAACTCTTTCAGTACAGAAGTTATATTTTATTTTTAGCATTTAACAAACAAAATTTTCCCGCAGGTATTCAGCAACTTAAACGTAAAACAAAATTATGCCCAGACATTTGTCATTAGCCAGCTGGAGCTTTTGCTGCCTTTGGAGCCAAGTAATATGGCTAGGCTTTGAATATTCCACATTCAAAATTTGTGAAGTGGTAGATAATGGGGACCTTTAATGTTTACTCCAAATAAAGTACGTTCTTGATTTTTCTCATGTGTGGTTGGAGTACATCATATTGGAAGGCTTATTCATCTACTTTTGCCCAGAGTATCTTGCCAGCACCTTCCCATTGTATACTTTAAGTGAAATCCGCTTGCTGTGAACCACAACTATATGTTAGCTGTATTTCGGGCAATTAATACAGCATTCATGGTTTACTGGATAATCCCTAGGTAATGTGTGCTTGAAGTGCTATAGAGAACTAAATTGTTTATATGTATAGAAAATAATTTTTGATGCTTTGAGTAAATAGAAATAGTATTCAATTTCAATTTGAAGATGAACGTGGAGAATGCTTCCTACATTTCAAACTCTTCATGGTGCTGATATGAATATGCAACAGGTGTTCATAGTTTGATTTGCTCTGTACTTTTTAAAAGAATAGCTTGTTCTTTTCAAAGCACTATACACTTAGGTGGCAGTCTACCATCACAATTTAAATGTAAAACGTTTGTGTCTCAATTCATACCATATTTCCTCAATTCAGCCCATATTTTTTTAAAGGAATTAAGAAGAGAACTGTTAAAGTCTTAGCACTCAGTGTTCTGCGGTATATACAAATGCTTGTCTTAGATGCAGAGGGCTTTTGTTTGGTCAAGTGCATATTTTAGCAGTTATAAAGAAATGATTGTCATACATGTCTCTCAGTGTAGTAAGATAGCATATACAATACTTTTTGTACATGCACAAAAGTCCTATCATTCATAAGAGCATCAGAACAGGAAATGTATGGAAAGAAGCTGTCCGCATATGTGCAGAGCTTGTTTGTACACTGAACACTAAAATACTGCAGAGAGAACTTGAAAAAGATACCCTGTCATCAGGAGTTAGAACATTCAATATTATTCTCTATTATTCTCAAATTGATCTATAGAGTCAGAGCAACTTTTGATTTTTAAAAAGTTCCAGAAAATGATTTCTTTCTTTTTTTTTTCTTTGTGAAACACGGTCTCACTATGTCGTTCTGGGGTCCTGGAACTCACTGTATAAACAAAGCTGGGGCCTCAAACTCAAGAGATCCATCTGCCTCTACCTCCTGAGTGCTGAGTTTAAAGGAGGTGCCACGATGCCAGGTCTCAGAATATACTTTTAAAGAAGAAATTAACAGGTCTATTCCAAAGAGCATATGGAAATAAAAAAGGACCTGTGCGATAAAAACCTTCTTAAATTTCAAGATTCATTACAAACTTGCAATAAAGGGCACTGGCTGAGTGCCCTCTAATTCCATTTAATGTTCACACTACCACAGAATAAACTCTCAGTCTCCGAGAAGCCTGTGCCCATTTTAAATTCCACTCATGAGCCCTGGACCATTTTGTTTGTGCTTCCATCACGATCCACTCTTCAGGTTTGCCTAGCTTGCTTGGGCAGCTCCCAAAATTCAAGGAAACATTTTTAATTAGTTTATATAAAATGAGAATGTGAAGGACACAGGCAAAGAGATATATAGCAAGCCAGGGGGAAGGGATCCAGTGTATCAGTGCCTTCTCTAGGTGCCACCCTCTAGGTGGAAATTCTAGGAATTTCCATGGATTGAGCTATACAGTGGATCTCCAAATCCATCCCTTTCGGATTTTAACAAATGCTTACTTATGTAGACATAATTGAAGGATAGACAATAATGGAGAAACATGACTGGACAAATAATATGATCTATGCTAACAGACTGGTTGAAAAAAAAAAACAACAATATCTGATTTTTCTTGACCATTCGATACAATGTTCCTTCCTCTCTGATGTGGGGCAGAGCTCTTACTGAAACTGGGATCTTATGATAAGGCAGGGCAGAGAGTTTCTTTATGTCAGTACATAGCAAAAATATGATAAGAAATCCTATGACTCACCTTGTGAAGGAGAAACTGTAGAATCTGTAGCATGCATGAGGGAGGTAATTATGAGCCAGGAACTACAGATAAAACTATATACATATGTACGTTGTATGTCATAATAAAACAAGAAGCAATTGTTATTGTTATTATCCTTATTACTGTTATTATCATATATGATTTCAGAAAATAAAGTAAATAGTAATATATAGTAACATTGCAAATGAATTTTAAATGCTGGGCGGTGACGGTGCACACCTTTAATCCCAGCACTCGGGAGGCAGAGGCAGGCGGATCTCTGTGAGTTCAAGGCCAGCCTGGTCAACGAGAGCTAGTTCCAGGACAGGCTCCAAAGTTAACAGAGAAACCCTGTCTCGAAAAAGAAAGAAAGAAAGAAAGAAAGAAAGAAAGAAAGAAAGAAAGAAAGAAAGAAAGAAAGAAAGAAATTTTAAGCATCAATAGTGCTCTGGGACAAAGAAGTCCTCTCTAAGTCAGGCTTCAAGACATACTACAAACCACATAGCTGAAGACAGAAGAAAACTAGGCTGCTGCACCTCCTCAGAGATGAGATCAAAGTAGGCTTTTCACTTTCACGCTGTTTTCTGAACCCCATGTAAGCCATTCTAGCACACATTCAGCTCTATGATGTCACTGGAGGTCAGTATCTACCACAGATAGAAGTGTCAGGGTATATTGGACACAGCTGCATCACTACACACTGCTTCTTTAAGACACCTGGTATGGAGGTCAGTCAGTGGAAGAACAGCTGCCCAGAAGGAAGCTGAATCCAGCAGTCACTGGGCTTTGAGGAATAAGGATGTGCCCTGCATACTTTGGATGCACTAGTGAGCATCCAAAGGCACTGACACAATGGAGTATTGATCATAACAATGGGCTCCTCTCCAGGGTCTTTTTCTTCTCCTGGGCTCATCTGTCCCCTAGCAACGAATCTGAAAAGAAAAAGGAAGTAAACAGTATGGTAATAAACATGGATATGCAAATATCTCTGCAGTAGGATTTGAGTCCTTTGAGTATATACCCACCTAGATGTTTATCAATAGATTAATAGATAAAATAAACGTAGGCCACATATACAATAAAGGAAAATGAAATTAAAATAATTTGCTGAAAAATAAAACTGAAGATCATTAGGTTAAGAGAAATAAGCTAGACTCCTGAAGACAAAGACCACTGGGAAGGTGATAATTATCATCATCATCAATAAAAATAATAAAAATGAGAGTTTCATCTCACATGCAGATTCGTGTGTGTGTGTGTGAAAGGGAGAGACAGAGACAAAGAGACAGAGAGAGAGTGTGTATGTGAGCGAAAGAGAGATGAAAGTAGAGAAGGAGTCATGAGAGGGAAAAGAGATCTTGAGGTAGGATATGGGAATAAAAAGAGGATAAAAATTCATGGAACATGAAATCAGAGAAGGCTAGTACTCGGAGGGAGGGAGGAATAGAACCAGCATGACGGAGGGAAAAGATCCAGGGGGGCGAACTGGGAAGGAGGCCCATCAAAAATGATCACGAAAGTGCAAAACAAAACAAAAAGAAAAAAGGAAGGAAGAAAGAAGCTCATTATTTTGTATGCTAGCTTTTAAAGCCAATGAAACAAAGCGGGCTGAAATCATACAGGGATTGGTGGTCCCACAATAAGCACAGGCAGGGTCTTTGTTTTGCGTGTGTGTTATTATTGAAGGTGACAGACTTCCTATGGTCGAGCATCCTGACCCTCATTTCATAGGCAGGGAAACTCAGAGGGAGCCAGAACATGCCTTTCTCTCACGAACGGCCAACCTGTGATGTGCAAAGCGAACCCAGGACAGCACAATCTATGGGACTAAGAGGGTCGCACTCTTCTCCCTCAGAGGTATTTAGAGAACTAATCCAGTACCCAAATCAGAAACAGGAACAAACCAACTTGGGTCTGGGATCTTGAAGTCTGTCTCCTCCAGAGCCAGGCACGTGGAGGAAGGATGTTGTTCTAACCAGATAACGTTAGTCTCCATCAAAAAAAAAAAAAAAAAAAAAAAATCACTTCACCCACCTCCGCTGTCTCGATGACGTCAGGTTACCATGGAAACCGAAATAAGCAGGCTCTTGATAAATACAGGAAGTGCCTCTGAGGCACTCTTCGCTCCCTCACTTACCTTTCTCTGCAAACAAAAAGCCTTCAGTACGCAGGCTGCTGCCTTAAAAGCCTAATTCGAGGGTCTAGGACAGGATGTAGACAATTAGCTGAGTGCCTCTCAGCCTGCAGAATCTCTAGTCGGAAATTTTTTCTATAAAATTGACCTTTACGCAGTATTATTAGTCTGCAGACTTGAATACGTTTCCAGGAAGTCTTGTTGATGAGCTAGCCCTCTAATAGGAACATGTTCAATACTCGGTACATTACGTCTTTGCAAGAAAACTAAAATTTCTCTCTAAAACCTTGACAAAATACCCCAGAAAAATTTAAAATGTTGCCATTTAATGAATCTCAAAATCATTTCAAGGATGCAGGGTTGATACATTTATTTAGTAAGCCTAAACTTAACAATTCAATGGAACCATATTGGGTTATGCTAGCAAGCTCCTTCACTTCAGATATTTTTCTCAGAATCATTCATGACGAAAGAACATGCGAGTTTTCTGCAGACTCGATCCTCTATCGTATGAATCACTTGGCTGAACATATTTTGGGCATGAAAACATGAATAACATAGTCCAGGCCCTCTCCCTTCAAAATTCTTGGTTATATTCTTTACTGAGACAACTTGCATGTTGCTGTGCCCTCTGGTTTGGGATGTTCTAATCGGCACACAGCTCATTTTCTCTCTTAGTGTCTCCCTGAATAGACAGCTATACTATGGTCTCCCTCTCAAATTCTAGAGTCCTCAGGACTCTAAGCACGCCCTTCTCCAAATATAAATTATATAATTGTATATAGTTAACAATAAATTAACCAAAAACTGCAACAAAATTCAAGGATAATATATCAATTTTATATTTTGTCTCTTTTTGTTTTTTGTTCTTTTGGGTTTGTCGTTGATGTTTATAGAAACAGGGTTTCTATAAACCTGGCTGTCCTGGAACTCACTCTGTAGACCAGGCTGGTCTCAAGCTCACAGAGATTTGCCAGCCTCTACCTCCCAGATGCTGGGATTAAAGGCGTGCGCCACCACTGCCTGGCTCAATTTTGTCTTTTATGTATGAAAATAAAGGAACTGGCATGACAGCTCAGGCAGTAGTGACACTTGTCACCAAGTCTGATGACCTGAGTTCAAACTCCAGAAGACATACGATAGAAGAAAACTAACTTCTGAAAACGTGACCTCTGGCCTTCATACAGGCATTCTGACACACAAGCTCCATACAGGCATACCCAGTAAATAAACAAACAAATCAATAAAAACAAATGCTTTAAAAATTAGCAGTGAAAACAAATGAGAACATTTTCAACATAAACATAGGAAAATATCACACATATGGGAATGCAAGCTAAGACGAGCTGGTAGGAGGACAGAATTATCACCCAACAATATTGCTTAGGAACAGGAGGCAAAGATCTGCCATGCTGAAGGCTTCCTGTGTGCATGTGCTCAGAGAAAGCAACTTCCTGGACAAAGAATATCACTGTGGCAGAAGCAAGTAATTCTGAACAGCTTCTTTGAGGACTACTTCTCAGTGAAAACAAACATCCCTTATTCTGAGTGTATTCACCAATCAAACATCTGACCTTATTCATTCTCCCTGTAGCTCATAGCGCCTCTTAAAAACATTGTTCCAGTGGATAATCCCTTTATGGAGGGGGTTTGTAACTAATCTCCAAATTCTAAGCATTGTGAAAAAAAGTGTACATACACATACTGGACATTCTCATAAACCCACAGCAATCATAGTCAAAATTACAACAAAGCCCCTTCTTCAACCCTTAAAGGATAAGATTGTCCCATTCCTTCCCAGTGATTAGAGCCTACAAAGAGGGAGGTGCATCAGAATTGCATGGCTTACATTTCTATTTCTTAATACACTATGCACACATACATACAAATTAAAAGCCATCAATTAATTGTGTGTTGAAAGGGCTCACCTGGGTGTTTTGTGTCCCCGCATTGTGTGTCACTCGTGTTGTCGTCACCCGGAGGTTCCACTCCCCTGGGACATCAGGAAACCTCCCTCACATGGGTGACCCCTGGCGTGGCAGATACTGAGTAAACCTCACTGAGACTTTGCTCAGAGCACTTGGGCTCAACTCCACAGAATATTCCAGGTGCAGAGTTGCCAGATTGAATTTAATCCAGCTAAATTTGAATTTCAGGTCAGAGGGAATACTTACACAAATGTGCAATATAATTTCTTTATCTGAAATGCTAGTGAAAGTGCATGACCTACATGCATTCAGATTTGTTAAACCCGACAACTCAGGAGAAGAATCTTTGTGTTCGTTAAGCAAGAAGATATAAAAGTTCTGAAAACAGATGCCCATAAAGCCAGGGCACATCACAAGCTGTGGAGCAGAGCCAAGAAGACTGACGGGAAAACAGACAAACCCACAGCTAAACTGGAGTCTTCACCATTCCTTGTTCAGTAACACACGGAATTGGGAGAACAAAAAGTAACAAGGTTCAGATGAGCTGAACGCCCTTGCCCAGTGGATCTATTGGGTGTGCACAGTGCATTCTGTCTACAAACAATGAATTCCACTCTTCAAACAGGTGTGTGTCATTCGTTAAAAATCATCTTGGGTCACACACATGCACAAATACAAGAAGTTGAAGAAGCTGAGGTAACAAAAATTGGGTTATTTGGCAATAATGACTAATTATAAATAAAAGTATACAAAACAGAAATTAAGCAAGTATCTATAACAGACCTTAGAGAACATATGTCAATATAAGTAAGAATACATGCAAAAGTTTTAAAGGGAAAACTCCCATGTACCAAATTTGGGAGGATCAGAATTTAAGTTATAACCATGTTTGTGGTAAGAGTACAGACGTACTTTTTGAGACAGAGGATAAGTCAGGCATGACTCTGCACGCCTTAATTCCCAGCACTCGGGAGAGAGAGGCAAGCAGATCTCCGAGAGTTTGAGGTCAGCCTGGTCTACAGAGTAAGCTCCAGGACAACCAGGACTATGCAAAAAACCCTGCCTCAAAATAACTATGAATAAATACAGACAGTAGAGAAGGCTTATTATGACAAGGCTATTGTATTTCTTGATTGTTTCTGAATCAAAACTAGGACCATGTGACCTTGAATAGCATAGCAGAATTGTATCCTCCAAAATGAATTTTTCCTTACATAATACTTTATTGAAAATCTACTTTCTTGTGAAGAATATTAATTAGAAGATCAGTTTCATTTTGTTGTTCCAATTTGGTAACATAAAGCTAAATGTAAAATCAACCAATGTGTAGTCAAATGGATGTTTGCATGTACGTGTATTTCTACAACCGTAGGGAAAAATATGACAGTATAGACTAAATGAACATTGAACTGAACTTCATTCTTAGGGAGCAAGACAGCGGAATAGCAGTCAAAAATCTTTCACCTTAACAGTGAGGGGTTTTGTTTGCTCCCCCCATCATTGCGTGCAATGATGAGGATGGAACTATGTATAGGGCATTTTTAGGTATGTATAAAATTGCCTTCACAATCCATTAGAAGGCAGTATGTGTATGGATGATATTCTGATGAGCAACAGGATACTGAGGAAGATAAAGATAATAGTCAACGCACACTTAATGTTTTTTGTTTTGTTCTTTCTTTGCTCTATCAAAATTGACTTAGGAAAAATAGTTACTCCTGGTTTCTGATATAAAATGCAAAAATAAATAAAATTAACTTCTGTAGGTAACTACAAATTTAAATAGATAAAATTTATGTTCCTTGGATATTTTGACTCATTCAGTCTCCTAAAGAAAAGTCTAGGGCTGAACAACAGTTAAAAGCACTGGTTGCTATGACAAAGAACCTAGATTCAGTCCCCAGCACCCATATCAGGTGGCTCATAACCACAGGCAACTTCTGTTCAAGGGGATCCGATGCCCTCTTTTTTTTTTTAAAGATTTATTTATTTATTATGTATACAACATTCCTTCCATGTATGCCCGCACACCAGAAAAGGGCACCAGATCTCATTATAGATGGCTGTAAACCACCATGTGGTTGCTGGGAATTGAACTCAGGACCTCTGGAAGAGCAGTCAGTGCTCTTAACCTCTGAGCCATCTCTCCAGCTCCTCTGATGCCCTCTTTTAACACATACAGGCAAGATGGTGATGGAAATATGGAGTTTTTTAGAAACAGTAAGAGAATCTCTTACCATTTCAGTTCCTTTCAGCCCCATCCAAGGAGAGTGGGGCCAGGTGTCTCTGTGGCCTTTATCCTATCTTGACAGTCTAACCTGAATTCCAGGTGGACAATCTATCTTTTTGTCCCCTTTACCCCAGGCAATAAACTCACTTGGTAGAAGGATCTGGAGAGTCCTATCAGCCTTAGCAACCTCCGCACAAGCCCTTATCTTATCACCAGCTCAATGGCAGGTTTCCATAATAAAGGGTATAACCTGTTTACTCCTGTGCCTGTCTTCACAGGTCCCATCAAATCTTTTTCTTATGAGATCTCTTCCGGCACTATGGTTCCCATGGTGGTGAGATGCTCTCCCTCTCTCCTCTCTCTCTCTTTTCTTACACCAGTGTTTACCATATGAGAGAAAAAATTCCGAATTTTTTTTTCTGAGACAATTTGTTTTTTGTTTTTGGTTTTGGTTTTTGATTTTTTGAGACAGGGTTTCTCTGTAGCTTTGGAACCTGTCCTGGAACTAGCTCTTGTTGACCGGGCTGGCCTCGAACTCACAGAGATCTGCCTGTCTCTGCCTCTTGAGTGCTGGGATTAAAGACATGTGCCACCACCACTGCCTGGCTTTCTGAGAAAACTTTATAAGCAGTAAACATATGATTTCCAGTTCCATTTACTTTCCTGAAAATGTTGGTTTTACAGAGAGTAAAAAGAAGATGCTGGATTTTATTAATTTAGTAGAGAAGTTCTCAAATGATAAAAAAAAAAGGAGCTGCTATCATAATCTTCCCAAGCTTGACACAAAGGCCTGTGTGTGGACCAAAACTTCATCATAGAGCAATGTGAGTTCTAAAACACAAAGGATTGGGCTGTGACCAGATACATAAACAGTGCAGACAATTTTGCTTTTATTTGACAGATTGTTCCTATCTGAAGCCACGTCAAATGGATCCTCAAGTAAATATCCAAGATATCAAACAAATGACCACCATGAGTCCTACACAAGTAAAGCGTTGGGGCCACGTTTTAAAACAGCACTAAACTTCATTGTACAGACACAGAGTGCCATGCAATATACAGTAATAATGAGGGAACTGGGGTAGATAGGGTGTGGATGGAATTCAGAAACAGTGCATGGTGAAAACTGCTCCTTACATAATAGCACTCAGTTAAACCTGTGACCCTGTACCGGTTCAAAAGTTTTCTGTACAGTTTTGCTAAATGTGGATGTTTGGAGCCTACCCCAGACATACTGAGTCTCTTAATTTGATGTTCTTTTAGTATATATGATTGCTGCTTTATACACTGGTGATATGTTATGTCCTGGGGAATAATCACATGTTTAATCTCAAGATGTTTTCTTTACAAGTATTAGATCCATCAGTTTTGGTGAATTAGATGTAACATTCACTGTTACAAATGAAGGTATGAAAATTAGCAATATGCATGTTTATTCTATAATTTTAGGGATTGACATTGTTACACTTGTTGCCATAAAAACAAGCAAATCTCATCAGCTGCGCTATTTTGATTACAGATGCCGCTCTAATTTTACTTTAGAAAATTACAATTGTTAAATTTAAATTACCCACAGCCCTTTTTTGAGACAGAGTTTCTCTGCCTAGCCCTGGCTATTCTGGAACTCGCTCTGCAGACCAGGCTGATCTGGATGTCACAGAGAACTGCCCGTCTCTTCCTCTGAGTGCTGGGATTAAAGGTGTGTGCCACCACTGCCTGACTTGAAGTACAGCTCCTTTGAACATCTCTTTCCTGCAAGCAATTCTTGCTTTACTCTTAAACTTTGGTGATGTTTCCACACTTGGCCAAAGACCGGATCGTATGTCTCCAAGGAGGGAAGACTGAGAGCCCTGTAGAAATGTATTTCAGGACAAATATGATATGCTGGGTGATTTTATGTCAACTTGATACAAACTGAAGACATCTAGCAGGAGGGGAACTCGATTGAGACAATTTCTCTGTGAGATCAGGTTGTAGGCAGGCCTGTAAAGCATCTTCTTAATCAGTGATTGATGGGGGAGGAACCATCCCATTGTGTAGTGCCAGCCCTGAGCTGGCAGTCCTTTTGTTTATAAGAAAGCAGACTGAGTAAGCCATGAGAAGTCAGTAAGCACAGCCCTTCCATGGCATCTGCATCAGTCAGTTCCTGCCTCCAGGATTCTGCCCTACCTGAGTTCCTGTCCTGTTTGCCTTCAGTAATGAACAGCAGTACGGAGTAAAAGCCGAATAAATCCTTTTCTCCCCTGGTCATAGTGTTTCATCGCAGCATCTAAGACAGAAGGGGAGGTAGACTATGTCAAGAAAGAAGGAAAGAGGCTCACATCCTGACATTTTAAGACTTACAAAGGCATTAACGGGGGTAAATAGGCAGAACGCAAGAGTTCCCTTTGCTCTTCTCTTTGGGAAAAACACGAGGTCAATTTCTTCACCATGGGTCAAGGCTGTCGCGCAGCAGAACAGTTCTCTACCCCACGTCTCTGCCCCAAAGGAGTGAGACAAAAGCACAAAGTCAACAGGAGCCAGGAAGCAGCTCCAGAGTCTTAGGAACAGGAAGGGGGCGTGGTCTGATAACAGCTGCCCAGAAGAGCACTGTGGCCTCATAGTCTGGGAGAACCAGGAGGCATTCTCCAGAGATGTGGATGAGCAGTGCTTTAGTGATTGCCTCTAGGGCCCGTCTGGATGTGCAGGGAGCTGTTTACGTGCGAGAGAGCAGCTGTTCCCAAAATGACATGTGCTGCGGGTTAGTATTAAAAGTAAGAGCAAAGTGAGTAATGTTTTATATCATTATAATGACCTACCAACTTAGCATTGTGTGTTTGATGTAATGGTCAGCATGCAGTTGAAATCCATAGAAATATTGGCTGTGCATAATGTGAAAGAGAACCAGATCCCGTATGATTGGGAAACTATCTCTAGCCTTGTTTGCTTTGTTGGCTTCAATTGAGTCTAAACCTTAAACGTGAATTTTCCCAGTTTTTATTTTCATTTGTTGTGAGCATATGTTTAAACCACTGTTCTGCTTCTTCCAAAGCCAGGCCCAGTAGCAGCATAATGACTAAGGCCCTCATTCCAGGCTTGTCGCAGCTGTGGCGATCAGTTTATCTTCCGTTTCCATCTTTCTTATCATGTCTGAAAGCACAGAAACTTAGGAGATTTACCATTGTAAAATAAAGTTTTGCAACTGATATTTTTCCACCCTCTGTAAAATGTATACATGTGAATAGTGTGTTGTTTCACGCCTCTAAGATGGTCTATACAGTTTCTCTTAAGTTGTCTTCCTTTTCACTAGTATATTATTGGCAAATTGGGTTTCCCAAAAGCACCATATTTGAGAATGATGCTTCTTTAATCAGGTATGAGCAATTATGGTTAGTAAATTAAGTTTGACATTTAGGAACCTAGCATGGTTTATAAGCTTAGTATTAGTACCTAGCTTATAGGACTCCAGCATGTGGGTGAAAAAGGAAGATCATTACTGACAGGTCAAGAACTCTGAGATAGTTTGTAAGCCCTAAGAAGAAAGGACTGGTCAAAATTTTACAGACTACAGGCCAATTCTTGTTGAATAGCTTCTTGGCTTTATTTCATACTATTAGGATCAACAAATAGAAAAAACTTTCCAAAGACCACTATGAAAAATACACAGCTAATGCCATAATTGCTGGGGGAAGTCTGAAAGATTTTTCTTCCAGAGCAGACATAGGACTGGAGAGATGGTTCAGCCATTAAAGGTTAGACTCACAACCAAAGTGTCATAATCAGAAATAAGATACCAGCATTTAGAATTGTCTGGCAAGAATAAGAAATAAAAGCATCCACAAAGTAAAGGAATTAAAGCTATTTCAATTTTCAGGTGACATGGTCTAATCTAACCTTTAGAAAAACCACAGACTCCTTAAATAAAAACAAGTTCTTAACCTGAGCAGGGCTTCAAGTTTAATACTCAGTGCACACATACACACACACACACACACACACACACACACACACACACACACACGAAAACCAGAGTCCATATTCCATAAAGGAAATATTAGCACTAATAAATGAAAGTAGAAATTCAACACTAAACATGGATCATGTTTCATTCTTCAAAATTGATTTATTTTATGTGTTTTGCCTGCAAGTATATGTGCATACAACATGCATATCTGGTGCCTGCGGGGGTCAGAAGGCATCAGATTCCCTGAAGTTGGGTTTTCAGGTGGCTTGAGCTGCTGTGTGAATGCTGGGAATCAAACTCAGGTCTTCTGCAATAGCAACAAGTGCTCTTCAACAGAGTCATCTCTCCATACTCATATTGATTGGACTTCAATACATTGACAATGCACCAAAAAATCTTAACAAAATTTCTAGGCAAGGGAGATTGCTCAATAGTTAAGAGAGAATCCTGCTCTCACAGAGGACCAGAGGATACCCAGCACCCGTACTGGATAGCTCACAACCACCTCTAATTCCAACTGCAGGGAAGTCTGAAGCCTCTGGCCGCCTTGGAAACTGTATTCATGTACACAAAGTCACAGTTGTGTGACACTCTTTCTGGGGAGAAATGAACAAATGTCTACATACCCAAGATAGGGTACCAATTACAAACAAAAGTATAAATACCAGCCGGGCGGTGGTGGTGCACGCTTTTAATCCCAACACTTGGGAGGCAGAGGCAAGCCGATCTCTGTGAATTTGAGGGCAGCCTGGTCTACAAGAGCTAGTTCCAGGACATCTAGGGCTGTTACACAGAGAAACCTTATCTAGAAACACCAAAAAAGTATAAATACCACCAAGGTTCAACTTGGTAAATCAGTGAGTTTTTTTTTCTTATTTTTTTCCGTTTATTTATTTATTAAAGATTTCTGTCTCTTCCCCGCCACCTCCTCCCATTTCCCTACCCCTCCCCCAATCAAGTTCTCCTCCCTTGTCAGCCCAAAGAGCAATCAGGGTTCCCAGCCCTGTGGGAAGTCCAAGGACCACCCACCTCCATCCAGGTCTAGTAAGGTGAGCATCCAAACTGCCTAGGCTCCCACAAAGCCAGTACGTGCAGTAGGATCAAAAACCCACTGCCATTGTTCTTGAGTTCTCAGTAGTCCTCATTGTTCGCTATGTTCAGCGAGTCTGGTTTTATCCCAGGTTTTTTCAGACCCAGGCCAGCTGGCCTTGGTGAGTTCCCGATAGAACATCCCCATTGTCTCAGTGTGTGGGTGCACCCCTCGCGGTCCTGAGTTCCATGCTCGTGCTCTCTCTCCATCTGCTCCTGATTTGGACCTTGAGATTTCTTTTTTTTTAATTTTTAATAATATTTGTTTTATTTTATATTTTGGGGGGGTTTGTTTGTTTGTTTGTTTATTTTAATTTATTTATTTATTAAAGATTTCTGTCCCTTCCCCACCACCGCCTCCCATTTCCCTCCCCCTACCCCAATCAAATCCCCCTCCCTCATCAGCCCAAAGAGCAATCAGGGTTCCCTGCCCTGTGGGAAGTCCAAGGAACCCCCACCTCCATTCAAGTCTAGAAAGATGAGCATCCAAACTGCCTAGGCTCCCACAAAGCCAGTACGTGCAGTAGCATCAAAACCCCCTTGCCATTGTTCTTGAGTTCTCAGTAGTCCTCATTGTCCGCTATGTTCAGCGAGTCCAGTTTTATCCCAGGCTTTTTCAGACCCAGGCCAGCTGGTCTTAGTGGGTCCCCATTAACATCCCCATTGTCTCAGTGTATGGGTGCACCCCTCACGGTCCTGAGTTCCTTGCTCGTGCTCTCTCTCCTTCTGCTCCTGATTTGGACCTTGAGATTTCAGTCCGGTGCTCCAATGTGGGTCTCTGTCTCTGTCTCCTTTCATCGCCTGATGAAGGTTAATATTCAGGAGGATGCCTATATGTTTTTCTTTGGGTTCTCCTTATTTAGCTTCTCTAGGATCACTAATTATAGGCTCAATGTCCTTTGATTATGGCTAGAAACCAAATATGAGTGAGTACATCCCATGTTCCTCTTTTTGGGTCTGGCTTACCTCACTCAGGATAGTGTTTTCTATTTCCATCCATTTGTATGCAAAATTCAAGAAGTCCTTGTTTTTTACTGCTGAGTAGTACTCTAATATGTATACATTCCATACTTTCTTCATCCATTCTTCCATTGAAGGGCATCTAGGTTGTTTCCAGGTTCTGGCTATTACAAACAATGCTGCTATGAACATCGTAGAGCATATACTTTTGTTGTATGATAAGGCCTCTCTTGGGTATATTCCCAAGAGTGGTATTGCTGGGTCCAGGAGTAGGTTGATCCCGAATTTCCTGAGAAACCGCCACACTGTTTTCCAAAGTGGTTGCCCAAGTTTGCATTCCCACTAGCAATGGATGAGTGTGTCCCTTTCTCCACAACCTCTCCAACAAAGGCTATCATTGGTGTTTTTTATTTTAGCCATTCTGACAGGTGTAAGATGGTATCTTAAAGTTGTTTTGATTTGCATTTCCCTGATCGCTAAGGAAATTGAGCGTGACCTTAAGTGTCTTTTGGCCATTTGAACTTCTTCTGTCGAGAATTCTCTGTTTAGCTCAGTGCCCCATTTTATAATTGGGTTGATTAGATTTTTACAGTCTAGTTTCTTGAGTTCTTTATATATTTTGGAGATCAGACCTTTGTCAGTTGCGGGGTTGGTGAAGATCTTCTCCCAGTCAGTGGGTTGCCTTTCTGTCTTAGTGACAGTGTCCTTTGCTTTACAGAAGCTTCTCAGTTTCAGGGGGTCCCATTTATTCAATGTTGCCCTTAATGTCTGTGCTGCTGGGGTTATACCTAGGAAGTGGTCTCCTGTGCCCATCAGTGAGTTTTTATTGGGATTACAGTATACACAGTTGAGGGGTTGCTTTAGGAGCAGAGATGATTCAAAGACAGCTGGTGTGGGAGGTACTTCTGTGTGGCTGTGTGTTGCTTTTATTGGTTAATGAATAAAAATCTGCCTTGGCCTGTTGCTAGGGCAGACCTTAGGTAGGCAGGGAAGATGGAACTGAATGCTGGGAGGAAGAAGGCAATCAGTGAGAAGCCATCGATCCACCACCAGAGATAGACGTGCTAAAACTTTGCTGGCAGGCCATGGCCTTGTGGTGATGCACAGATTAAAAGAGATGGGTTAAATTAATATGTAAGAGATTAGCCAATAAAAAGCTAGAACTAAGGGGCCAAGCAGTGATTTAATTAATACAGTTTCTGTGTGATTATTTTGGGTTTGGGCCAGGACGAATAACCAGCTCCCTTCTCCAACAGATAGCTGCATCACCAAAAGCCCACCCCAACTTGGGTGCAGCTCACACAATCTAGACTTGGAGTACACTACATAACTTTCAAATGGCTCAACAGGTTGGAGATTCTCCTTTCCAAGTAACTCAGCTGGTCTGAGCCTCTTCCCAGCAGTTCTGCTTCTATTTCTTCTGACTAGGGGCACTCTGCTGGATTGAGGCTCTTCTAGGCAGCCCAGATTGTTTGAACACGTCTCTCAGCAGTCCTTATTGTTTATATAGGCTTGGACAGCAAGGCGTTTACTGTACCTAATCAGTTTCAGGGACTTTCTGATTTCTGAACTCAAGGAGCTTCCCTGGAAGATGGAAGGTTTTCAAATCAGAAGGAACTGCTGTAAGACACTCATACAAAGGCGTGTACTTTTTAAAATACTAAAAATAAATCTCAAAAATAAGTAATTTCATTTACACTGAATCACAAAGAAAATATAAATGAACTTAACCAAGGAGACCAATGACATGTTGACATGTACCAAAATATCTACAAAATACTGCTAAACTGAAAAAGATACAATGGAAAACATTCCATGCTTCTGGATTATAAGACTTACTATTACTATGATATTAAGTCTTATATAATATTACTAACCAAAGTGTTTGATAGACTCAATGCAATATCTATCAATATCAATCTCATCCAAGAAAGAACAATCCTAAAGTTACAGGCCATCAAGATGACTCAGTGGATATGGACACTTGTCACCAAACTTGATGACCTGAGTTCAATTCCTGGAGTCCACATTGTACAAGAACAAGACTTACCTTATTCTTGAAAGTTTTTCTCTGATTTTCATGTGTCATGGCATGCATGTGTACACATGCGCACACACACACACACATACACACACTCACAAATAAATATTTAAGTGAGGAAGTTAATAAAATAAATAAATGTAAAACTAAAAAACTATCTAAAAGTTTATATTCAATTACAGTGGATTCTCCAAACACAAAATAACATTGAAAATGAAGAAGGGGCTGAAAAGGTGGCTCAGCAGAGGAGCCAGGTTTGCTTCCCAGATCCTACATGATAGCTCACCACCATCTGTAGCTCCAGTTCTAGGGCATCCAAAGCTCTCTTCCAGCTTTGGTGGAAAACAGGCACACATGTAGTGTACAGAGAAAACACCCACGTATAAAATAATACAATAATTATAAAAATTACTTATTCCAGTTTCTTAGAGTACAACAGAATTATATTGTTTCCCCTTCTATTTCTTTACTCCAAATCCTCGCATATACCCCTCCTTTTTCCAACTCATGACCTCTTTCTTGCTCATTTTTGTTACATACATATCTGTAGATATAGAGATATATATTCCTAAATATGTAACTACAAGCTGTTCAGTCTGTATAATGTTACTTCTATGTATAGGTTTTTAGGGCTGTCCATTTGGTATTGGATAGCCAATGGTGTGCTCCTCCCTAAAGAATTAATTGCTGGGGAATATTATTTTCTGGTGTGTGACTTTTGTTTCCACTGCACTTGTCTAACTCTGTGAAGTCATCTTAACTATGCCTGTATGAAACACCTGATGATCCTAATAAAAAGATAAATGGCCAATAGAGAGGCAGGAGCAAGGATAGGCAGGGCTAGAAGGCAGAGGGTATAAATAGAAGGAGAACTCTGGGAAGAGAGCAAGGAGCAAGAGAACAAGGAGAGAACATCCGGCCAGCCAACCAGCTACACAGCAAGCTACAGAGAAAGGAGTAAAGAAAGGTGTACAGAATAGGGAATGATAGAAGCCCAGAGGCAAAGGGGAGTTGGAATAATTTAAGATAAGGGAAGCTGACAAAAAATTAGCCAAGCTAAGGTCAGGCATTCATAACTGAGAATAAGTCTCCATGTGTGATTTATTTGGAAGCTGGGTGGCGAGCCCCCCTCCACCAAAAGTCAAAAGAGTAAAACATCACACAATACTTAGTTGCCAGTAGTTCTTTGTGTTTGGCTGAGGTCTCTTAGGCTTCACCTCATCCACTATGGCATGTCTATTGGTGTCCTTGTTGAGGTCACATTTGGACAGGCATGGTGGTGAGACTCTGTGGCTGTTGCTTCTGACATTACTAGGAGACACTATGTCACAAAAAAAACCCTCCCTGTTCCTTTGACTCTCACAATCCCTCCACCTCCTCTTTTGCAATGTTCCCTGGGCCTCAGGTTCATGAGTGTTTTATAACTGTCTGAGTTGGGACCAGGCTCCACAACTCTGCGTTTTGACTGGTCTTGGTTTTCTGTAATGGTCTCCATTGCTCAGCAAGCAGGAAATTATGTCTGATACTGGAAACGTAGCAAACTACCCAGATTTAGTGAAGTCACGGATCCTAGAGAAGCCACAACAACTGCTCTCCTAAACCAGCACAATTCCTGTCTGCACTCTAAACATGTGTCCTGTGTGAGTGGAGTCTTCACCTGTCATCTAGGAAACTTGTCTTTGCAATAGACAGAGACCATTATAGAAAATCACAATCAATTAAAATAATAGATAAAAAAAGAAACTTTCTCAAGTTTCTCCCTGTTCTATGTCAATGTTCATTATAAGTCTTTAGGCAGCGCTGACAAAAAGACAGACATATGTCAATGGGATAGAATTAGGCAGTTTAAAAATCAATTTTCAAGTATATGATCAATCAATTTCATTCTTTCTTGTTTACTCTTTCTTCAGTTAAATTTTCATTAGCATGTATTGCCTCTTTGGAGCTGGATGGATGGCTCAGTGGTTAATAACCTTCACTGATCTTTCAGAAAACCTGAGGTCAGTTTCCAGCACCCACCTCGGGTAGCTCACAACCAACTATAACTTCAGTTCCAGGGGATTCCATGCCTTATTCTGGCCTCTGCAGTCACCCACAGTCAGGTGTACAAAGACACGTGTCACAAATATATGCATAAACAAAAAATAAAATAAGTATATCAAAATCTCTTCCCGATCTATTCTCATAGACATGGATGAATTGCTCCATCTGCTTCTGCACTTAGCCTTTTGCTATGCCAAAGAGTGCTCTTGAATACATATATGAGAATGAGCAGAAAAGGCAAAAAGCGTATCTTATCGACCCCATGAAAGGGAAATAATGAAAAGAATTGATTGATTTCCACAAAGACTGCTATGACCCTAGCAAGTAGGTCAGAAGAGGGCACCAACTCCTCTTGAGACAGATCATGAGGAACAAATGCCCAGATGCAAATCCGATGTCAGGATGCAGACTGCAGCCCTCATGAGTGACTCCAAAGCCATTCTTTCCCCGTCGATTTCAATGACTTTTGATTATAAGCTCTGTAAGATTTCCTCAATATACAAGTCTGTGTATGAGCTAGTTCCCAAGCATTAAGGAATGGAGAAGGTATCCACAGATGCAAGTGACTAAGAAAATGTCCTGTTACAGAACACTCACTTTCCTCTACATGAAAGAATGCTCGTGTGAATTTCATTTCAAAATATAAGCAATGAAATATTTAAGTTTAAATGTTAAAAAGAACGAATTCGATAATAATGTGGTATAATGCATCAATGTTGAGAAAAATGTAGTATATTTATTTTTAACTGGACCATAGCTAAATTCAAACTGATAATATTTAATAATAAAGAATGATAATATTGTTACTTGCTCATGGTAAAGAAAAGATTTTAAAAATAATAGGACATCACACTTTTGGTAACTATAAGTAAATTTCATTTTACTGCAATACAATTTTCCACACCATTCTGTATGTCTCTGAAAAATTTTTTTATATAATCCCAAGTTATATCAAATCAGATATCCCTTGGCAGCAGGAAGCATATGACTTTCTTGGCCTCTCTGAATCTGTTGTAGGTAAGTTCTTCGTCAAACTGCTAACCTCAGTGATAATGAAATCAAAGATGTCAGGAAGAAAAAAATTCTATCTTATGTGCCATTTAATGATATGGAAATGGATATTGGAAGGAAGTTGAGGTAGAGTCTATGCTGCCTTGGCTGGCCTGGAATGCTCTATGTAGACCAGGCTGGCCTTGAACTTGCAGCAATTCTGCCTTTGCCTTGTACTAGGATTACAGATGCATGTCACCACAATCAGCCTGAAAAGAGTTATCTGAAAACACTTCTTGATAAAGACAAACTTAGAAGAAAGCTCAGCCCAGATAGTCATAGCTATTCAATACCTTGAAATGGAAGACAATTGTGATTGCCTTTGTTTGTGACAAGGTGGTTCCTCTTACAAGCTTTATATTCAAGTGAAGTCTTGAATATCCATTGGATTGAATGAAATGGACTATATAGGCATGACTTAGTAGGCATGGAATATTCTGGATAACTGAAAACTTTCTGTAGTCTAGAGCACTTTGTGGACACCATCTATAGCACCTAAATTGGAGATACTTCAGTGTCATCTCCTTGAAAGACTGGACCTACCTAGTCCAGGTCCAAAGGGTCAGATAGCTACTGCTGGCCACGTTACAACCATTGGCCCAACAACTCAGGGCAAAATATTATCCAGTCCAAATCCAGTCGGCCTCAAGCAGGAGCTCTGTAACCTGGAGTATAAGCTTCCAGAAAACAAGAAACTTAGCTGGAAAGCTGCTTTCAAGTCTTATATAAACAAACTATCACAAACAAAAAACCTTTGTGAATCAGAAAAAGAAGCATAGCACGATCACAGTTTCCAAATACAAAGCACACACCAAAACGTCTTATTAAAACGTAAACACTGAACAAGTTTAAATTGGTTTCTTGACATTGTCCTCAAATTCTATAGAGATGTGCTGAACTTCAATTGGGAAGAGAAAAATGTCTTCTTTTATTTAAGAAAATAAAGTGAAGAAATTGTACTAAAAAGAAAACTGAATGGTCACAATTATAAGTGCAGATACCAAAATTGCGCATCAAATCTTTACCACTTTGTCTGATATTGCAGGGGCTGCTTATGTTCTTCTTTCTGCCTGAATCCTCTGCCTCAGAGCGTTAACTCCAGCAGTGTGTGGTTTTGTAAGCAGCGGAGTAGAGAGCTCATAATGAAAGGGTGAACATGGTGTCTATGGCACTCAGCTCATATCTCTGTGCAAAGCTGCAAAGTATTCAGTGTTTACATCTGTGTTGTGATGCTTTCTAGAACTATGACACCGTTATTCTATTGCTGAAAATTTATATAGTGTTAATGGTTATTCTTGTCCATATCTATCAGTGGGCATGAGGACACCCCTCTATTGATTGTATACCAGGAGTACAGCTGCTGAGTGATGACATGCATTGCTCTTTAGCTGTAGTAGATAGTGACAGTTTTCCAAAGTGATCATATCCAATTAGACTTCTACCTAGTGTGTGTGTATGCGTGTGTGAGACAGGGACAGAGAGACTATCCTTATTTTAAAAATCTTGTGATTTTTCAGCTTTTTGACTGATCTCCATCCTCACATATTCACAGATATCCCAACTAATTGAACCTAAGAGAGGTTAAATGTTCTTCTAAAATAAATGTTTGTCTAGATTGTGCTGGCTTTCATGCAAGTCTGTTGGGATACTTTGATCATATTTGTTTGAGCGGGAAGAATCACTCATTGTGGGTGGCAGTGTTCCCTAGGAAAGGACGTTTGAGCTACCAGAGAGTGGAAAGAGCAAATGGAGCAATAGTGTGCATACATGGACTCACTACCCTCTGCTCTTGACTGTAGATGTAAGGTGAGCACTTGCTTCAGGTTCCTGAAGCCTGATTTTTCTGGACTTGTGAGCGAAATAAACCCTTGCTCACATCAATTTCTTTTGTCAAGGTGGTTTATTATAGTAAAAGGAAAGGACACCCAGACAGGGTTGCAAGTCTCTCTCTCTCTCTCTCTCTCTCTCTCTCTCTCTCTCTCTCTCTCTCTCTCTCTCTGTGTGTGTGTGTGTGTGTGTGTGTGTGTGTGTGCGCGCACACACATGCGTGCACGTGCCAGCCAGAGGTCATCCTTGTGTGTCATCCCACAAATACCATCTAACTTTTGAAATGTTTTGGAAACTGCTTCCCAAGATATATATAATTTTGTGTGTCTCCATAAAATTGAGAAACTCTAAACAATAGAAAACATATGCAATTTGTCATTCTGAGACTACTTTGATTCATATAATATTATTATGACCTGGAAATGACATAACTGTTGTTCTTGAAAGATGAAACAGAGTCCTTTGTGTATATTCACCACATTTTCTTTATCCAGTCCTCTGTTTTGGACATTTAGGTTCAAAACTTAACTACTGTAGATTGTTACACTCAAGAACTTTTGTCTCAGCTGTGCCCGGTCTGTTACCAGACCATCAAAGATATTATTCAATTCTGTTTCAGCATTTAAATTTCTTATCTAATCTCCCTCTCTCCCTCCCTCTCTCCCCCTTCCCGTGTGTGTGTGTGTGTGTGTGTGTGTGTGTGTGTGCGCGCGCGCGCGCGCTACGAGAGAGAGAGAGAGAGAGAGAGAGAGAGAGAGAGAGAGAGAGAGAGAGAGAGAGAGAGAGAGAGACTTGCAAGTGCCTGGAGAAGAAAAAGTGTCATATCCCCTGGAGCTGGAGTGGCAGGCAGTTGTGAGCTCTGGATGTGAATGATGGTAACCAAACTCAGGTCTTTTAGGAGAGTAGCAAGTGGTCTTAACTGGTTAGTCATCTCTCCCGCCCTTCTGCTTTTTTTCTTTTCTAGTGTCTCCCTTTCAAACCTCACTGGAGTTTCCATCACTGTAAATATATTACCTATTCATTTATGTTGTCTGTTTTTCCCAGTAGTATCCTTAAGAACTGATCAGTTGGCTGGATGGTGGTGGTACACACCTTTAATCACAGTACTCAGGAGGCAGAGGCAGGCAGATCTCTGTGAGTTCAAGGCCAGCCTGGTCTACAAGAGCTAGTGCCAGGACAGGCTCCAAAGCTACAGAGAAGCCCTGTCTCGGAAAACCAAAAACAAAACAAATAAACAAAAAGAAAACTGATCAGCTCTTCATTGTCTGACAGTTTTAAGAGCTTTGTCATCTCTGAGAATGGTTCTGATGGATGTTTTGTGTCTTCAGATATGTTCCCTTTCCTTTTTATGTGTTCTGTAAGTTTCTTTTGTTAAAAGACAGATATGCTGTACCCGATAGTAATAAATGAGGCAAAAAAGTCTCTAGTATATTTACACTGAGTAATAGTTGAGTTTTGACTGATTACTGCTGCTCGTAGTATTCAGTTGTTTCAGTATTCTTGCTTCCTATCCTGATTTTAGGCTTCCCTAAGCACTCATCGCAGAGACTCTGGGTGTTCTTCTGCTGTTGCCATGGTGATTTATTGCAATACTGAGAGCCTTCATAGTGTATACTAAGATGTGGGAGAAGGGGAAACTTCAGTAATCTTCCAGCTAAATCTTTTAGTGGGCCCACATCTTCTACCTCTGAACTTCAAAAGCATTTTACACTGTTTACGTAACATAGAGAGTTTAGAGGATGGTGGAGTTGGGTAATTGCCATTCCATCACAATTCTTACACAAGCCTCTGATGAAAATCATTCCCCTAGAAAGTACGTTTTTTTTTTCTTTTTGTGCAAAGAAAAAGATACGGGCAACAAAGCTTTCTTGAATTGTATAGTCAAGTTTACCAGAAAATAGCTTGGAGACCACAGAAAAGAATTTCATAACCAACACTCCCTTTTTGTCTTCAAAATAAAAACCGAAAATAATTGCCCTAATCTCTGCTTACCACTACTGCATGTACAGTGCACAGGATAGAGATTCAGACACAAAAAAGAGGTAAGAGAGCATTGAAGATCATGAACTTTGAGTCATTGTGAGTTCCAATCCCATCCCTTCCACTTGCCATCGGCTTTTAAAAAGAATATTGGAACCAATTTATTCTTTCAAATGGAGTTACTCACTGTGTAGTGCTGGACGCTTTACTTTCCTATCACAGTTTCCTCTGTTAGCTATATTGGCACAAGAATCATGCTCTTGGTACAGCCTGGCTCCTCTAAGATGAAGTAAAAGAATGACGCAAGAAAACGGCAAAAACTTTTCAAAAAGTTGAGGTTTTTCAGTTTTTCCTTACTATTAATTATTGACATATGTATGATGTAATAACATAATATCGTATCTAAAATTTTCAACTTTGCACATTTATTGAGGCATCCCTTTGGCCTCAAATTCAGCGTTTGTTGTTCTTGTTGTGTAGACCAGGCTTTGATATATAGTAGAGGCTGGCCTTATATTTGTGATACTTTCTGCTTCTTAAAATACCATATTAGTAGTTTCCAGGGCCTGAGAGAGGGGAGAATAGTGTTTTCCCTTTTCCGGTGGTGGAACGGGCAGCATTTGTTTTGGGAGGAATGAGAAAGGTATTGTCTAAAATGAAATAGTGGGGATGGGTGCACAAGTTTGCAGGTACACTAATCCCTATTGAATCGCACATTTTAAAAGAAAGAATTCCAACCAGGCACCATGGCTCATACCTATTGTCTTCACATTTCTGAGGATAAGGGCAGAAAGATCACAAGTTTGAAGTTAGCCCTGGCTATAAAGAAAAACCTTGTCACAAAAGGATAAAATTCATATCAATAAGGATTATTTTTTTAAAAAAAATTGAAATATAATTTTTAATATTGTGATGTCCAAATCAGCTAAAATTACTCATTGTTATAAAATTTATACATAAAATAAATAAATAAATAAAAAGAAAATTTAAAAAAAGAAAAAATTTATACATAAACTCTTAGATTTCCTAAATTACATAACACTATTATTTCATGCCCCGCAGTTTGCTTTCTTCCTTTTAGAATCGTCCCTCTTTACCTTTCCTTACCTTTTCCTTTGTCTCTCCATCTTCTGCTTTCCTCCTAGTGGCTAAGACCTGTGGTGAAATTTTACAATGACCTGAGTATTCCTGGCTGTGATGGCTAGTTTTGTCAAGTTGACCCAATGTAGAAGCTCCTAGGAAAAGAGTCTCGATGAGAAGTTGTCTAGATGGAGTTGGTCTATGGGCATGTCTGTGGGGGACTGTCTTGATTGTGTTAATAAAGAGTAGAGAAAATGAGCTGAGTAGAGCAAAGGAAATGAATGGTTATTCTTTCTGGGTTCTTTACTGTGGATGTGACTAGTTGCTTCTGATTCCTGCTGCCTTGACTTCCCTCAGTGATGGACGGTAGCCTGGAATTGTAAACCAATAAATCCTTTCTCAAGTAGGTTGCTTCTTCTCAGCATGTTTTTATCAGTGCCAGAGAAATGAAACCATGACTCTTGTTTTACTCCCAATTTCAAAAGCAAAGCTTTTGGTCCTGGATATTTTAGTTCATGTTCAAAAACAAGTTCTGCAAATATATTTTAATAAATAAAAGAAAGCCCTTTCTTTTTTAAAAATAGTTTATTTATTTTATGTGCATGGGTGTTTTGCCTTTATGCATGTCTGTGTAAGGGAGTTGGATCTCCTGGAACTGGATTTGCAAACAGTTGTGAGCTGCCATGTGGATGTTGGAAATTGAATCTGGGTCTTCTGAAAAGACAGTAAGAGCTTTTAACAGTTGAGCCATCTCTCCAGTCCTCAAGAAGATTCTTTCTATATGGTTTCTGTTGTGTTTCATATTAACATCAATAAATAATTTTATGCATTTTGGTTTATAATTCATAATGGCTAATCTTAGCTTCTTTTCCTGCTGTTCTGATGAAATAAACTGACAAAAGCAAGAGAATGGAGAAGGACTTACTGTGGCTCTCTGTCACAGATCATCCTAGAGTCTATCAAGCTGAAAAAATTACTGTAAGAAGATTGCCTTAAATCCCTATGGATAGTTATCCTTTTAATTTTTGTTTATCCTTCTATCTCTACTCTTCCAATCTAAGATAATTTTGTTACCTGAGAACCGTTTTCTGTATTTTATCCCTGCTGTCTGGAATCCATTTTGGTTTATTTCTATAGCACCTTTGCTTTGAAGTCCATTTATTTGTAGGCTGCCAATGTCCAAGTTTAAATTTTCTCTCAAGACAAAACAATAGCTGGGAAGTGAAGGCACATGCCTCTAATCCCAGCACTCAGGAGGCAGAGGTGGGCAGATTTCTATGAGTTTGAGGCCAACCTGGTCTACAGAGCAAGTTCCAGGACAGGTTCCAAAGCTACACAGAGAAACTCTGTCTCAAAAAAAAAAAAACAAAAAACAAAAAAAGGCACAAACAATATTCCATTGCTTTCATATTTCTATTTTTTGCTTCTGAGAAGCTAAAACAAACTAGCTTGTTTCTTTGAAAACATAACTTTAGTTTTGGTTACATTGATTCGTTTTTTAAAATTTTACTGACCTATACATTTTTCTCTGCTCCTCTCCCCTCTTCTCCCCTCCCCTTCAACCATCTCCAATGGTCCCCACGCTCCCAATTTACTCAGGAGATCTTGTCTTTTTCTACTTCCCATGTAGATTAAATCCAGGTATGCCTCTCTTAGGGTCCTCATTGTTGTCTAGGTTCTCTGGGATTGTGATTTGTAGGCTGGTTTTCTTTGCTTCATGTTTAAAAGCCACTTATAAGTCAGTGCATATAATAATTGTCTTTCTGTGTCTGGGTTGCCTCACTCAATAAAAATGTTTTCTAGATCCATCCACTTGCCTGCAAATTTCAAGATGTCATTTTTTATGCTGTGTAGTACTCCATTGTAAAAATGTACCACATTTTTCTTATCTATTCTTCAGTTGAGGGAGATTTAGGTTATTTTCAGGTTCTGGCTATGACAAACAATGCTGCTATGAACATAGGGGAGCACATGTCCTTGAGGAATGATTGAGCATCCTTTGGATATATACCCAAAAGTGGTATTGCTGGGTCTTGAGAAAGGTTGTTTCCTAATTTTCTGAGAAATTACCATAGTGTTATCCAAAGATGCTGTACCAGCTTGCATTCCCACCAGCAATGCAGAAGCGTTCCCTTTACCCCACAACCTCTCCAGCACAAGTTGTCATCAGTGTTTTTGATCTTGGCCATTCTTACAGGTGTAAGATGGAATCTCAGAGTTCTATTGATTTGCATTTCTCTGATGACTAAGGATGTTGAGCATTTCCTTAAGTGTCTTTCAGCCATTTTAGATCCCTTTGTTGAGAGTTCTCTGTTTATGTCTGTACTAAGATTTTTATTGTATTATTTGTTCTTTGATAACAAATTTCTTGAGTTCTTTGTATATTTTGGAGATTAGTCTTCTGTCTGATGTGGGGTTGGTGAAGATCTTTCCCCATTCTGTAGGCTGCCGTTTTGTCTTGTTGACTGTGTCCTTTGCTTTACAGAAGCTTATCCTGATACCCAAACCACATAAAGACATTACTAAGAAAAAGAATTACAGACCAATCTCACTCATGAACATTGATGCAAAAATACTAAATAAAATACTGGCAAATCAAATCCAAGAACACATCAGAAACACCATCCACCATGATCAAGGTGGCTTCATCCTAGAGATGCAGGGATGGTTGAACATACAAAAATCTGTCAACGCAATCCACCATATAAACAAACTGAAAAATAAAAACCACATGATCATCTCATTTTGAAATGCTTTGCACAAGATGCAACATCCCTTCATGATAAAGGTCTTAGAGAGAGCAGGGATACAAGGAACATACCTAAACATAATAAAGGCAATGTACAGCAAGTCAACAGCCAACATCAAACTAAATGGAGAGAAACTCCCAGCAATTCCACTGAAATCAGGAACAAGACATGATTTTCCACTCTCTCCATATCTATTCAATATAGTTCTTGAGGTCCTAGTTAGATCAATAAGACAACAAAAGGAGATCAAGGGGATACAAATTGGAAATAAAGAAGTCAAACTCTTACCATTTGCAGATGACATGATAGTTTACATAAGCAACCCCAAAAATTCTACCAAGGAACTTCTACAACTCATAAACACTTTCAGTAATGTAGCAGGATACAAGATAAACTCAAAAAATCATTAGCCCTCTTGTACACAGATGATAAATGGGCTGAGAAAGTCAGAGAAATATCACCCTTCACAATAGCCACAAATAACATAAAATATCTTAGAGTAACTCTAACCAAACAAGTGGTTTGACTTCTGTAGTTCTGCTTCTTGTTAAGTGTTCTTGTTAAATGAAGTAATCCATCCTGAATGTATAACTTTTGTGTGGTTAAAGGCTCACCTTGAAAAAGGCTCAGAGCTACACTGGGATCCTGAACACATAGTGTAGTCTCTGGCCACCTAATAAAAACTTTCTATTGGCTTAAACCCATGTCTGAGCAGTCTTTTCTGGTAAATAACGCATAACACATCAGCTCCCCTTTATACGCAGAAGATTAGATTCGAGACCTACAACAGATATTTGAAACTGGATTAGTCCCAAGCACTATAATGTAATGTCTTTTTTTATAAGTTACTAACCCCCTTGCCAGGCTCTGTGGCCATTGGGGTTGTTAGTTTGAGATGCAATGCTAAAACTATCACGAACCTTGCTTCGTTTCCTCACAATTTCATGAATAAAAGATGAATTTTTATTATTTTATTTTTGGTGTTAAAGATCAGACTCAGATTCTCGCACATACTCAGCACACCCCCACAGTCAAATGGTCTTAGAAACCGAGGCATAGGAAGGTTTTCTTTAGTTAGTACGTTAGTAAGCTCATTTTTTTTCATTTAAATAAACACTGTTATGGCTTTTATTTAACAGAAGTGAATTGTGATCATTACAAACTCTATGTTTTGGGACCACAATTATGCAAGTCAATGATTACTTGAACACTGGCACTGTGGTACCACAACAGCGGATTTGATAATTGAGATGATAACTGGCTGGCTATTAAGTAGAGAATTTATACTGCGAGAATATGCTGGAGATGAGATGAAATGGAACAGCATGAAATTTCATCAAGCAACCATTGTGTCCGTGAAATTAAAAATAACATGTTATGTGTCCAGGGGTATAGGTGAACAGCCTCCTATTATTACTGAAGAGAAAGCAAAACAGGGGTTTGATACTTGGGGAGAAACAACCTGGAGGCGTGTGCTTGGGAATCATCAGTATTTTGAGGCAAATGAATGAGCCCAGACAGAAACTGAGAGCATGTCAATTAGAAGACTCCTAAAACAGAACCTTAGGGAACACTTAAGGTCGCAGCTCATTTTCCCAGCACGCACCTCCACAAGCCACTATATTCAGGCTGGCTGGGTGGATTACTTTAGAGTCTTAGTGGTAGGTTGGATTGCCGTTGAACTCACTGTAGCCAAGGCTTGCCGTTGAATTCACTGTAGCCAAGGCTTGCCTTGAACTCTTGTTTCAATTTTGTGAGTGCTAGGATTACAGGTGCGTGCTACTGTACCCTAACTTGGTTTGAAAGCAGGCTATTGTGGCTCAAGAGCTGAATACCATAGACAAAGTCAAATACCATTTCTGATAGGCTGTCCCACCTGTAACCTGCGTATATGAGAGAGATGCATGTATATCAAAGATGCACCAGGTAAAACATCCCGTAACCTCCCAGGCACCTCTTGGCTTTGACATACACACCTCCTACAATCCTCATCTCAGTCCCCTAGGGAGGTGGAGGGTGAGATGGGTCAGGCATGTTGGGGGGGCGAGCTTGGGTGACGCGGTGTTCACGTGACCGGCCAGGCGCAGACGTGGGCACCAGCCCCCGCGTCCGCTTGCCCGCCCTGCGGTCTGGTCCTGGCACCAGCGCAGAACCAGCTCCCTGAGCTGCCCTAAGCAGCAGACCAGCTGCGAGTGGGTTTCTGCAAGCCGGAGAAGGCGCCCAGGCCTGTCCAGGGTTTTCTCAGGTCAGTACAGAAAGGCTGGCTCTGCCAGCAATGCCTGACAGGGGGTGGTGGGGGGTGGCAGCTAGAACCAGCAGCAGCGGGAGGGGAGGGGTAAGGAATCAGATAGATTGGTGAGGAGGGGACATGCGGGCGGGGCGGGAACGGAGAGCAAGGAAGACCCCGCAGCCGGCTTTCTTCCCTCACCCTATCCTGAGCCGTTTTAGAGCAGGAGGGGGATGAGGGGGCCCGCAGTGCGACGGTGAGACGCAGATGTGCTCTGAAATGATCCACTCACACTCCAGGTTAGGAAGACAAACTGACCCGGACCAAAGGGAGGATGGGGGTGGGGCAGGCTGCCTCCAGAGGCCGAGGGGGGAGCGCAGAGTAAACCGGAGTTGGGATAGCATCCCGATTTGGTGCCCAAGGCCTGAGAAGAAATGGCGGCTGGGGTATGCGGGGGCGGGGGGGTGACGGAGGAAAAGGTTGGGTGATGTGATGAGTATGGGCTGCAGGACAGGTTCCCAGTCTCTGCGCATCTACTGACCACAGAACCCCTGCCCCTGTGCTGTGTCTGCAGGTCTGACCCTCTGTTGTTCCCAGCGCAACGTGACATCTGAAAAGGAGGATCGACCTGCCCAGGATCCCTGCAGGTCAGTGGATAATGGAAACATGGGCACCATTTGGGACCCCACTGCCAGTGCCTTCTCAAGCTGTCCCATGTAACACACACAGAGCTGTCACTGAAGGAACACCGAGAAGGTGGCAGGACCTGTCATGGCATGGCTGTCTCAAGGGTGGAGGAGGGGTGCAGGCAGAAACCGTTGGAGGGCTAGGACATGGGGACCCCATGAAAGGGCCAGATGCAAAGACAGATGTTAATGAGCCTGTATTCTGCCGATATCTCCGTCTCTCACACACACACATCTCTCCTTTCTTCCTGTTTCCCCACCTTTACCCTCAGGACAAGAAAAGGAGGGAAATCTTGACATGGAAAAACTCCGCGATGAAAACGAAGGGAAGCTGGAAAAGGAGGGAAAGCCAGAAGTTGAAGTAGAGTCTGACGATGAAGAAAAGTCGGATGGGGAAGAGAAGCCCGACAAGAAAGCAAAGCCAGCACGCGAGGGCAAGCTAGAGGAGGCAAAGCCAGATGAGCAGGGACAAGCACAGGATGAGGGGAAGTCAGAAAAGCAGGGGAAGTCTGAAGGGGAGGACAAGCGCCAAGGGGAGGGCAAGCATGATTCCCAGGCAAAGCCAGCCAGCGAGGCGCGGGCCGCAGAAAAGCGCCCTGCTGAAGATTACGTGCCGCGGAAAGCCAAGCGAAAAACAGATAGGAGCACAGAGGATTCTCCCAAGAACTCCCAGGAGGACTTCCAGGGCAGGCATGTCAGCAGTGAGGAGATGATGAGAGAGTGTGCAGATGTGGCAAGGGCGCAGGAAGAGCTGAGGAAGAGGCAGAAAATGGGAGGTTTTCCCTGGTTGCCAAGAGATGCTGCGCAGGATGCTCTAGTCCCCCGGGGACAACGGGGAGTCAGGGGAGTGAGGGGCGGAGGAGGCAGGGGCCAGAGGGGCCTACATGACATCCCGTACCTTTAATGCCTTTGGCCTTTGATTCTGATTGCTCAGATAAAAAAGACCACAGCTGGCTCTGCTTTCCCTGGTAGATCCTCGCCAGGCTCTGTGCTTCAACCTTCAGCCGAAACTCTGCTTTAGGTATCAATGTCCTTACCAGCAGCCTTTTGACCCAACTACAGTGCTTTCTGTCTTTTAGTACAGGATTTCCACCCATGTGCATGTACATTGTAAAATAACAATAAAGAGTTTCCAGAACTATATATACTGTATCAGCCTGTTTATATGAAAAGTAAATATGTTTGCAGAATGCTTCTGAGTACAAAGAAAACTATGAAAATGTACATTAAAATGCTAACAATGTTAATCACTACAGGACAAACCTGAATAGATCCCACCTGCACTCAACCATCAGGTGGTTGGAGACTTCCTAACCTTCCCCTGCTGATTTCCCACTTCCAAACTTTCCTGGTTGTAACCAGATCAGTTCAAATTGTGGTTTCTTTTCCTGGGCCCTGTCATATCCTATTGCTCTTTTTATGTTAAAGAATATGGATTACGATTGCCATAATAATATTTTTTTAAAAAAGCAAAAGCAAGCAAGTGAAGTATTAAACAAGTTTGGAATGGCAATGAATACATTTAACATGCCTAGAATGAAAGTAAAATAAGCAAAGCTCGTACTACCTCTGGACCTTGGGGCTAAAGGAATGAACTTAGCATTTATCATGTATCCTTTTCTGTGAGAGTCAGTCTTGTCATCTATGAAATGGGGATGGTACGTGCCTCATAGGATGGCACAGTACATTAGACGGCGTGCTAAGTATGGGTGTGTGGAATAGCAGGACCCCTGAACCTTGTCACCCGAGAGTAGGGCTGAGAATAGCTGCCACCTGTTCCCCAGGAGCAACTCCAGGCAGCTGGGATGGGGTGTGAATCTTTGAATACTATTCTATCAACCTTGCCGTACCATGGTGCCCTAAATATATTTACTCCCTCTAAATAGCCCATTTTTAATGCTGTACATATGGTGCCTAAGGCTCTTATGGTTCCCTTTTTTCCCTAGAGGGCTCTGTCTAACTCCCATCTGACCTCTGAAAGGGTATGCATAAAACCTTACAGCGGTACATTTTTAGGTAACTTGGATTTCAGATTAGGGATTCTCAAAAGGAACCCTAGGCAAGGGTTCCAAACACAAGGCAAATGAACAAAGCCCTCTGCAGCCTAAAGCCTTTCTGGGCCCAGGCATTTCGGGCAAGGAATAGTTAACCTGCAGTGGTGTGTTTTCCTTCATAGAATACCATGCAATAATGCCTTGTGTCATTTTTGTTACATGTTACTAAACATTATATATAAATTGGAAGTTATTTTCTGTGCTCTACTCACAAAATAGCTGAGCCAGCTTTGGGATGTAATCTTTTTTTTTCTTTTTCCATTCAACTATTTACACTTCCTTCCCTCCTCCCAATCCCCTCCCGCTCCCCCACACCCCCTCCTCCCTCTCCCACCCTGCTTGAGAGAGGGCAGGGAACCCTGCCCGGTGGGAAGTCCAAGGCCCTCCCCCCTACATCCAGGCCTAGGGAGCTGTGCATCCAGATAGACTAGGGTTCCAAAAAGCCAAAACATGGGCTGTAATCTTTTAAAGAATACCTCTATTACTTTTTCAAGTAAGGACTTGTGTCTATAACCTTAGCCAAGTTTTCGAGTTCACATTTCAGGAGAGAGCCCTGTGCTAAGCAACTTTCCAGAAAGCAGTCTTTATCAGTGAAAGCTTTTCTGGAGAGGCAGTGTTGAGGAGACCAGATTCATTGCCTCTGCTCTAAAGCAGCAGCTCAAAGAAAGCAGGAATAGCAGCAAAGAAACAGCCACGGGGCTCTCTCATGGTGGATATCCTGACTAAAGTTCTGTCAGGTTTTACTCATTTGGATGTTTTTTTTTTGTTTTTGTTGTTGTTTTGAGACAGGATTTCTCTGTAGCTTTGGAGCCTGTCCTGGAACTAGCTCTTGTAGACCAGGCCACCCTCGAACTCACAGAGATCCGCCTGCCTCTGCCTCCTGAGTGCTGGGATTAAAGACGTGTGCCACCACCACCCGGCTTCAGTGGGTCTTGAGATTGAAATGTACACACGGGGCACATTCCCATCTAGACAATCCAGGTCTGTACTCAGTTAATGAAAGCCACTAGGCACATCCACAAAACTCAGTAGTTGGCAGGAAGAAATTATTTCCTTCTGCAGGTATTATTCAGATCCTCTTCTTAGCCTTCAGTGTGAGCCTTTGCTCAATAGGCCCAAGCATAAAGTGTCTGTGGAGACATGAATAGTATTAAAACAAGATAAAAAATATTAACATCCTTTGCCAGCCTGATCAGACTACTGTTATAATTGAGTCTGGATTATGCCAAACGCTGGGGTCAATGATGGGTCCCAAATACGGTACCATTTCTAAAGGGAAAACTGATTACAGTTGTGACTGAGACCTCCTGGAAAGAAGCTGTGTCTGCAGAGACCGATTGGCTGATTAGAAGTGCAGCGATATGGACAGGTTGGAATGCTGCAACTCCAGAGCCTAAATACCTTATCTTGGGCTAGCTTTAGCCTCCACCACTGCTCAAGACTCATTCCTTATCAGAAATAATATCCCATGACCAAAAAAAAAAGATAAAAAGTATTTTGAAATATATTGACAGACCACTAACTTCCAACAACCGAAAAGCTAAGACTGTCATCAGATAGCATCTTGGGCCTGTAGAAATGCTTCCCCCAAGCTGAAAAAGACAAGGTCTCCTGAGTAAACTGGGAGCATGGGGACCATGGAAGAGGGTTGAAAGAGAGGGGAGAGGCACGGAGGGGAGCAGAGAAAAATGTAGAGTTCAATAAAAATCAATTAAAAAAAGTGCAAAAGAGAAAAAACAAAGAAATGCTTTCCCCATTTTGCTGTAACTACTGTAACTACCTCTCTGATGTACTCCCTAGTGTATTTTTAACTTGCCTTGATTTATGACTTTCTTTGTTCTGTTAATCTAGAAAACTTCATGAAGCTGCTTCCACATTGGAACATGGAATTTCTGGTAACCTAAATTTGCCATACCACAGTTACTTTTAATGGCTCCAAAATAAACTACCACTTATTCCCTTTAAGATATGAGCAGTGATTTTTTTTGCTTTGACACAGTTCAACTTTCCCACCATAGAAAGGCAATATTTTATTCTTAAATGGAAATAATTTATTGTACATTTAAATACAAGTTTTATCTATATTCTTTAAAACTTGCCTACGAAAGGAGGTTAAATCCCTCAGCACTGCAAACAGAGGAAGTGCATAGTTCACTAGTGTGTAACACTTTCACAAAGTTGTTCCCCCAACAGCTTATTTTAGAACATCATCAGCGCCCAAAAAAAGAAACTCTACCCATTCACAGTCGCTAGCATCCCCATCCTCCACTCCTGATAACCCTCACCGCTAGCTAATGGCAACCACTAATTTACCCTCTGTCTCTGTGGACTTGAATATTGTTGTTGACGAAATCATAAGCATGTGGAGTTTTTGTAATTAGCTTATTTTACTCATAATATTTTAAAGGTTCGTCTGTGCTAGTAACATGTATGGTCTTTCATTCCTTTTTCACTGTCTAAGAACATTACATTTGTGCATTCATTACAATGGATACATTTGATAAATCCATTAATCATTTTATGTATATCTATATTCTTTTCACAGTTAGCTCCTATGAATGGTGCTATTCTGAATATTCATGAGGCAGACAGCATGGAGGACGGATCTCTAAAGAGACTCAGAGCCCAAGCGACAGATGTAGAAGTCTGTTCTTATTCTCTGAAAGTGGGAAGGCTCACAGCAAAAGCCTGCAGGCAGACTCTCTTATCCCTAGGTTGAATCCAGAGAAGGGGGTGGGGAAGCGGACGTGGCCCCTTTTTAGTACAAACTCCCTTTCCAGGACGATGTCTGGGTAGGGTGCCTGTCAGTGTCTGTGATGAGCTGACAGCTGCCGCATGGCACCGGCTCGATCCTGACACACATTCTTACACTCCCAATTTCTTTGCCATTTTAACACAAAATTTGATGCTACCATGGGGAACCCTTTCTCATCTAAAAGCATCTCCTTTTTCCTTTAACCGTCTTTACCCAAAAATGTGTTTAATATCTATAACTTTGTTTATTTTGTACCCCTAATGGTTCATTAGTCTTATTTTTTGTGACGTTTAGAAAAAAAAATTTTCTTGACAAAGTGACCATGTTTTAGTAAAAAGAAAAACTATATATGAAACACAGACAAAATATGTTTAACAGTCTTAGAGATATGTCTCTTTTGTTAATTAATTTAAATTAACCATTTGTCTAGGATTTAAATCATTTTATAACAGGGACTTAGAGATCAACCTCGCTACAAAAACATCAACTTCTCCTTCCAGCCTTGAAGCACAACTAATAAAAACTCAGAGACAGATATTGGGGTTTACTCTGAAAAACAGAAAAGCAAAACAGCCAGCTACTAGCTCTTACCTCGAGCTCAGTCCGAAAATGGTGATTCTGCCTCCCTCCAGGAAACCTCAGAATGAGACTGAGACTGAGAGCTATCTCCTCCCATTTTATACTCCTCTCTAGTTTTGGGATTAAAGCCGTGCACCACTACCACCTGGTTTCTATGGCAAGCTAGTGTTGCTACTGGGATTAAAGGCGTGTTTTATTGCTGCCTGGTCTGGGAGACTGACCAGTGGGGCTGTTATACTTTTCTGATCCCTGGGCAAGCATTATTTATTAAAATATAAATGAAATGCCACTACACAGCTGAAAGACAAGCAAAAGTAGGATAAAAGTCTTGTGTCTCTGCCTTCATTTGTGTTTGCTTCCTGTCTTTGGGGTTTCCTGCTTAGTCCTCTGTTTGGGCACGCTGACCATTGAGGTGACTGTTTAACTTCTTTCATCCCTCAAAGCCGCAAAAAAGTGAATTCAGGTATCCTAAACCTGCAGTCACGTTGTATTTCAAGAACAACAAAGTAATCATCTCTGAAAGAAATTCTAAGAACAATTAAGGAGACTGTATTTTCACTTGGATTGTTTAATTATGGAAATCACTGTGCCCTGTGACATTTCTTTTCTTTAACTTCAAAGCTCATGTTATTACTCTGAAGACACACTTGGGGTTACTGGACCTCTCTATCTGTTCCCTTAGTGCTGTCACAATGATCAAATTTCCTCTAGTACCCCTCGCCAGTATTCATCCCTTTACTTGGTATATTGGTCTGGTGGCCAAGCCTAACCTCTTACATTATGAACTAAAAGGAAATTGCACTGATTTAGTGATTTCAATTGTGTGGACATGCAGTTAGTTACAGGCAGTTTTGTATCACATAAGCAATTTATATAATAAGCACATATGTAGATGATATGTACAGGTAGTGATATACAAAAATTAAAACAATGAAGACTTTTGTAGCTTTTATGTAGATTAACGTTTTACAGTTTTAAAAAGTCAGGTTATTGATCATTTTTTCCTCCATAGTACTAAATAATTGTTAATCCTAAATCTGCATTTTCAAAGGTAAAACTCCTCTTAAGAGAAATAAGGTTAGAAAACTACATCTTTTACATGTAAATAAAAACAAAATATGAGAAGAAGCTTATTATATAGGATATCCAGGGAAGCAAACCTTCCTTATTTTTTAAAAGCTAAGCTGTAGAGAGTGGGGCATTCTTAGAAAAGAAAATTTCAAATTCACAAACAAACATTCAGGAATTCTGGTTTGTAACTCATTACAGTCATCTGATATTCCTTAGCAAATTCCTGTGTGCCCTGATATGACTCCAGAAACCCCACAATCACAGTTTTCAGACCAGTCCAGAGAGCATAGATAGTATCAGGATCTCTCCTCCCTGTAGGCTCTTTCTTGTAAAAAGCCATAGCATTATCTTTACATTTGATACAGAATTTCGTTCTGCTTGGGAATAAATAGAGAAGAGAATAGAAGGGAGGTTGATAAGGAAAGAGAAAGATCAGAGAAGGCTAAGAGACAACAGGGAGTTGGAAAATTCAATTCTTCAGAATTCATCTTGAGTTCTGACACAGCTTATAAGATTTTTTAATTTAATTATTCTTTAACACATCTTTTGATATTTTCAAAAATATTTTAGTTTTTATATAAATTAACAATTTCACCATCTTTTTAGATAATATCAAATTCTATCTAAATAAGTTGCTTATATTATATATACATACATATATACACACATACATCTTTTTCTACTGTCTAGAACTTTTACTTTAGCATGGGGAAAAATGAGAATATTCAATGTTCCCTAATTAGAGAAACACAAAGCAATGTTATTTTGTGTTAGATATTCACATTTTTCCAAAGACTTGAAAATTGAACTACCGTAATTATCAAACAATGTTTTAGATCAGGAAAATCCCAGTCCTCCCAATATTGATTCTTCCCACCTCGTGCATATGGGAACTTGAGGGGATTGAAGACACTGAGCAATAATGCCTCATGTGTGTTTTCCTGGTTGAAATAACAAGGTTCCTTCTGATCTAGGAGTGGAGTAAATTGCTTGGGTTTACCTGCAAGATTGCTTCATGTCCTAGTAGATTCCCCCTGAGATATTCATTCTGTTGGGCTGAGAGGAACAAATGCCTCTTTAATGCCCTTGTTTATCAGGTGCTTATAGATTTTCTAAACTAAATAGGCAAGGCTGTAATCTGCAGAAGGGGACCAGGAAAAACACAGTATTATATATTAAAAACTGACCAGACAATACTAGGAGACAAATGCCATGAAAACAAAAATAAACAATTGTCCTAACTGAATGCTCTGACACAAGTGAAATAATATTCAAATATTCAACAACAAACTCAGAATAAATCAATAACATATCAACCAAATTAAACGGAGTGTCAGGTCCTGAAAGAACTCATCCATACACACCCAATCAGACAATATGGACAGTGGGGCACAAAAGGACCATGCTGGTACTTGACACCAATTCAGGTAACTTCTACAGTGCAAGTAGATTGTCCTTAGAGTCACATGTTCAGGTTCTAAAACTGTTGGTTAAAAAAAACACAACTCTTAACTCAAAATGAACAAGGGAATTTATTCCAAAGCAAATATGAATTACCATGTCCTCAGAACACAGATTCAGTTAGGCCTGAATAACATGTTTCAATGGCTAGATGAGCTTTTATAGTTACAGAACAAAAGATAGTCATTAATCAAGGCAGTTTTCAAATACAGTGTTGGACGCATGAGGTAGACAGGTTTTATCTCTTCTATAGGTTTCAGAAAACCATAGAAAGACATTACTCACTAAATCACATTATCCATCAAAGAGAACTCAGCCGGGCGGTGGTGGCACATGCCTTTAATCCCAGCACTCGGGAGGCAGAGGCAGAAGGATCTCTGTGAGTTTGAGGCCAGCCTGGTCTACAAGAGCTAGTTCCAGGACAGCAACCAAAAGCTACGGAGAAACCCTGTCTCGAAAATCCAAGAGAGAGAGAGAGAGAGAGAGAGAGAGAGAGAGAGAGAGAGAGAGAGAGAGAACTCAGCATGAATGTGAAATACAAAGGTAACAGCTAAAACCTTGACATAGGTATAAATATATATGACATTAATTCATACAAATTTCCTTTGCCATGACAAATAAAACATATATGACAAAACAAAATATACTCTACCTCATCAAAATGAAACAGGAGAGTGAAAATAATCTGGGTGTGGTTGCACATGCCTGTAATATCAGCACTCAGAAACTGGGACAGGAAAATAGCAGATTTGAGGACAGCCCGAGCTTCATAACAAGACTGCTTCAAAACAAAATTTTCAAAAAGTGAGAAGACAAGCTGCAATACGGAATAGAATGCTGCCAAATTTAAAACCAATTTCCAGAACACATGAAGAACTCTGATGAATCATAAAAATACAAATAACTCAACTTTAAAGATGGACAGGGAATTTCTATGTATGTAGCTCAGTCAAGGAGTCCCTGCTTAATATATGCAAAGGCCTGGGTTCAATCCAAGCACCACCAAGTTTTAAAAAGTATGTGTATTGGGGAGTGTGGTGTTTTGAATGAGAATGGCCCCAACAGGCTCATATGTTTGAATGCTTGCTCCCCAGTTGATGGAGTAAGTGTGTCACTGGGAGTGGGCTTTGCGGTTTCAAAAACACACATCAGTACCTGTCTTCTGCCTACAAATCAGATGTCGGCTCCCAGCTACTTTTCCAGCACCACGCCTTCCTACATGTTATCATGCTCCATGCCAGGATGATAATGAACCAACCCTCTAAAACTGTAAAGAAGCCCCAGTTACACTTTTTTTTTTAAAAAAAAAGTGCCTTGGTCATGGTGTCTTTTCACAGTAATAGAACAGTAACAACAAGAAGAAAATGTGCAGATGTGTAAGTAGATATTTTACTCCCAAAGATACAGAAATAACGTATAGGTATTACAGGCACCAAGAGACTGCTTTTGCAAACAACAACAAAAACATTGACTCATTACTTGGACCCAGAAAATGACTCCAAATAGAATGTCTGACATCTCTGTCTTCACTTTGTATCTGTCTCCTTTACTTTGGTTCAAACATCTGCTTGACTGCATAAACACAATCTTCAAGAATGTCTTTCTACCTAATTCTGTCTCACTCCCATTTAAGACTAAAGGGACAAAGATGTCATTGTTTTAGCCCTGAAATCACTTTAGATTCCAGGATGAGAAAACACTGGAGGACAGACCAACCTCATATGAAGACATTCATGCATGTTGGGGAGGCCACAGCCCCAAATAATCTTTGTATAGGCATGATTGGTTTCCTCAAGCAATGTCAGGATTAATATGATTATTAGTCCTTTAATGGAGATACTAATATGATTATTAGTCCAGAATGGAGACCATGATCAACTGTACCATACATTGACCAAGATTATTGAAGTCTACTTAGCTCTTTTTCCGTCTCCTTCTCTGTTTAAATCCTAAATCTCATGTCAGTACTTTGAAAGTGACCTTGAAGTTACTAGAGTCTTTTTATCTGTCCTAAATCTGGTCCTAAATCTACTTTCTTACTTTTGCTGTGGGACAATGCACTTGTACACTGTAAAGATTTGTCACTCATATTAGCTTATTAAAACAATGATTGACCAATAGCCAGGCAGGAAATATAGACAGGGTGATCAGACTAAGCGAATTCTGGGAAGAGGAAAGACAGAGATGCAATCACCACACAGATGTAGAGGAAGCAAGATGAGAATGCCTTACTGAGAAAAGGTACCAAGCCACACAGCTAAATATAGATAAGAACTATGGGTTAATTTAAGTTTTAAGAGCTAGTTAATAATAAACCTAATAGACCAAACAGTTTATAATTAATATAAGCCTCTTTACACATGGATCTAATCTACATGAGAAGTAGAAAAAGACAACGTCTCCTGGGTAAATTGGGAGCATGGGGACCATGGGAGAGGGTTGAAGGAGAGGTAAAAGGAAAGAAAGGGAGCAGAGAAAAATGTATAGCTCAATAAAATGAATTTAAAAATACATAAGCCTCACTGGGCAATGGTGGCACACGCCTTTAATCCCAGCACTCGGGAGGCAGAGGCAGGCAGATCTCTGTGAGTTCAAGGTCAGCCTGTCTACAGAACTAGTTCTAGGACAGGCTCCAAAGCTACAGAGAAACCCTGTCTCAAAAAAACAAACAAAAAATACATAAGCCTTTTGGGGACTGAACAGCTGTGGGACTGGGCAGGTCAGAAACTTCATGCTACATATTTTAACCCTTTCTTGTCTGTTTAATTATTATAACAAGGCAGTTCGGCACACCTAGCCTGTTAGGACTCCTGGGCTTGCTCTCAAAAATTCTAGTTATGTAGAGTTTTAGTTGGTTTTCCTGTTGCAGTGATAAATTTCCCTGGCAAAATAATTTAAGGAGACAGGGGCTTTCGAGGCTCCCACTTCCAGAGTGCAGTCCATTTTGACAGGGAAATCATAGTGTAAGGAGCAGATAACAATGTATGTCTATGCTCGGCTCATTTTCACCTTTTTATACAGTCAAGGATTTTAGTCCAGGGAATGTGAGCAGACCTTCCATCTCAATTAATCTAATCTAAATAATCCTCCATAGGTGTTCCCAAAGACCCATCTTTTGATGTTTCTAAGTCTTATCAAGCTGAAAATTTCATTATTGGTAATTAAACCAACCTCTTGTCAGCTTGACACCCAAAGACTTATCTTTATATCATAAAATTATACTTCTTATGTTCATGTTATAATGTAGCATATATCTAACTTCAAAAGTCCATGTAGTCTTTAACAACAGTTAGAAAGTCCAAAATCCACATTTTAGACTCAGGACAATCTCTTTACTGTGAGCTTCTATAAAATTTTAAAAAACCACACAGCTACATACTAATGTATAATGGTACAGAATAAATAATTTCCTTTCCAAAATATAAAATTGAAGCATAACAAAGAATTATCAAAGCAAATCAAGTTCATAATCCATTAGGGAAAATACCATATCTGAAAGCTCCAGTCCAAAGGGTTTAAGTAAAGCCTCTCTCTTGGGCATGTTCCTCTCCACATCTGCAGTTTATTGCATAGCCCATGATTACATCTCCAGTCCTGGATTTCTAGTACAATTTAGATTTCACCCTCACTGTGTCAGACAGTGATGGCTCAAAGCCCTCACTATAAGGACTCAGACTCTGCCATCCATCCTTTGGTCTCACTTGTTCTCTGAAATGGTGGAGCAGGATCCTATGATACTTGTATCTGTCATGCCTATGAAGCCAGTACCATATGGACAATGTTACCAACTTCTGATGACAACTTGAGGTATACCCTGGTCTCCTTGCATCGCAGTTTTGGTGTCTTCGGTATGCTGACCCCACAAAAGCAGTTCCCTAAACAATTGCCTCTGAAGAACAATTAGGCTGTCTTCCTTCAATGAATTTAGATCTTCACAAGATGTAGCTTTTGCCCTTAGGACACTTTTTGATGAACATTTATAAAGAACATGAGTTTCATCACATCTTTTGGAGAGCTCTGTCCTCATACTTCTTCCCCAAATGTCATTCTCAGCAACTTTACAATTATTCTATATCATACTACCATCCACTTAAACCTTATAAATCAATATCAATCACACATTTGACCATTTATTTCTCCTTCCAAGAAAAAATGCATAACCAAGTGAATGATCTGAAATTCTGCCTATTGTGAAGATTTTCCTTCACCAGGATCTTTCAGGATCTTCCCAGAAATGGATTTTAATGTCACACCTGTTCATTTCTGGGCAGTTCATTCATATTAGGCAGAACTATATATAAACAAGGCCTAAGTTTTTTCTCTTTTTCAGTCAACTAATCATAGAGCACACCCCATGAAGTCATAAGTATATGCTTCAGGATAGAAAGCATTACTACAAAAATAAGAATCATGAGCTCAAAAAAAGTGTTTTGACAACATCTTTATGCAATTTGTTTGTGCCTTCAGGATGTACTTGGGCCTGTTCACATATATACCACTTCCATTTAATGATAGACTACTGTTGTACTTGTCCAGCTTTATAGCTTGGTGGGTGAGAAAATATCCAGCACACTATGGGCAGCTCAGTTTACACGGTAAGGTGATTACTCATTGCCAAACATTTAGTATACACTTAGGTCCAATACCAGGCCAAGAGATGCTTCTCAAAGGGAGAGCCGTTATCTGTAGATAGCAGCAAGGCCTTGTTCCAAAATCACAGTGGCCTCCTCTGTCATTCACCGATGGGAACCCGCCAAAGGTTCCAAATAGGCCCCATATCTGCCAATGACATCTCAAATAACATTAGGTTTACTGCGTCATATGACCCAAGTTGCAGAACATTCTGCTCAGCAGCCTGGACCTGTTGAAGAGTGTTCTTCTGTTCCAGACCTCACTCAAAACTAACAGCTTTCTGGGCAGCATAAGAATAACAGCAGCATAGGGTAACACATCCAAGTATGGAATGTGTTTGTTGCTTTGGGAACCAAATAGGCCCATGTGTTGAGTAATATTGTTAGCTGACCAGAATCTAGAATAAGCTAGAACCCAAGCCTCTAAGCATGCCTGTGAGGAACTTCTTAGATTCTACACCCTCTAAGTATGTCTGATAATGATCATCTGGATTGGTAAATCAGGGTTAGGAGGAGCACCCTGAATATGAGCAGCACAATCGCATAGGCCGGGATCATCTATCATTTACAAGGGAGAAAGGGAGCTGAGTACTAGCTTTCATCACTCTTTACATATGACGACTGCAAACACAATGGGATGGGCCTCCTCAGGCTCCTGCTTCTGTAACTTCTTCACCACAATGGACCAAGCCCTCGAATTGTGAGCCAAAATAAACAATTTCTCCCTTGAATTGCTTTCATTGTATTGTTTTGTCGCAGCGACAGGAAAAGTAACTAATACAGCCCACTAAGTATCATTCTTTTTTGGTCATGGAAGGGACCAGGTACAACTTACCTTTCAATTTAGAAGAGATATCTCAATATGTCCCATTCTTATGGAAATGTGGATAGGTCTCTCCCAATGGACAAAGGATGCAAACATACTTGTTTTCCAAGTAAATGCTCATCAAAAGGTGTCCTGAGGGCAAAATCCCTTCCATCAGAAGCTGCATCTTGGGAAAATCCAAATTTATTTGAAGGAAAAAAGCCTGGACTCCTAGAAATTTTATTGAAGTAGAAGGTTCCTTGAAATTTGTTTGGCTTTATTTCTTGTCCTCTGATATGTGCACGCTTCCCAACATGTCCAGAATAGTTATTAACTCCTGCTTACTCAATCCAATCATCATAATTTTATCCTTATAAAGGATCCCTTTTCTTCTACCATCATTAAAATGGTAGTACTTTGTCCTTATTGGCAATATAAGCACACAAAAAGAAGTTCAATACTATTAGCAGTTATGGAAATTCAAATCAGAACCATAAACATAGCACAATATCATACAAAAGAACGTAACTAAAATGAAAGCGATGGAAAATAAACTTTGACAAGGATGGAGAAAAACTGCGTCCCTCATATCTTGCTGTCACAAATTTAAAATGTTGTATTCACTTTGGAAAATATATTGACAGCTTGTCATAATGTTAAGCATGGAGTTATCACACTGCCAAACAATTATACTCCTAGGTATAAACACAAAAGAATCGAAAATATACAAACATATAAAAGTATAAAGAAATGTCCATAAAAAACATTATTGCTGATAGCCAAAAATAGGGGAGATGTCCATCAACTCATGAATAGACAAATAATATATTTGTTTGACGAAACAAATATATACTTCTATGTTGACAAACTTTAAAACCATCATACTTAGTGAAAGTGGACAACTACAAAATACCACATATTGTTCAGTTCATAACAAATAGTGATCACAAGTCCATAGAGACAGAAAATGTTAGTGATTGCTTGGAGCTAGAAGTATAGAAATGGAAGATAATCGGGTTGGGGTTTCTTTTAGATGAAAATGCACCAAAATTAGATAATGGTTATGGTTGCCCATCTGAGTTGTAGAAAGAAGGAAAAATTCCTCTCCATCCTTTCAAGTTTATTGAACTAAACTGACAAAGAGAAACTTTGATGGGTTTAGGAAAGATAAAGTTACCTAGGATAAAGTCCGCCTTGCCTACTTATTAGACAGTTACTTGTAAATGACCTTTGGCACCAAATAGAAGTCACTGGAATATAATGAAGTTCTGTCTGGGTATACTGACCAAATTTAAGTTCTTTTACTATGATGTGAGTTTATTTGTGAGAACTCAGAAAAGCAAATAGAAGGTTTATTGTTTTTTGTTTTCTTCCTCTTTGGAAGGCTATACTTATGCATATAAGGAGGTATCAGAATAGAGCTTCTTCTACCATTTATTTGCTGTTCTCTAGCAATCTGCAAAATAGCGAATGGAGATGCCCAATATTTTAATTTTTATTTTGTATTTTTTGTTATTTGAGACAGGTTTTGACTATGAAGCTGTGGCTGGCCTGGAACACTTACTCTGTGTCTTGAGTCCTGGGATCAAAGGTATGCACCACCATGTTCAGTAGAGAAGAAATCCCTGGACTACTTTATTATGAATGTACCATAACTATATAATTATGAAATTTACGTGGATGGATTAGATGGCACACAAGTTATATCTCAAGGATGCTGCTAAACAGAAATAATTACATATGGCAAAATAATAAGATTACAGTGTATTGTTTACAATACACATAGAAATAAAATGCACAGTGATAGAAAAAGGAGAGCATTACACAGTTATAGGTTTGTCCATTACACGTGAAATCACACATAGGACAAGGTATGTAGTATCTTTGGCACAGAACTTCTGTGCTCCATTTTAGTACCTTGTGTTATAATTTAGAAATGGAAAGAATCAGGCCATATAACAGGGCTTACATAAGAGGTTTATTGGAAGAGGGGAGAGAAAGGACATTGAAAGGGACATAGAAGGGGTCAGAGAGGGGGGAAGAGACCAGTTCCTGGGGACAAGAGTGGTGGAAGAGAAAGAGAGAAAAAAAGGAGAGAGAGAAAGAGACAGGAGGCAGGCAAGGCCCACCTTTTATAGAGGAAAGTAGCGAGTATGCACAAGGGCTCTTAGTGGCTGCAGCTGAGGATGTGTCCTGTCAGGACCCCAAGGGAAAGTCAGTACAGGTGCCTGAACACTAACACACTGTCTACCCTGAATGTCAATGTCTTTCATTTGGTTATTGTAGAATCTATTTTTTTAATGAACAGATAATGGCTGCTAAAATTCTTTAATGACTGTTACTCACTGGGTTCACAGCTGAGTAAGATTTGATGACCCCACTCCACGGTAGCTCGCACAGCAGCGTTCACTGTATGAAAAGCTAGCCAACAGAGAGGAAGCTTCCTCTTCAGTACCGATTTTATTTCTCCATATCCTGTAGCTGTCTTCAGTAACAGATCTTACCATCAAGTTCTAATGGCAACCAAGAGCAAGGGCAAACTACCTTGTATATTTTAGGGGAAGTGTATTGGAGACGCCCTACCAACAACTTGAGGGGAGGTATACCACACCTGGCACTGGGCTTTTTTTTTTTTTTTTGGCAACCTGTGGCTTCTGAGAGGAGCATTATCTCCTATCTCCTATGTAGCATGACTTCAATTAAACACTTCCATGTCAAATATATGAAACAGAAAATAGTATGTTTCCATATGACTTTTTCAAACACATCTCGTGTTTGATATTTCTGCCCCCCTCTCCATGGCCTCCTCTTCCATCCTGTATTTCCCTCATTTTCTCTCTCTTTTTCCCTTCCTCCCTCTCCCCGCCTTGTGCTTTAATGAGTTCTGAGTTACTTGAAAAAATTATCTTGAAGTAGAGGTCAGGGGACCATTCAAACTGATAGTAACCCAGGAAGAAAGGGGAGTAGCCTGAGAACCTCATTTGCAGTGTGTCTATGAAGAGCGAGGTAAGTCTTCTGAGATAAAGCTTTTAACTTGTAGGGTCTGTCCTTACTAACAAGCAACTTTTTGATACCAGGGTTTTGTTACAAATTGACTACAAGGGGTTAGGGAGGCCAGAGATTTTCAGAGTAGTCTGAAAGAAGGCTGGTAGAAATGTATAGTCTGTCTTGATAAGGAACCCAAACCAGACGCAGGGGAAAAGGTGGAGAAGCAGGCCACTGTGGGTATCACAGGTTTGAAAGCAATGCTTCGGAGTTCACTCCATTGCAAAAGCAGCAGGGAAGATCCAGGAGGGTTCAGTTGAAGGAACTGGCGGATGAATGAATGGCAGATCTGCATAAGTGAACGGAAGACCAGTTGATGAGAGTTAAATAGTCTTCATCAACAAGGGAACCAAGTTAAGCTGAAGCACCAGGGGCAATTTGGAGTTCTCTGCCTGTTGGCCCTTTATTCATTTCTTTTGAGACAGAGTCTATTTATTTCGAGACAGGGTCTCTATACATAGTTTTAGAACCCTAGAACTCACTCTGTAGGCTAAACTGGCCTCAAACAGAGATCCATGTGCTCTGCCTCCTATGTGCTGGGATTAAAGGAGAGCCCACCATGCTCAGGTAAGAAGACCCTTTTTGTAAGGGCTTCTGTTATGCCACAGTGCCAAGAAGGCGCTTGATTTGAAGCAGGGCACAGAGTGATTTCAGCAGTCATCTAGTTTGTGTTGGAGAATCAGTTGGTGTGACATGGCATATTGGATGTCAGCATAGCACCAGTTACGTGGAAAAACAATTAGGAGAACCCTGATAGTCACTGGAGATTCAGACTAAACCATATGCCTTTTAGTTTCTCAGAGACAACCAAAAGACAAGGTTAGGTGGATATCTCCTGAGATCAGAACAAATCTGAGCACTTTATGCTCCAGGGTATTGTAGGAAACAATAAAACAATTAGCAGGCAATTAGTGCAGTTTAATACTTGAACTTGGTCAAGGAAAGAGACGGTCGAACAGATCTCTGCAAAACTACCCTTATCTCAGTGTAGCTATGAGCTGAGTCAACGCTTTGCTTTCTGGGGGATTATATATCTGGTTTTACAGTGTGTTTGGGCACAGCTTTTGGCTGAATTAATCCAGTTAGTCATATACAAATAACAATAAGATATACATGTGGAAGGAGAGACACAATGGATGTGAAATATTTAAAATGTCTTATTTGCCAGCTAGGGATTGTGTCACAGGCTTGTAATCCCAATACTCTGAAGCTGAGGCAGGAGAATTGAGTGTTTGAGGCCAGTGTGGGCTACGTAACAAAACTCTGTCTGAAAAAAGCATCAACTCCAATAAGTTATGAAATTTGTTAGTAAATGGAAAGGTATGAAAACAACAGGTACCAGATGACAAACTGAACAAAAACCGAAAGGTATAGATTATAAATATTGTCAACATAGACTAGCACCTCTCTTTAAAGGAAAAAAATAAAATGGTTTATTCTGAGTCAAATATGAGTGAAAATAAATTCGTGGAGATTATGCTATTCAAAATATTGGTAACAAAAACTACTCAGGAAAAACATGCGAAGCTTCGACACTACAGTGGCTAAAAAAATGACTCTCAGTTCTGTTACCAGTTAAATGGCTATACTTCTTCTACTTAGTCAGGATAGAAACAGTGGGTAAGGGAGAAAAGTCTAGTCTAACACTGGCAAGCCCGGGGCCTTTGAAGTCCAAATCTTACAGATTGGATTGGCAGTCTTGTAGGCATATCCTTCCATGCCTTAGAGCTAATGACCTTTTGCTCCGGGCTTCAGAAGCAAGGAGTTTATGGTTCTAAGTACTCAAGTAGAAGGTTCAGTGTGTAGGTTTTAAGTATTAGCAACCCTGTAGCTTCATTTCAGGCCTCAGATTCCAGTAGTAGTAGTGAGCCACAGCAACCAAGTTGCCTAGTCATGTATTTTTTTATTGCCTGGGACTTCTAGCTAAGTATGCAAAAGAAACTAATTTATAAGTAGCAACCTTTTCCCATTGAGAGAACCTAAAGCTATGTTATCTTTAGTTAGATTTACTTAAGTGGTTACGAGTCGAAGTAACACATTTATCCAACATACAGTCAAGTGCAGAATCTCAGAGAGACATAGCTCCTTAACAGTCTTGGGCATTGAAACCTTCAGCTCCGATGGAGACTAATGCTACATCTCTTAGACCTAGGCTTTCAGGATCCTTGGTATTTAAGACTTGGTAGCACCCTAGAATTCTGCTGGCAAGAGAAGCCCATGCCATCTTATCTTCAATTCTTTACAGCCTTCCTCATCTTGGCTCCCTCCTACCCCACTTCTGATCGCTCAGTGGAACTCTTCATCAGCCCCTCTTCCACCACTACTTTCACAGCTACTGCGGCTTCACCACTGCTTCCAGAATGTGCTCTTCATGTTACCAGCACTGCCTGGTATGCTACCAAGGATCAAAAGACTACAGAAGAAGCCCTTATTGAGTATAGCGCTGCAACTTGGGTGGTTGTCTCCCAGCTGGCTTATGAAATGCGCCAACAGTCTGCTTATATAGTCAGAAGTGGTGATGCCAGGCTGCAGCAAGGGTGTTCGCACTGACCATGTCACAGCCTTTCATGAAAAGAAAAGATTGCTGGAATTGCTTAGAGCAAAGTCCTTCATACAAAGACTGTTTACAACAGTTACGGGCATTCTATTGGGGTATTAGGTGAGGTGTTCCTCATCAGACCCAAGTCAAAACAGTTGGGAGAGTTCACTGTGATTTATGATGGCAAAAAAAAAAATCTTGTACTAGCTATTTAAAAGAGTTGTTGTCAGACGAATGCCTTCTGGAACCTGAGTTGAGCAAACAGCTGCGGTTACAGTATAGCTTTCTTAAAATATCTGTGAAGCATTCAAAGCAGCTAAGCTTCCATGGGGCCAGTCCAGCCAGCTGCTCAAGAGGGGATTGTAAGCTAACATTCCTCCACTCGAAGGAGTCAGCACCACGGGAGGGCCTCGCTATTGCAATTAAGGAGTCAAACCGTCCTAGGACCCAACGTTTCAGCTTATTTCAAGAAAGATAACCATTAAAAGGGACAGTTACAGCAAAGGCTGTCATCAACATTAGCAAGGCTTTGATTGATTTTTGAAAAGCCTTACTTCTGTCCCGATGCCCCTGGGAGAGATGGTTCCCTTTGATCAACCCCAATGACAGCCATGAAAGGAAATACAAAGCACCTGTTTTGGAAAAAGAAAATAAAATAACCCCATGTTTGTTCAGACTGCTATACTCAAATACTGTATAGTGGGCACTTTATGAACAGCTTGTTTTTCTCACAGTTCCTGAGGCTGGGGAAAGAAAAGCGAAAGTGCTGGCAGATTCTGTATCTGGTGATAGTTCAATCTGTGGTTTGTAATGCCTACTAACTGCACTCTCATGGTAGAAGGGACAAACAAGACCTTTCAGGCCTTTCTAACATGACTGTTCTTTTCCATTGCTCTTTCTTAGGGGCTGCCATTGTATGTGCTTAGCATGTGCAAGGCTTCCAGATTTTATTCCTAATGCTAAAATAATTAATAATATTAATAATAAATAATGTTCTTTTCTCAAGCATAATTAACTCCCAGAACATTGCTTTTACATTTATCAAATGGTAAGCTCCAATATATAAATTTTGATGGGACATAAACATTCAGATAAAGCGTTCCTTATTCACAGATGGTATGCTTTTATACAGAAAATCATAAGGAATCCACTACAAAAGATATTAAAACTACCATATATACTCAGTGATCTGGTAATGTATAATATTAATATAAAAAATCAAGTATTTCCATATATTTAAAATTATCAGCTCAAATAATAATGTTGATAAGGATTAAAAGAAATAAAAACATTCATACTTCTGGTGAGAATGCAAAATGATAATTCCACCAAATGTTAAATACAACCTTATCAATGGTCCAGCAATTGTACTTCTAATTTTATATTTGTGTGTATTTGAAATAAATTCTATTCACCTAAAAACTTTACATGAAAATTTAGAACACCAATACTCATAACAATTGAAACCTGAAAATAATTCACATGTTAACTGATGACTGGACAATCAAAATATGATGTATCCACATGATTGGAATATTACCTGCCATAAATATGAAGTATTTTATAGGCTACAAGACAAATGAGTCTTGCAAATATTGTGCTAAGTGAAAGAAGCCATTCACAAAAGACCATAAATAATATGGTTATATTCATATGAAATGGAAAGAATAGGCAACTCCATCAAATTGCAAAGCAAGTTAGTGGTTGGTTATAGTTGAAGAATATAGTGGATGTAAAGCCATGGCTGAAAGGTATTAGATTTCTTGAGTTGATGGAAATTTTTTTTAATTGGCATTGGTGATAATTACAGATATCTGTGAATATACAACATGAACTATGTATCTTCAGTTATGAACAATGTGTTACATTCATAGTCTTAATAAAACTATTTTAAAAAGTAAGAATGCTCTTGTCTATAGATGTGGTTGTGCAACCACATTAATCTCAGTGCTCAGGAGACAGAGACAAATCATGAGTTTGAAATCAGCCTGGATTAGATGAAGAAATTCTGTTTCCCAGCTGAATAGAAAAACATGAAAATAAAACCAGGACTATTAGGAATATAGAAGAGAAAGCAGCGCAGAGAGGGAGAGAGAGAATAAGGATAAGAAAGAGTAATAAGCAGGTGAATATGCCATAGTACATCTATGTACATATGGAAATGTCATAATGAAAACTGATGCCAATTAATAGACACTATGAAAAAGGAGGTTTTTACAAAAAAAAAAATAGATCGGGCTGGGAGTATAACCTATTGTTAATGTGTTTACCTAGCAGCCATGATCCCTATCAGCAAACAAATTTAAGAAAAAAATAAAAAGAATGAAAATGGTAAATTATTTCTGATCCCCTACTATGTGACATATAAAGGATAGTGTAGATCTATAACAAAATGATTTGTACTAATAAACTTGATGAAAAAGGCCAACCATTGTGCCACAAACCTATAATTCCCACACTTGAGAGGTGAAGCAAAGGACTAGCAGTAATTTTAGAACACCCTTGACTACATAGTGAGTCTGAAGTCAGTTTAGATGATATAAGACTCTGCCTCAAAACAAAACAAAAAAAGTTGATAACATTATAAAATTTATTGAAAGACACAAACTGTCAAGCTCACAAACAAACAAACAAAAAATAAAACAAAAAAAAAGAAAAGAAAAGCTAAAGAGTGTTGTTATCTACCAGGTCTAAATAAAAAACATAAAACTCCTGAGTCATACAGTATCTGATTCCCACTGTGCAAACTACAGACAATTCCAAGCTACCAATGTGGCATCACTGAATAAGAATTTAGTAAGAGATGATGGCCGTTAATTCTCACTCATTGGTATAAACCAGCCCCTGCCATCACTTCTATATCTTTAAAATGAAATGATTTTAAAATCTTCCAAGCTGGGGCATGATAGTGTACATCTTTAATCTCAGCACTAAGGAGGCAGAAATAAGCAGATATCTGTGAGTTCAACGTCATCCCGGTGAATGTAGCGAGTTTCAGGACAACTCCTACATAGACTGTCTCACTAATCTCTCCGTCCAGAAGAAGCCCCAAGGAAATTCTAAGTCCAAATATCCTCGCTGGTAAATTATAGCAAACACTTAAGTATGAAATAATACAAATTTTAAACAATCATTTCATAAAGAAGAGGGAGAAGCTGCCTTAGTTTATAATGGAATGAGAATTCTCTTGATACAAATATAAAAGTTCTACAAGAAAAGCACCAACTTCATAAGTAAAGATGGAAGAATTCTTTTTGCTGCTGTTTTTTGTTTGTTTGCTTTGGTTTAAAATAGTGTCTTACTAGGCAGCCCAGGTTGTCTGCAAATTCACCAACCTCCTTTCTTATTGCTGGGATTACAACCTTACTTGGTTCATATGCAAATGTCTTAATAAAAATTTAGGGAATTATATCCTGCAATACCTTAAAAATGCATCAAATTATCCTAACCAGCTGAATTTGAGTATAATACTGTAAAAAGGATTTAATATTTAAAAGTCAATATAGCTAAACATTAACAGAAGAAAAAAAGAAAATGTAAACTTCTCAAAAGATAACAGATACATTTTATAAAATTCAACACTCATTTTGGGTTCAAATGTCTCAAAACACCTGCACTATAGCTCAATAGTAGATCAATTGTTTACATGAGGACCTGGGTTTGATCCTCACCAGGAAAAGCTTTAAAAACCTATGTCAGGAAACTACGGCTAGAGAGGGAACTTCTTTAGTCAAAGTAATACATCTATGAAAACTACAGCTGTCGTGGTACTTACCAGTACCAGTACTTACCAGTACGACTGGTGCTTTCCGACTACGGTCAGACATCATTCCAGAATAATGCTCTTACCGCTGCTATTCAACAATGTACTAGGAATCCTCGTTAACAATCAGGCAAAGAAAAATCAGTATGTATGTGGATAGGGAAAAGAAGTAAAATTATATATATTTGCAGAAAATCGTCCAAGAAACAATGAAAGATTTTAAAACTATTAAGTGAACTTAGCATGATGTCAAGATAAAGGGTCACAAAAATCAAGTACACATTTTATCCTAGAAATAAACAGCTTAAAGTTGAAAAAATTAAATGCCATTTGCAATTGCATAAGAATATATAGTAGTTAGGGTTAGATTTTATGAAATGTATGAACATTTGCACTGGGAAACTATAGTAGATCAAGATTAGCTATGAAACACCCAAATGAATGGATTGGCATACCATTCTCATGAATCAGGAGATTCAATAGTATTAAGTGTCATTTCTTCTCAGTTGATCTGCCATATTCAGGTTCATTTCAGCGACGAGTCCCTCAGGTGTCTAATTCAACAAAGTGATGTTAAGCTTTATGTATAGAACTGCAAATATTGTATCTACCATTCCAGTTTGCCATTTTTGAATATATTATTCCTGATGTCTCAAGCATATGACTGAAATGGTCCTCTCATTTACGAAAGCTCTGCAAGATTCATGTAAAATGTAAGCAAGTAATGTGCATAAATACATGGGGTCAGCACTGGATTCTGATCATCAAATGAGGCCATTCTTTCAGTTCCATTCGTAACCTACTTCCAACACAGAATTACATTCTAAAGACAAATGACCAAGGCTGGAGAGATGGCTTAGCCATTACAAACACATAATGCTTTTTGCAGAGGACCTGAACTGCTTCCAACATAGATGCCGGGTGGGCTCACAACTGCCTATAACTCCAGCTTCAGTTGGTATGCCTTCTGGTCATCTCAGACACATGTGTGCATAGTACACACACACACACAGAGGTACATACACACATGCATACATCATGCACACATACATGCACACACATATGTATAAGTTAAAACATAATTTCAAATCTTTAAAAAGTATAAACAAATGGCCCTAAGACCTAATTATATCATGCCTACTTCTTTATATTTATCAGCCACTTCCTTTCAACCATTACTTATGAGCTAGACTAAATTCAATGACTTTCTGGGGTCCTGAAAGATTTCCCATACCACTGGCATACCCTACAACCCACAGGGACCAGCCATTATGGAGAGGACCAACAGAGCTCTTAAGTAGCTGTGTTGGCCAGGACTATCTCACTAGAGGCTAGGAGAGATCTTCATCTGGCCTTGACAAAGGTCCTTTTTCATAAGAACTTTCTCAGTTTTGATGACAAGGGACTCAGCCCAGCTTACAAGCACTGGGAATCCCTTCCAAGAAACACACCCCTGCCCCTGGTGATATGGAGAGATCCTATCTCCTTCCAGTGGCAGCCACCAGCCACCCTGCTAACCTATGGGAGAGGCTATGCTTGTTTTTTCCTCAGACTGCCACAACACCAGTGTGGGACCCAGTAAGAGACATATGTCCAGCCACGGATCAGCCTGCTTCCACCAAGGAGGGAATAACCCAGGAAGGGTCATGTATATACTCGCCTTCCTTGCTCTCATTGCCCCCTAACAAATTGATTTATTAAGGGCAGAGGTTATGGCCTTTGACTCATCATTTAAAAAAAAAAGTTTGGCATAATATAAAAAGGCTGCCAGATCCCTCCTGGATGTTCACATATGCATTAATTGACGGAGTGGTATTGTTTACCCCTTTTCTCCTTAAATGTCTCCTGCAGCAGTCCAACATCAGCAAACAGCAACTAAGGCGACTCTTCAGGTGTTAATGGCTCCCGGGCATCCTTCTTGCCATCCTCCACAGGAGGCTATGCGTGCCTGGTTATTTGTAATTCAAAAGACTACTGCTTAGTACCCCCCAGCCCTGGCTCTGCTCTCCAGGAATGAATGCTCCTCAAGGGCGAGTGGTCAAGACTAAGAGCTTGTTCAGCAGGCCAACCTAAGACAAACACAGTCCAGTTGCTGAGCTCTCCTGAGGTGGGGTCAATAAGGCCTGAGCAAAGAACTCTGGCTCCCACTGAGCACCCTAAGTAATAAATAAAAAAGGGTGGGTATGTAGGAAGTTAAGACCTACCAGGCTAAAAGGAGTCAACCTGGAGTCTGCTTGCAACTGTCAAAGGTCCTGTCTGTGCCTAGCCAATAAGGAGCCACCAAGTGGTGTTTTCTAAGTGCCTAGCAGCAGGTGTCGTCAGAGGTCCTGATCAAGCCTAGTCAATAAGAGACAAGCATGAGATGTCAACTGTCAACTATTACCCAGTCTGGGTGCTAGGAAGGTATATAAGTTTTTTCCTGTTGTTAAATACATAAGTCTGCTATAAGCCTTCTGCCTGATTCCAAGTGTTCTTTGACGTTGTGCCTTTTCACTCCTTCCCCCAAGGAAAACATTAGGACCCAGCAACATGTGTGGACTGATAAGCGTAGACAGAAAGCGTGTCTGCTGTCTTGGGAGGAGGTCCAGAGTTCTGTTTGTAGCTTCCAGCACCCACCGAGCAGAGAACTGCAGCTCTCTACCCTTGTTGTGAGTTTTTCCACAAATAAATATTTGTTCTCCTTTGTTCTAGGCTCTCATGGACTTCCTTAACTATGCCTACAGTAGTAGACTGAATATGGCCAGCAGACTGGACCTGACCATAAAAGAAACAACAGCAGAGCAAAGAGATGAGGGAGCATCTTGAGGGGAGATGGAAGGTATTGTTCTTAATTTCTGCCTGGCTTTCTTGTCTGCGGGTTAGAGGGTAAAGACATTAAGCGAGGAAGAAGACATAGACACGCGGCGGTCCCACGTGGGTGCACTTTTAATGGGGGAGGGGTAACAGGCAGGTAAAAGGTGTGCAAACACGATGGGAAAGGCGGGGAGAGAGAGAAGGAAGGGGGAGGGTCGTAGCGACCCTCGCCTTTTAACGAGGAATGCAAAGGCTTCTGGGAAATGTGCCTGCGCTTGCGTGTGCTGGCATCAGCGGAACGCTGGAAGCTGTAGTTTCGCAAAGGAACAACAGAAGGGAGTGAGGGAGACCTGAGAGGAAAACAAAGACAGAGTGGGCAAAAAGGTGGGCTTAGCTGTAGTAGGAAGGTTATGTAGAAAATGAGTGAGGGCGAGGCAAGGCCACGAGCTGGAGAAGCTTAGGGTAGGGGAACAGTCTAGAAGAGCTGAAAAAAAGTTAGGATGCCAGCATGGACTCTGAAATGCGCGACAGGTACTTGTTTGTGATACTGAAGGAGCCTATGGCCAGCATGAGATGTGGTGTGCTAATAGGCACCACAGAGAGTCACTTGTCTCTTCCATCAGTGATAAGGGAAATGGCTTCTTCTGGTAGAAGAGAACCAGCTTCACAAGTCCCTGAGGAAAGATGGCTTCTGTGCAACCACCAAAATCTGGGGAAAGGGAGTTTCTTTGGGACCAGACAGTCTATATAGTAAGTTCCAGGCCAACCAGAGATACATATTAAAACTCTGCCTCAAAAAGGTTTATAAATCATACTAATAATATAAAGCCTTTATACGTTGTGTTGAAACAACATTGTTCCTCTGTAACCTATTTCTCAAAGCCCATAAATCTAGTTTCACAATGGGCAAAACGGAACATTTTCTGTACTGGAGCAGTCTACAAGACATCAGACCAGTACCATGGTGAAGGTCATCAAAAGCAAAGAAAAACCTAAACTGACCAACTAAGAGTAAGACATTGTTATAAAAGGGAAACTTACAACAGAAAAAGAATATTCATGAAACAAAGGACATTGGAACAAACTCGTTAAAATAGCAAGGCATTAATAATGAGAGAAATGTGGTTTGCAATGGGTGGGAACTCTCTGTACTCTCTTTTCAATTTTTCTACATATCTGTAACAATTCTCAAAAACCAAGTCTATTTTAAAAGGAAAGAAAAGGCCATGGCAAAAGAGAAACGCCACAGCACAAACTTTATGTCGTGTTACAATTAATAGTTCTCACTCTTTTCTAAATAAAAGGCTTTCCACTGTCAGTTCAAATTGATACAAATTGTGTGTCCAGTCCTTCTCATGCCATCTCCAATAATGGTTAGGGATATTTTGGGGGGGTTAGGAATCCCCAAGTTGAAGACTAGCTGTTGTCCTGCCCAGAAAGATAGAAAAGCTTAAGCGCTGTATTCCCGATTTATCTGGATTCCACATAGTGCTTCAACTGCTTCAGTCTGGGAATGTCTCCAGTAGGCCAAACTTTATTCCTGGGAAGCCTGGTTTAGTGTGGTGGAATGTGAAGTAACAGCAGTCTGGAACTACTTTTACTACAGGCTGACCTGACTTCCAGGGAGGAGAGCATAAATAGAAGCAAAGAGAGGGTTTGGAGGATCCTAGACAGATCTCCAGAACTTCCATTATTAGTGAATAATACCATGAATTCTGCCCAGCCCCAAGCCTGCTGCTGGCTTCCTTCGGCCCGTGTGTAGACCACCTTCTCTGTTGCCATGTTTTCAAAAGCTCAAGGTGTCTATCCCTCCTCCCCCCCCCCAGCCCTGCTGTTCTTTACAGTCCTTTCTTTCTCTGGAAACATGCAGGGCACTTACATAGTGTGTGTGTGTGTTTGTGTACATATAGGCTCTGGTTAAGATGAGACCAGAAGCAGAAAAGGAAAGGCTCATGTCAATGCATTCCCATTTTGACACTCCCCTAACGCCTGGGTCAGGGGATCAGGAATGCTGAGATACAAAGGTGTAAGCATTGCAGCTTGAATGAAAAGGGATCCTGGCAGTCCTGAGCCAAGGATATCACAAAGTCATCGTAAACATAGCAGTTTACAGCCCTGCTCCAGGGAAAGGTTTCCCCAAAGCAACAGCTCTGCTCCAGCAGGGGGGAGGGGTTTCTAAGAGAAGTTGCTACAGTTTTGCTCAGGTCCCCAGGGGTGTAACACCTCTGCTCCATTAGGGGAAGGCTTCCTAATGAAAGTGTTACGGTCCTGCTCTGCTCCGCCAAGGTTCCATCTCTACTCAGGCGAAAGAAAGTCTCACCCAAACCTCATTCTGGAGATTTGTTGGGAGGGAAGACCATGGTTGCCTCTGCCAGGGTGGGAAAAGGCAGCAACCCAATGACCAGGCACAGGGCTTCTATAAGGGCTTCTTAGGGGTGTTTTCTCCAGAGCGAAGATTTTCAGGGTGGAAATTATTCGGATCTCAATCCCTGAATTTAGACAAACTCAGAGACTGACTGGATTTGGTGCTCAGGGATTGGTTGGGTTTTGTGCTGAGTTGGTCAAGGGCAGAGTGCATTCTTTGGCTCTAGTTTCAGGACCAGAGTCTGTTTCTCACTGGCCCTATTAACTTTCTGACTGTTTGCAGGACCAGGATGTGTTTCTTTCACTGACTCTATTTCAGGGCCAATGTGTGTTTCTTTGGTTCTGGTTTCAGGATCAAGGTGTGTTTCTTTGGCTGGCCTTTTTACATAACAGAAAGAGAACAGGAGAGCTAAAGGCTGGGCAGGGCCCACTGCAGTGAACAGATGCTTGCCTGATAGCAAGAACTGCCATCATGTGCTTTGGGGAAAGAATACAGAGGAGGCAGCAACAGAGCGCCCTGGGCTGAGGGAACCCAGGCAGACAAGTCCTGCTGTGTGAAAATAGAGGCAATTAGAGGGAAGGCAGGCTCTGTTCCTGCTATTGGAGAAGGAAGCTGCGGACTAGAAATTCTCCCTGGACTCCATCAGATTCCACCAGAGAAAGCAGGGGCCTGGTGACTGTTGCCATGGCAGCAGTTATCCAGGGTTAACAGCTTCTCCTTTCTCTGCATGGATGCCCTGTCTGTCTTCTGAAACCTTCAGTTTCTGCTTCCAGAAAAAGGCTTTTTATCCTGCCTCGGCTGTGTGTAAACATGGCTGGAAACATTCAGGAGCAGCTTTTAAAAGTATTTACATGCAAGACTATTCCTACGCAATGCTTAGGTGTTGTGTTTTGCATAGTTTTATTTCAGTGCTATGTATCTAACCCTTCACCGATGTTAGGTATGTGCTCGACCGTTCAGATATGCTCCCAGCCTCTGTCCACTGTGTGCGCGCGTGCGCGCGTATGTGTGTGTGTGTTGTACACATGTCTGTATAAGTGTACTCTCCCGTGTATGTGTAGAGCTATAGCAATAGCAAGCATTTTATCTGCTGGACCAGCTCCCCCAAACCCCCATACTCAGGTTTAATAACCCATTTGGGGGGATAATATTAAATTTTATTTCAAATTTATAGAAATTGTGAACAATATTGCATTCTCCCACATCAAAACACAATTTACTGAACTATTTCTTGGCCTAAATAAGACCTTACTGATGTATATAACTGAAATAAGTTTATGCTTTTCAAGGTAAAGCAAAATAGTAAATGACTGCTTTAAATTTTTAAATCCAGACATAAACATATGACTGCATTATTAGTATCCTATTTGCTCCATTACTGCACTTGCATTATTAGTTAGCACCCATTTATAATAGATGCATTCTTTTTCTATTACTGAAAATAGATTTGTTTCAGACAATATATTATGATTATGGTTGCCTCTCCCCCAACTTTTCCAATATCCTCCCCACCTCCCCTCCCATCTTGATCCACACCCTTTCTGTCTCCTATTAGAAAAAAGAAGCAAGCATCTGAAGAGTAATAAAAAATAAAATAAGATAAAAACAAAGTAAACAAATCAGAATAGGACAAAAGAAGCAAAGAAAAGAAAAAGCATAAGAAATACATAAAGGCGCATATACTCAGTTCACACCCACAGAAAACCCACATAAACACATATCCAGAAGCCATTATGTTTATATACACACAAAGGGCCTGTAAGGACTTAAAAAATGTCCTGACTTTACAGTATGAGACAAAAAACCATCACAAATAATCTCTTTAAGAATGTAATTGAGTTTGTTTTGTGTTGGTCATCTACTGCTGGGAATGGGTCTGCCTTTAAATGTGGTTTTGTCCCCCGTGAGATTCTGTTGAAGAAAACTAATTTTTTATTTGCAAGTGGTTATCAATTAAAAACAGCTTCTGAATTAGGGACAGGAGCTTGTGTCCACTCTTCCTCTCAGTACTGGGACCTCATCTGTCACAGAACTGTGCAGGCCCTGAGCATGCCACCACAATTTCTGTGAGTTCATATGTGAGCCAGTCCTGTGGTGTTTAGGTTTTGTTTCTTTGGTGTTCTCCATATCCTCTGTTGCAATCTTTCTGCATCCTCTCCTGCAGAATTCCATGAGCCCCGAGGATCTGATTAGAGATTTCCAGTTTAGGACTGAATGTTCCAAGATCTCTCTCTCTCTCTCTCTCTCTCTCTCTCTCTCTCTCTCTCTCTCTCTCTCTCTCTCCCTCCCTCCCTCCCTCTCTCTCCTCTCCATTTACCACTTTCTCTGTGCACATTGTCAATCTGTGGGTCTCTGCGTTTGTTCCCATCTAATGCAGGAGGCAACCTCTCCAATGATGGCTGATCTATGACTATAGCAGAATGTTGTTATGATTCATTTTATTGCTATGATTGTTTAGCAGAACAGTAGTATTTTGTTTTCCCCTAGATTGATGGCCTATCTGGTCTCCGGTTCTTGGCCACCAAAGCCATGGGGATGGCTTCCATCTTATAGAGTGTTCCTTATATCATCTCAGATATTGGTTGGTTTCCGTATAAGCTTTGTGCCACTATTGCACTAGCACATCTTTCAGGTAGATCATCACTGTAGATCAAAGGTATTGGTGTTTACCTTTCTCCTTTGGTAGTTATATCTTCTTCAGTTTCTTTCTTCAAAGTCTTCAAGTTTTTATCATACAAGTGTAAGTGAGTGTGAGTGTTACAGCTCTGGAGCTGCAAAGCTGTCCTGACTTATGGGGAAGCCAGGGGATAACTAGAGCCACAGTAGGACAGCTCTGGAGGGGTAGAGTCGCAATAGGACTGTTCTGAAGACTGGAGCCTCAATAGGATAGCTCAGCCCTGAGTTCAAGGTCAGGGATTGGTTGATTTCCTGCTCAGGGATTGGTTGGTTTTGTGTTTCTGTCGGTCAGGGGCAGAGTTGGCTCTGGTTTTAGATCCTGTGTGTGTTTCTTCACGAACTCTGGATGCAGAGTCCCAGTGGGTTTCTTTGGCTGCACATTTTATCCTACAACAAGTCTTTCATTTGCTAGGTTAGAATAACTCCAATATATTTTACATTATTTGAGGTTACTGTGAAAGGTGTTTTCCTGATTTCTTTCTCAGTCTATTTGGTATATTTGTTATATATTTGTATATAAGAAGACTACTGATTTTTGTGTATTAATTTTGTATCCTGCTACTTTGCTGAAAGTGTTTATCAGCTCTAGGAGTTTCCTGGTGGAATTTTTTTAAGTTGTTGATGCATACAAGCATATCATCTACAAATAAAGATACTTTCACTTCTTTTCTTCCTATTCGCATCCCTTTGATCTCCTTCAGTTGTCTTATTGTTCTAGCTAAGACTTTAAGTACTACATTGAATATGTATGGAGACAGTGAACAACTTTGTCTTGTTTCTGATTTAAGTAGAATTGCTTTGAGTTTATCTCCATATGGGTTAATGTTGGTTATGGGCTTGCTACAAATTTCCTTTATTATGTTGAGCTACATCCATTGTATCCCTAATCTTTCTGGGACTTTTATCATGAAGGGTTAGATTTTGTCAAAGGCCTTTCTGTAGCTAATAAGATGATCGTGTGGTCTTGTTTTTCAGTCTGTTTATATGGTGGGTTATATTTATCAGTTTAAGGATGTTGAAACAACCTTGCCTGTCTGTGATGAGACCTACTTTATCATGGTGGCTGGTCTTTTTGATGTATTCTCAGATTCAGTTTCCAAGCATTTTATAGAGAACTTTTGTATCAATGTACATAAGGGAAATTGGTCTGTACTTCTTTCTCTTTGTTGGGTCTTTATGTAGTTTAGGTATCAGGGTAACTGTGACCTTGTAAAAATAAGTGAGCATTTGAGCATTGTTCCTCTTGTTCCTGTTTTGTAAAACAATTTAAGGAATATTGACATCCCCGTCTTTGAAAGTCTGGTAGAATTCTGCACTAAAACTTTCTGGCCCTGGATTTTTTGGGTTGGGAGACTTTTATTGTTGGCTTCTAATTCGCTAGGGATTATAGGACTGTTTAAATTGCTTATCTGATGTTGATTTAACTTTGCTAGATCGCATACATTCAGAAAACTATACCTTTCATTTAAATTTCCCAATTTTCTGTAGTCTAGGTTTTTAAGCTATATTCTTACGATTCTCTGGATTTCCTTGGTGTCTATTGTTATGTCCCCCTTTTAATCCCTAATTTTGTTAATTTGGATCTTTGCTCTCCACCATTTAGTTAATTTTGCTAAGGTTTTGTCAATCTTATTGATTTTTCTCAATGAAATAGCTCATCTCATTGATCTTTTTTATTTTTGTGTGTTCATTTCTATTTTATTGATTACAGTCTGCGTTCTTGCCATCTACTCCTCTTGCATGTTATTTCTTCTTTTTGTTCCTGAGCTTTCAGGTGTGCTGTTGAATTACTAATATCTCTCCTCTTTTATGTACACATTTAGTCTATGAACTTGCTTCTTAGAGCAGCTTTCATTGTATTCCTTAAGTTTGTATGTGTTGTGTTTTCATTTACATTCAGTTCTAAAAAGTTTCTAATTTCTTTCTTAATTTCTGTTTTAACCCATTTTTCATTCAGTGGTCATGCTGTCTTAATATTATCTGGTCATTTGGAATATAGCACAAAAGGTAAACAATTCATAAATCACTCTGGTTTTTACTCCATTTTCAACTGTGTGGCAAATATATCATATATAAAAGAAACATTCTAATTAACATTTAGTACCCTTAACTTCATTTTAATATTTTCCCTCTATTCTGGATATTTTGACAATTTAAAATTAAATGATTGCTATTTTAATATTTATGAAGGTGGCTAAATTTCAAAATATAACTTGACTAAAATAAAAATTCCAATTAGTTCACTGTCAGATAAAAAATAAAACAAAAGTTTCTGATTGCCCATCTTTTACATTAGCTGGTTTTCAAACATAACACATGTGTAGACAAGAACTATTCTGTTAAAAGATCTAATAATTTTAGGAATTTGTTTCTAAAACCGGTTGCCAACATGTCTGAACACACAAAAAAAATGAATTAAACTTTGAGGTTTTTACAGAGAAATAAATACTACCTGGACCGAAGATTCTGAAAACTATACAGGTAAAATCTGGGCTAATTTATTTGAAATAGGGCTAGTTATTAGAAATATGTAGTGTATTAAAGCAGTATGCTTCCTTCTTTTGAAGTTACCTGACTTGAAATGCTATATGCCTGTGACGCACAATGGGAAATCACAATGTATGATGATAGATTTCTATAACAGAGAGACAATATTGGGTAAGCTATGCAAAAATCAAGAAAGAACATTTTTTTCCTTGAAAGGGGAAAAATATTAAATAGAAGTGTCAAAGGAAAGAAAAACATGATCAAATAAAAAGATCTTTAATTTAAGGCAGCAATACTCCTTTGGCATTTAAAAGCATTTGCCCTCGTATATCATCTAATGTATCACAACCACCATGAATACATTTTTTAAAAATATAGATACTGAATGATGACTAAGCAATGATGGAATAAATTCATAGTCTAAACCACATAAGTAACAAGTCACTTATTATAACTGCTTGTTTAGCACTAAATGATTTTTTTAAATAAACACTCTCATTTTCAAATCACATTATAAAAATTCTGTTTGCAGTGTTTTATTTTGCTGAACTACATTTGAAAGAAAGAAGTTATCTGCTTCACCTACTTTGATACTAGTATATTCTGGATTCTATTATACAAATCTATGTATAGACATCGTTTAGTCTGTATCATTGGTATGCATTTGCAAAACATTTTAACACTGTAAACTTTACAAATTTTCATAGTAAGCATGGGGAAAGGTTTATACGCTACTACAATAATGCTAGTGTATGTCTACACAAGGCATCATAGTGATATCAATTTGAGGCAGGAGTTTATCAATGATTTGCTTAACAGCCATCATTTCCTGAAGACATGAACTATGCATCTTGCCTTCATAGATTTTTGAAGATTACATTGCCTGCTTTTACCAATGCTTTTAGATTTTAATAGTAAGAGAAACAAACATTAGAAGAACCAAAGAGTCACAATCTCCATAGTAGTGGAGAATAGAAATATCTTTAATACCACTGACATAGCCCTGAGAAAAATCTTTCTAAAATTATTGTTAGAAGAAAGCCATTCTTCATCTCTTGATCCATCAAAGAGTTTCCATTTTCTGCTGTTTAATCACAGATCATGATCCTGGAAATATGGTTAAAGTTCAATAATATGAAAGAAAGAAGGCATAGTCAAATTCACATTTAATGTAATCAGTTCTGCAGAGAGAACATTAAGAGCAGTTATATTCCACCTTGTGTATTTATTGTCACCAATATTTTTATGAGAACAATTTGTACCTTTCTAGAACTTACTGTTAAAATGTTTTCCTTTTTTGTATAGTGAGAATTGAACCCAGTACCTCATGCACGCTAGGCAAAGCTGGGCCCTAAGGTGTGTTCTGTAGATTTACACCTTCCTTTGAAAGTAGGACCCAGCAATATCTTCATCACAGGTTATAAGTTACAAGTATTAAGTCGGATCTTTTCACTTCCACACTCAGACCCCAAATGTTCAGAAATAAATCCCTCTTTTATTTCCTCAAAATTCCTCTATCTTACCCTCCAACTTACCATGTTCTAATCAAGAATAAATTTTATACAACTTCAGAAACTTTCAAAGACAATTCTATCTTCTTTTTTTCATCCTACAACTCTTCCCAGATCCTCCCCACCTCCCCACCCAACCAACTCCAGGCTTCCTTTCTCTTTCTCATCAGATAATAAACAAAATCAAGCCAGAATTTTAAAAAAGACTCCCCCACAAAACCATAAAATCACTATATTGGTAACCATAGTCTACAAGCAAAATACCAGCAGGATTTATTTTATTAAATGCCCAAATAAAGCAACATGAGACCAAAAAAAAAATCTTCAAAAATGCTATTGAATTAGCTTTTTTTTTTTTAGGTTTTTGTTGTTGTTGTTGTTATTGTTGTAGTTGTTGAGCTTTTTGGTTTTTTGGGTTTTTTGTTTTTGTGAGACAGAGTTTCTCTGAGCAGTCCTAGCTAGCTGTCCTGGATTAGATTAGGCTCTCCTGGAACCCATAGATCTGCCACTTGGAGATCCACCTGCCTCTGTCTCTGCCTCTGCCTCTGCTGGGATTTAACGTACCACCACCTGGTCCATTGAGTTAATTTTGTGTTGGTCATTCAACATATGGCATGAACCCTGTCCTTAAGTGTGGTTTATATACCCAGTAAGACTCCATTGGAAAGAACTAAATTTTCCTTCCAATCTTCAATCTGCAGAAAAGGAAAGTATGCATTCCCACCCTGAGAAGCTGTGCTTAAAAATAAGAGGAAGGGAATCAAACTACAGGGGGACCTCTTGAATGCCTCACACAAAAAGGAAAAGATATTCTTTTTGCACAGAATCAATTTTTTTTAACTGAGATTTCTCCTGAACTTGCTAAGTTCATCTTATTGTTTGGTACTGTTGGCAGACCTTAAATGAATATTTTGTAGTAGGCATTCTGGAGTCTCACTGGGGAAACAAATCACTCTTAAGGGAAGACCCAATCCCCAGAAGTAGATGGCTAACACAAAGCAAACTCAACACCATCTTTGAAGGTTTTTTCTCATAATGTTGTCAGGGTATTTTATTTATTGTTGTTGTTATCATCATCATCATCATCCTTATAGGTCCTTTTGTATATGTATCATGGTTTCTAGTTTTGTGTATTTATGGTATTCCTATGTGTGTAATCCTGTGTGTTTCTGTGTACACATGCACTTTGTATGCTTATTCTTTGGTTCCTTTTCCTTTAGTTGTTTTGTTTTATTCCAATTTGTTTGCTTTTATTTTAATAGCTTATTTTGTTACTATTCCTTAGTTGCCTGTTTCTTTTCCAAAAGAAAAGGACAGGGTGTTGATCCAGATATGAGAGGAGGTGAGAAGGAACTTGGAAGGGCAGGGTGATGTGGGATTCCCCTCTATATGCTGTGAATATCATTAGTTAATAAAGTAACTGCTTTGGCCTATAGCAAGGCAGAACTTTACTAGGCAGGGAAAACTAAAATGAATGCTGGGGAAAAGAAGGCAAAGTCAGGAGAAACCATGTAGCCCCACAGGAGACAAATGCTGGAACTTTCCCAGTAAGCCACAGCTTTGTGGCGATACACAGATTAATGGGGATGGGTTAATTTAAGATATGAGTTAGCCAGAAAAACGCTTAATCTATTGGCCAAACACTATTGCAAATAATATGATTTCTGTGTGATTATTTCGTGGCTGAACAGCTGGGAACAAGCAAGCAGCCTCCATACAACAGCAGGGGGAGGGAAACCATAATCAGAATATATTATATGAAAAAAATCTATTTTTAATAAAAGAAAACTGTACTACAAACTAGACATCTACAGCCGTCTAGTATCTATACTAGAATGAATAGAATGAAGAGGGTGGAAGAAACCACTGTGCTCCACATTAAGCAGAATATGCAATATTTTTGGACAGTTACAAATTCAGGAGGATGTAAAAATCTGTCACCTCGTCAATCATCTGGATTGATTCAGTTGATCTGGCTGGCTTAGGTAGGTGTCTCCTTACTCCCTCACCACTCCATGAGGACTCCTTCCTGAGGCAATATATTCGGTGGAAGAGAGCAACCTTCCCTAATGGAGGAAGCAACTGTTCTTTAGTCAGGAGTCCATGAATAGCTGAGTGTCCCTGCTAGAATTTTTCAACAAGCTCAGCAACTCAGGAACCTGTAGGGAATACCCTTCAACATAAATGCCAATTCAGAAATAGCTGAAATAATTAATTGGGGGAAGTTAACCCTAAAAATGAGGCCTCAGAGGGACTATGTTTGTGTAAATAGTACATAAAGTATCACTTTGAGATTAAGCCAAGTAGTACTGTTACTCAATCCAAGTCCATTTACTCATGGCTGAAAAGGGAATCAAAGAAATGAGAACAAGTTGTTAGGCCAAGAAAAAATGATTTATTTGTAATACCAACAAAATGAGAAAAGACTAGGACCTCCCAGGGGAAAAACATTTCAACTCAGTCCAGGTTTCAAGCTCTTTTTTATCCTCAGGAAAGGAGAAATAAATGACTGTAGATTAAGGCACCCCTCCAGTGGTCTGAAATGGAGTATTGTGAAACCTAAATGTTGGTATACACAGAAGCATGGAATTGTGATGCTTCTGTGAACCTTGGAAATATTTTTGGTTGCCTTTGTCTTGTCATTTTCGGCCTCAGAAGGAGAAGTTTCCGTGCATTTCTTGTGCAGCTAACATGACTATGTGCTGAGTTGAACAGAAATCAAACCCAAAAGTTAAGCTAGCAAAAATAGCGTGAACACAGAAGTGACAAGCTTTTCTAAAACCTTGTTTTTGTCACTATTTGTAGCCTCAAATGAAGAATGAGTACTTTCAGCGAAAGTGGACTTCATGTCCCTGAAAAGTAACTTAAGCAAAATGCACACATCAGATTATTATCTACAGCAATGCTAGTGGGAGACTCATATTATTTGGCAGTGTGACCTTCAAATGTAGTGACTTTATTTTCAAGGGTGTTAAATGAACCACTATTTTTCTCTAATGGGAGTCCAGAAATCATCAGACATTGGAAGAATTTCCTTTTCTTTTTTTTTTAAACTTTCTTTTTATTTAGTCTTTGTGTCTTTCACATCAGGCATCTTGATTCCATTCATCTCCCTATCCCTTCATATCTGCCTTCTGCCCTTGCAACCTCCTCCCCCAAAAAATAAAATAAAATTTGAAAGAAATAAAAAGAGAGAGAGAAATCTCATCGTGGAAGCTGTAGTGTGACACAGTTTATCCTTCTGTCCATACATTTTCACTTGCGGATGTTCATTGCAAAGAGTCATTTCTCTGGTCCAAGGTCTCTGGTTTCGGCTATACCTTAAATACTGGTTGCTCACTGGGGCTCCTCTTGGATGCCCTGTCGTTGCCCTGTGTCATGAAGATCCTGCAGCTTTGGGTCTCCAGGACCGGCACCTTCATACGCTCCAGCAGATCATAGATGGGGTGGATATTAGGGTGGATCATCTCATAACCCTGGTTCTGAGCCTGGGTAGCTATAGGGTTGGTCAGCCTGCTAGATCTCTTGTCCCTTGTCCCTACCACCTACAGCAGATAAGATCCTCCCTCTCTCCAGCTGCAGCACTCCAGAAAGTGTGCCCTGTAACTTTTCTCGGCAGCACAGTAGGCCTGACCTTTTTGACAGGGGTGCAGGGGAACAACCCTAAGAATGTGAGCCTGGGAGATCTGGTCCCATCCCTCATCTGCCATATGGTAGCACGGGCAAATGAGAGTAATCTTCCATCTCCCCATCCCTTGCTGCCTATGGCAGTTGGGAAATTGGCCCTGAGGTCGTAAAAGCAGGAGAGCTGTCCCTGTCCCTCACCAGCTGCAGCACTTGAGAGACTGACCACTACACCTCGCCTGGATAACACAGTAGAGCTGGCCCTGAAGATGTAAAAGTGGGAGAGCCAACCCTGAGGACACAAAAGCAGGAGAAATACAGTGACTTTTAAAGCAAGTGAACCAAGGGAGTTTATTCAGCATTTCATTTGGTTAAAATATTTATAGTAAGTTCTTGCCCACCACCACTTCTTCCCTTCTCTTTTGGACTATGTCTCCTTATGTAGATCCGGCTGATTCAGAATCCTCTATGTAGACTAGACTGGTCTCAAACACAAAGAGGGATGGCAGCCTCTGTGTCTGCCTCTACATGTACCTCCTGAGTGCTGAGATTAAAGAGATGCACCACCACAGCTGGTTAACAATACTTAAAGTAAAAGAAGACTTAGAGTATTGATAATACTATGCCATGCTACCTTAACTACACCTACTACATTAGAGTTAACTTACAGAACACTTTCCATATGCTAATCACTATATACTATCTCGTTGACTTGTTTACTCCTCTTATTGATCCTACAGGGTAGGTACTATTATTTTATACAATTTTTCATAAAGAAGTTAAGTCACTGAAAAGTCTACTAAAGATTACTCACTATGCAGATGGAAGTTTCTGCCCCACCTGGTCCCGCAACCATTCAGTCCCAAAGAAACACACAGAGGCATATATATAAACTATTTGGCTTATTAGCTCAGGCTCATTATTAACTAGCTCTTAGGACTTAAATTCAGCCATCTGGCTTAGTATCTTTTCTCAGTGCAGCATTCTCATCTTGCTTCCTCTGCATCTGGCTGGTGACTGCATCTCTGCCTTTCTTCTTCCCAGAATTCTCCTAGTCTGGCCACCCTGCCTGTGCTTCCTGCCTAGTTACTGTCCAATCAGCATTTCATTAAACCAATATGAGTGACAAATCTTTACAGTGAACAAAAACATTATCCCACAGCATCACTGTATCTCACAGATGGGAAAGGGAAATAACCAAACAAAAAATTCTAGCAGTTTACATGGTATCAAGGGTTCTTACCAAGGCTAACAGGTATTTGTTACTTTATGCATTTTTGTAACATCCCACAGGACAGAGCAAGTGCCAATGTATGTAAGCAATAGAGAGTGAGATTTCAACTGAAGACAAGTGTAAATAATCAGTTTCTGTATAAACTTTGAATGTCAAAAACTAAATGGAATGTCTTAGCCACTGTACATTGTTCACAGGATGTAAAGAGAATGACAGGAATGAAAACTTAATGAATTTGGAATTCTCTAAAAAAGAAACCACACAAATGAAAAATAAACCCTTCATGATAGACTAAAGAAAGCACAGGTGAACTTGATTTTAAAGACACACAGCACAGAAAAAAAATGGAAAATCCAAAAATTTTGAATAAACTATACAAGTAAATTAACTTGTATTTCAATACAAACTAAGTCCACAGTAAAGCAATAAAAAGTTAATAAAACTGGATATTTCACATGTGAATTTCTGTTCAGAAACATAGTAAATAGCCAATGTTTTGACAAAGAATAAATTTCAAAATCGTCACAAATCTGATATTTCAAATATGAATTTATGTTCAGAAAGATCTCAAAACTGCTTAGGTTTAGAAAAAAAGTAGATTTCAGAACTCTCACAGATCTGATGCCTAGTTACCCTGGAAGTATAAAACAGAAAAAAAAGAGTTCCCTCTCTGGAAGAAAAATCTGCATAAGGAAGTGGCATTCATGCTTTTTAGATAGGTGAGAAGTAGGCTTCAGGTTAAAGATCATAAAAAGGTACAGGCCAAAACATGTACCATTTGTGACGACAACAAACTATGTATACGTGATTTTAATCCTGCTATTATGTGGTCAGCTGAGTTATTACATAGTTTAATACACAATGTCTTATCTGTTGCATCTATCTTTTGGGGTTCGGCTACCTCAAGACCCAAATATTTGTTGGTTTAACAAATTAATGTCAGCCTTTTCAACCACAAGACCGAAAGTTCATTATTAAGAGTTTAGGGTTTCTGTGAAATCTGTTTCTTCCACTATGAATAGTAACCATGAAATGATGGTGATTTATACGGAGGGGAGAATAATAACACATTGTGCACTAAGTGCTCTCCCACTTCACAGAGCAAAAAAGTTCTCTTGACTATTGTAGATGTAGATGGACACATGCGTGTTTTGATGTATATCAATCAAAGTACAGTCATTAGATTTACATACTTTATACACTTAAGAGGTGTAGAATTGGATGCTGACTAATTTATCCTAGACTTTCTATTTATGACATAGTTGACGGGCTCAAAAACAAAAAAAAAGAGTTGGAAAGAAAAATGAAAGATTAACTATCATGGAAATGACAGGATATTAGAAAGGTGATGTGATGGGGATGTAGGTTAAGCACAAAAATCAGTATTTGAGGGGTATTTTTTTCAGATTCATTTACCTTATGTGTGAGTTTTACTGGATGTGTGTCTGTGCACTATGCGTGTGCCTGCTGTCGTTGGGGGTAGGATACCTAGAAACAGTTAGGGGGGGTTGTGAGCTACTGCGTGGGCGCTAGGAATCACACACAGTTCCTCTGCAAGGACAAGTACTCTTACGTGCTCAGCCATCTGTCCTGTGCCCTTGAAAAGTTTTGTTTTGCTGCCAGAATTTTGCTGTGTAGTTCAGAGTGACCTGGTACTGACTATGGAGAGAGAACAAGTTGCCCTCTCATTTGAGGCAATTCTATTGTCTCTGTACCCCGAGTGCTGGGATTACAGGCATCTGTCATGTTGCCGATACTGACCACGTTAACTTGGTTTATGAGGGTGAAACAGTGACATTTCAGTGCAGGGTCTAAAGGAAAGGGGACACCTGAAGTCTCAGTAGCTGAGTGGAAAGTGAGACTGAGACATAGCTTTGGCGATGCCGTGGGAAAGAGGTAACCCTGGGGAACCAGATGCCAGTCCTCTCTAGCAACCAAGAAAAGGCAAATAAGGGGAGGGGGGTGTAAGTGAAAATGTCCGTTGTGTCTGAAGTCAAAAGATTCTGGCAAATGGTGCCAAATGGTCGCCAAAGTGGTTACTAGGGATCTGAGCCTGGGAGTGACGCGCGCCCCTCACGTGACCAGGAGCCTATGTCTGCCCAAGTCCCTCTCGTCCCAGTCATTTTTGCCTGTCCAGACACCGTCTTTCTATTACCCTTTGGTCGAGAAGGAAAGCAGAAGTAAGTAAGTTCCCTGGATCCTCTAGATTTGGTGATTGTCAGAGGTGACTTGTAGCCAGCGGGATCGTACCTGCATGGCAGAATCCGAGCTTCCACTATGCTCCAGCCCCGCCCCGCCCCCCCCCCGCCCGCTCACAATTTCGGTGCAGAAAATGGTGGTCTTGGGAGTGGGGTGGGGTACAAAGGATGATGTTCTATGTGAGGTCTGAGGAAGGTGAACCCCAAGGGATCTGTCTCTGGGTTAGCTGATCCCCCACAAAAAGGGGTGTGCGTCACCGGGTCCGCTTCTCCCCCTATCCCCGCCCCGTACTCTGTCTGGCGTCTATTTGTAGATTTTCGGGTCTCACGCAGGCTCCTCAAAAGGGGCCACACGGGCCGGAGTCGGGGTAAGGTTGGGCAGTGGGACAGGATGGGGGGGGGGCGGTCTGAGACCGAACTTGGAGGGGAACAGCTGGCGGACCTCACCGCTCCGCCCCTGTTACTGCAGGAGAGGCCTTGTGGCAAGGCCTGCCGGGAAAAATGGTGGTCTTTCGGGAAGGAGGGGCTGCTCCGCAGCCGCAGGCGGGAGAGCCTAAGAGTCTGGGAGTAAGCTAAGGTTTAAAACCACCCACTCAATCGGGCAAAGGCAGGGATTGAAACTCGGAGCCAGGGTGTTTATGCAGCCCACCAAGTATTGTGACTCTGGTCTGCTTTTTCTTGTCTCAAGAACAGCTGCTTGAAGAAGAAAATTCTCAGCATGGAAAACTCGGGCAAAGAATATGAATCACTAACACAGGGAACTCAGACCGAGGAAGAGCAGCCTCCTGAAAATCAGTTCTCCGAGGAGGAGCAGTCCTCAGAGGATCTGTCCTCCGAGGAGGAGTCCTCAGATGAGGAGTTCTTTCCTGAAGAGCTTCTGCCAGAGGTGCTGCTGTCGGAAGATCGTCCTCCGCAGGAGTGCCTCTCGCACAAGAACCTGTTCGAGGGCCGTCCAGCCATGGAGCAACCTCCCTGTGGGTTGGGCGAACACAAGCTAGAGGAGGGAAGTTTCAAAGAAAGGCTGGCCCGTTTCCGCCCTCGGTTCAGAGGAATCATCCATGGCAGAAATTTAAGCAATGAAGAAATGATACAGGCAGCGGATGAGTTGGAAGAGATGAAGCGAGTACGAAATAAACTGATGATAATGCATTGGAAGGCAAAACGGAACCGCCCTTACCCTATTTAATGTGTTCCACCTTTCTTTGTTTTGCTTGATAAGAGTATTGCTCCCTGAACTCATCTTCTTACATGCCTTTTTCTTTCTTAGTTGTAATTTTTTGTGCAGTTTTATTTCAGGTATTTGACTTGTAACTGGCACAGGATTCCTTTTATTGTTCTTTTCTTTAACGTTCTAAAATCCGAGTCCGATCCATTTGCATGGAAAGAGAAACATTATATATGTGAGGTGATAAAAGCAAAAGGTATATACATAGATAGCATCCCATTTTTGTAAAAAGAAAACACATTTATATATTAATATGCAAAGAAAAGCTTAAAACTATATACTTAAAGGCTAACTGACATTGGTTATCGGTGTGGTAAAGGATAATAGGTGATTTTTATATTTTTTAAATTTTGCTTTATCTAAAGTCTCACTTTTCATGATGAATACATTTTATTTATGTTGCTTAACAAACAATGTAGTGAAAATGTGAAGCAATTCTAAAAAAACAAAACTTGCTAGTCAGCTTATAAAGACAATGTGATCCTTAATAAATATTTATCAGAACTTAAAAGTTAATACTATGTTTCTTCTGAATCTTTTTCTAAGATTTTTTTATTTTATTTTATGTGTATGGGTGTTTTGCCTACACCAGGTGTGTGCGTAGTGCCTGTGGAGGTCAGAAGAAGATATCCGATCCTCTGGAACTGGAGTTTCAGATGGTTGTGAGCCACCATGTGGTGCTGGGATTTGAACCCAAGTCCTCTGGAAGAGCAACACATGCTCTTAACCAGTGAGCCATCTCCCTAGCCCCTCTTCTGAATCTCTTAGGCAGAAATATAAATGAGCTCTTTACTATCAGTAGGAAAAACATTTTCCAAGTTAAATACTAGTAAAAAAAAAAAAAAAAACACCTTCCAGAGCTGCTGTGAAACTAAGAGGAAAAGATCCTTTGAACTCTTTTTTTTTTTTGTAGGTCCTTCCAATCTCTAGAGAATCCTTTGGAGCACAGGAGAATAAGAACTAAAGAAATCTCTTTTGTGCTCACCCAAGATTCCTGTGAGATTCCAAGTGAGTGTCATAGTCTGTTCATGCTCTGCTGTGCTCATATGCATCGCCATACCTACCAGGCCTAGCTGCCCTTGCTGCTAGATCCTGATGTTTCCACTGGACCATATTCTGCAAATATCCTCACGGTGGAATACCAGGTTTGTAATCCCTAGTGAGCCACAACTGTAGTGTGCCTCCTCTGTATCTATGGAGAATATTCTTTCCTCCAGCTTTACTATTAAACACACCCAAGTGTATATAGTCACAAGGCTGTTAAGGCTTTGATACAGTAAAAGAATGCATAATTTTTTTTAAGATGTTAGACAAAATGGCTCATTCCATGATTTTTTTTTTCTCTTAAAGTCTCTTGTTCCTTCCTGTACTCAAGCATGAGGTCACAGAGACCTGGGATAGGAAGTCAGATTTGTAAGATGCTGTGTGATTAGAGTAGAAACTCTCTTTCCACATAACCAAGGTTAACTGTAATCTCAATCGCCTTATCGACCTTAGAGTGTGTTTTCTCTCAGGGGCTTCTTGCATAATTGCCTTATCTATTCAGTTAACAGGTGTAAAGTAAAGAGGAAGATAGACGTTAATGCCCATGTGATAGTAAATGAAGCCTGAAATCACCAACCCTGCAACTACCCAGACCCAGAACTAGAGTTATGAGTTGGCCCATGCCAACATCCACTCTAGCTATGATCTGCCAGAGTATGTGAAGGTGCTGATCCTGGAGACCCAACACTGAGCAGCAACAGGATATCCAAGAGGAGCCCCAGTGAGGGCTCGGCATTGACAGTGTAGCAGAAACCAGAGTCCTTGAAGCAGACCAATGAATGACTCTTTGCCTAAACATATATGGACAAAAGGATATACTGTGTGACTCACTGTGTCACACTACAGCTTCCATGACAAGATTTTTCTTTTTTTATTTCTCTTAAATTTTATTTTATTTTTAGGGGTGGGGAGGTTGCAAAGGGCAGAGGGCAGATGCAAAGGTACAAGGAAATGAAGGGGATTGAGAGTCATGGTGTGGAAGACACAAGGAATAAATAAAAAGGAAGTTCAAAAAGACATATTTTAACCCAATAATATGTCCTGAAAATCCGCACATTGCATATGAACCTAGTACAGATATAAATGATGTGCATGTTGCATACTCTGAACATATTGTAGTTTATTACAGTGGCCATTCATTTTTAAAATTTGTATTAAATTTGCTCTCTGACAATTTCAAACAGACATAAAAATGCATTCTGATTACTAAAACTCTCCACCTTCTCTAGTCTCACTTCTACCTCTATTAATCATCCTTCTTTCCTCCACCTTTTTTTTCCCTTCCAAATGTTCCTTTTTCGTTTTTGAGAACCATGGAGTTTATCCAGGATCATCCATGTTACCTTTGGCATGAAACTATCCACTGGGGCCTCATGAGCTCATCATTGAGTGAAGACAATGACTTCCCTTCACCAGAATCCATCAGTAGCCAAGAGTTTATCAGGGAAAGGGAGGGCATTCCCTGGTCTATGAGCAACTGTTGACAGACCTACTACTATGTAGACCTAGAGCATATAAGCACAGAGGTTGTGAAGTCATGCCTGAAATTGGCTTTGCCCTGCCCAGAAGTTTTCACAAACATTCTTCTCATTTTTGAAACAGAGTTTTTCTGTGTAGCCCTGGCTGTCCTGGAACTTACTCTGTAGACCAAGCTGGAAGGTTTATTTTATTATTTTCATCTCTGTCTTGCTCTGTGTCTCTGTCTCTCCATCCATATCTGTCTCTCATGCTCTCTCTCTCTCTCTCTCTCTCTCAATCTCTCTCTCTCTCTCTCTCTCTCTCTCTCTCTCTCTCTCTCTCTCTCTCTCTCTCTCTCTCTCCTATGTGTGTGCTGGTGCCCACAGAGGGCAGAGGAGGATTTGGATTCTCTGAAGTGGAATTTACAGTCAGCTGTGAGTCACCCGACAACATGGGTGCAGAGAACTAAATTCAGGTCCTCTCGAAGAAAAGCAACTTCTCTTAACTTCTGAGCCATCTCTTCCAGCTTTTATGTTCTTTCTGACCCCTCTTCTTAGATGATCACTGACTACTAGATGGGGTGTTATGGATGTTCTGTTTAAGACTGAGTACTTTGAGCACACAGGTGTTATTCACCACCACACAATAGCCAGTCCTGATTATACTTCCTTGTATTTTTTTATTTATTTCTCCCTGTATAATATGTCTTTGTTCAAGCCCCTGCATCTGCCTAGAAGGTCCTCACCCCTTCTGTTCAGCAAAATCCCATTCAGTCAGTCCCAGAGGATATCCCTAACAGTCACCAAACCAAGTTGTTAAGTGTTCTTTCCTGGCACTTCTAACGCACCAAGCACCTTAAACTTTCATTATTATTGTTGTTGTTATGTGTCGAAATTATTTTAGGCATCTACTTTCTCTGTAAATCAGTGCGCTTCCCAAAGAATCCTGTCTCTTGCTCCCTAGCACACCCAGGACATAGCGCAGAGCAAATAGTCATTAAATATAATCTCCTTGAACCAGATAGTCTGATGCTATCTCCTCCACTCCAACCTCAGCTACCCACATCTCAGGCTGCGGTTGGTTATTCTGAGTCTTTAGTGAGTTCCTGGTATACGAAGTAGCTGTATAATGCACTAGAGCACAGTAATGAAAGCCACCCTGGAGCAAATACTTTCCTTTGAGACTATCTGGATTCCAGGAAAGGTGGTAGAAACCTGCCTGGGGGACATTTTCATACAAATCAAATGGTGCTTTTGTTATCTCACAATAGCTGAGTCATCTCACTAAATCATAGAGGCCAGTTATTGGAAAGGCATGGTGGTGGTACAGAATAGACTTTAGTGTAACGAGCTAAGTGATCAGACCTGGCTGCATGATCATCTTAAGGAACACCCATGCTAACAGATTCAAGTGAAGATCTTATGTAAGAACTTTAAATTGCTGGTTGTTATTTCATATGTATGAATATTTCTTATATGTGTAGGTGTGTACCACATACATGCAGTGACTGCAGAGGCCAGAGAAGGACATTAGAATCCCTGGAACCGTGATTACAGAAGGTTTTGAAGTGCTATATGGGTAGTGGGAATCAAACCTGGGTCCCTCTTCAGCAAATGCTCTTAACTGCTGAGCCATCTCTCCAGAACCGTATTTCAAAACTTTTATGGCAGTGGAATTTAGTCACTGATGAATCAGTGCCAGGGCACGCATTAATCAGGCAGTGGTCCATTTCTGAGGCACATCCTGATATTATCTGAAGGTCACCAGATGGTCTGGGTCCTATAAATCTGAAGAAAGATTACAGATTATGAAGTCTTATGACCAATACTTCTCTTGTCCTTTTTTTTCTGGAATCCTTGACCCTAGAAACTAATATTTTAATCATTTAAGGGCATATTTTCTCCATAATTTAAAATGTTGGGCAAAGGTAAAGAAAATAAACAGTAAGTTTACAAGGACAATCTGCAAAGGTCGAGTTAGCTCATTAGACGGTTTCATTACCAAAGGGGGCCTCTTTTCAGTGTGTCGGGAGTGCAGCAACACATCATCCTAAACCTAGGAGTCACCTCATTTATGCTTCTACTACAGCCTCATTTTAGGGAACAAGGGAGAATAGACAGAGGCAAGAAGAGGAGTTCAAGGCGCCAATGTATGCATTCAGAATCTCCACTGAATGAATTCCAGCATGAAGTCTGCCCAGGGCCCAGAGTGTAACTGGCTCCTTTCAGACCAGATGGGACCATATTCTCTGTCCCCATTGTTTCCAAAAGCTCGAGTTGCTATCCAACCCTTCTTCAGAGGCCATCTTTGCTTTTCTGGAAACATCCAGGTGTGTGTGTGTGTGTGTGTGTGTGTGTGTGTGTGTGTGTGTGTGTGTGTTTCTAGGCCCCAGTTAAGATAATACAAGAAGAAAAAAGAGAAGGTTCATGTCATTGCAAAGCTGAGGCTGAGACAGTAGAACAGGAGAGCTAAAGGCTGGGCAGGGCCCACTGCAGTGAACAGATGCTTGCCTGATAGCAAGAACTGCCATCATGTGCTTTGGGGAAAGAATACAGAGGAGGCAGCAACAGAGCGCCCTGGGCTGAGGGAACCCAGGCAGACAAGTCCTGCTGTGTGAAAATAGAGGCAATTAGAGGGAAGGCAGGCTCTGTTCCTGCTATTGGAGCAGGAAGCCGCGGACTAGAAATTCTCCCTGGACTCCATCAGATTCCACCAGAGAAAGCAGGGGCCTGGTGACTGTTGCCATGGCAGCAGTTATCCAGGGTTAACAGCTTCTCCTTTCTCTGCATGGATGCCCTGTCTGTCTTCTGAAACCTTCAGTTTCTACTTCCAGAAAAAGGCCTGTTCAGCTTCCCCTGACTGTAGGGATTGTGGCTGGGACTCATTTACATAGGTTCGGTTTTAGCAGAATACCTCAGTGCCATATTCCAGAACAAAGTATAGAAGGTGAAGTGTGGGGAGAAATGTCTTCCTGAATCGCACAAACTAGTCATAGCCTAGAAGGAATCGCTCATCGTCCACAGCCGCGTGTTACAATGTTAACTCTTTATGTGACTTTCTTTTTTTTCCGTTTATTTATTTATTAAAGATTTCTGTCTCTTCCCCGCCACCTCCTCCCATTTCCCTCCTCCTCCCCCAATCAAGTTCCCCTCCCTTGTCAGCCCATAGAGCTATCAGGGTTCCCTGCCCTGTGGGAAGTCCAAGGACCACCCACCTCCATCCAGGTCTAGTAAGGTGAGCTTCCAAACTGCCTAGGCTCCCACAAAGCCAGTACGTGCAGTAGGATCAAAAACCCACTGCCATTGTTCTTGAGTTCTCAGTAGTCCTCATTGAAATGAACCTAGCCATTTAATTCTGTTTCTGTTTTCTCAATGCTAAGTGTGATTAGAAGCAGTTTATAGTCCTTAGAACAAGATGTGCTTGGCAACATCTTCTCCCAAAATAAAATGGAATTATGTTCTTATAGCATGTACAAATATATGTTTACAAATTTTCAGAGTCTAGTCTAAATCTAGGACTGTGTAAATGGCAGTTTGTAACTGGTTCAAATTAGCATTGGATTGATTGATACTAAGGCAACAAATATGCATTGCAACTAATAGACGGTGGGGCCTCATCATCCCAATAGTCCACATAAGTAACATGCTGGCCAGATCAGAGGAATGGGAGAATTGTAGATAAAATCAACTTTCTTTTCCCTGTGTTAGAGATTAAATCCAGGCCTTGTCTTAGGGTTACTGCTTTTTAAACTCTCTGTCCTTTAAGGTCTCAAAAACAACTTTGATATAGCCCACAAGGAAATCCATCTGCTGTTTATTAAGCCATTTCACTTAGGCTCTTGGTCTAAACCTTCTTTCTCTGACTGAACTTGAAACAGCATTCCTTATCTGTGTTTGCTCTGCAAGGGAATTTTCCATGCATACCAGCTTAGGGGCTTTTTATAACAAGGTTGGCCATAGTCTACGTCAGTGGAGGATAATTCTTTTCACCTATGCTCAGTCTGGCATAAGAAATGTCTTGGGACATTTATTTTGGAGTGACTAGGAAGGAATTAGCTAAGGATTCATGACTGAATGGGGAAAGAGATCAAAGGTGCTCCAGCTGAAGATCTGTGTGTAACCTTGCAGTGATGAAACCAGATACAAGAAGTGGGTCCACAATGTTCTGCAAAAATCTCTTTCGCAAGCCTGAACTAAACTATTGGATTCCTTCAGAAATATGGCCGCGTTATCACTGAACTGGTTACTAATGGCTCTTGGGCTGTGTGGTCTATTTTAATGTTTCAGAAATATCTCCCAAAGAAAGTCATTTATTTGATGCTGATCTTGAGAACGCCAGACTTAGGGAAGTTACTTATTCTAGAGGCAAAGGTCCAGAAAGAAATGCATAAAGTATGGTTGTGTTACACTGATTGGGTGGTCTCTGTTGGCTAATGCAGAGGAAAATCCATGACAAAACCTAGAATTTATGATCCAGCCCAGATTCTTAAAAGCTTTGCGAATAAGGGGATGAAATCAGGGAAGGGGAATACATTTAGTCATTTTTATGGGCTTAGAAAAAACTTGTTCTAGCAATTCCAGTCTACACTGCCACCACTTTCTTCAAATTCCTATTGACCTGGTAAGAATTCACTTTTACAGAGTAATGAAAAAGGCGGGTGTGGGCTAACCCCTATGCCTACATGAAGCAGACATGTGGGCATGTCTGTAGAGAATTATCTTACTGATGTCTGACACTGGAGGGCCCAGCCCACTGTGGGAGGCACCATTCCTAAGCAGGTAGCCTTGGACTGTGTGAGGAAGCTAGTCCAGGGCAAGAGAAGAAGCAAGGCACTCAGCAGCACTCCGCCATGTTTTCTGGTCCAGATTCCTGCCTCAGTTTCCTGCCTTGAGTTCCTGTTTTGGCTTCTCTTGCTGATGGATTGTAATTGGGGCACCTAGGCCAAATAAACCTTTTCTTCCACAAGTTACTTTTATTCAGAATGGTTTATGAAAATAACAGAAAAGCAGACTAGAATAAGTTGACTGACTGGTTACAACTTCAGTGATGTGAAGAGGTTGGAACGCTGCAAGCCCAGGGCCAAATTTTCTTGTACTATCTTTAGCCCCTTTAGGAGTCATTTATTGCCCTCCTTTGTATATGAGCTAACATCTTTGTGATCACTAGGTAAATCCTCTGGAATGTACAAACAGACCCCTGGTTTCCACCAAGTCAAAGGCTAAGACTGCAAACAGATAGTATCTGGGGCCTATAGCTGAGATTTCTCTGCTTTTCTGTAGCTTGCCAATGTGATGTGCCCACCAAAGTATCTGAAGTCTCTTGATTTACGGCTTTCATTGTTCTATTATTATATGGCTTCATGGAACTGTTACCACTTTGGAACGTGGTATCTTGGAGACCCCTGAGTCTGTGTTCCTCATGGCCACTCCTATTTGGCTCTAAAATACACTATCTCTTCTGTTGGTTTGAGTTTAGAGCCGATTCTTTCATCAGCACTAACAAGCTTTTAAACTCTGAAAGCTCAATTTGCTTCTGCACTGCGGCATCATGTGGCTCAAGTAGCTGACTTCATGGAAAAGCCTCTCACATACACAAGGGGCCCTTAGGGGAGCTCCAGCTGCTCTGTACATTTCAAACTTCCAAAATAGTGGTGGCTTAAGAGGATCTATATTTGTATTATCACTGAGCAGCAGAAACAGGTGGCGGAGTTATTTGCTTATCCACATGAACTCTTTCATCCACCTCTTGTTTCTCAAATGAAAACAGATCTTTTTCTATTTTCTAATGACAAACAGGATGCAGGCTGACAATAGCAGCAGGAAGATTAAGTAGTGAGAAGGGACAGCGTGGACGAATAGTGAAGAGAAATAGCAGAAATCTCTCTCTCTTTCCCTTGCGACCTCATTCCCTGGGCCCTGTCTTTGCAGTATCTGTATAGGACTGCAAGGGAAGTGGGAGATTTTCGGGTCTTGGGGGTGGGGAGGTGGAAAGTCTTGGGGAATGGGAAATAAAAAAAGGAATAGAAATTCTAGGAAGGTAGTATACTTTTAGTGTCTCCAGCGGGAACAGAAAGGATTAACAAATGAGAGGTAGGGAAAGGCTCCTGGGCTCCTGATGGAGTGCTGTTGGGTTAATTGAAAACCTAAGCTTACTGATAATACAGACTTCACTGAACAAAGAAAGCGCTGGCATGCATTTAAGTTACCATGGAATCAGTCCCAGTCTTCTTTTCCACCTGAGTGTCGTCTCCCTGTTGCCTTAGTAGCAGACAAATGTGTTACTAGGCAAAAAAAAAAAAAAAAGCAAAAAAGCAGTGCCTGCTCTGGATTTTAAGTGGTTTTAATGAGCTGGCGCTAGCTTAAGGCAGAGGCTAGGATAAAGATCACAGCAAGTCCGGGACTGCACAGCTGCATTTCAAATTAGAAATGTATAGTGAAAATTAAAGAATGGCTTTGGGGAGAGGTAGCTAGTAACGGGACTGAACTCAGGTTTGGGCACAGAGCAGGATAGCCTCCGGCCCAGGTAAAGAGGAGAAGTGCTCGCAGCAAATCAGGGTGAAAGTAGGAACCACTTGCAAAATTCTGGAATGGAAAAGACGTGGGAAATGGATGCTGCAGCTGGCCACGTACTGCCGTGCTGACACACCAGCTAAGCGCTCTGGCTGTTTCGATTCAGAAAATGGTGGGCACAAGGATTGTTGGGGAAGTGATCTGAATCCTGCATGGGTGTCAGCTTCCTTTTATAGAGGCTATGGGCATGTCGAGCATAAATGGGGAAAGAGGGAAGCAACTGAATCCCTGTAGGTGGGTACGAGAGTGGTTGGTGCCTGTAGCTCCCTGGTGGGTGTTGAGGAAGCTGATGCTTTCCTAGACTGCATTCCCTACAATTGCCACCCCCCCCCCCCGTCTCCTCATTCCTTTTGGTAAAAAAACAAAAACAAACCAAAAAGTCATAGTGCCTCAACATGCCCAAGTTCTATTAGTAAAAGTTAAGGGTCAAAGAGGCCTGCTCCACTTCCCATGGTTTATTAGGGACTTGGGAAAATCAAGATTCACAATCTGGATTATTACTGATCATTGTGGCAGTGGAGACCATCCTGAAAGTCTCCGACTCACCACACAGTAGTCTAAAGAGAGCCTGTTACTACTCACAGCCTATTAGCAGAAACTGAAAAAGTGCCTTCACCTACCACCGAGGTCTAGATGGCTTGAAATATAGTTTCCTGTGTAGGAGAGGTAAACTATAAAGTGAGAAATTTTTCTTACAAAATATTGATAAGAATTCAAGGGAAAACACTTTTCTAATGCATTAAAAAGGAGCAGACAAAAAACCAAAGAGAAAAGTTATGTTTCTATAAAGTAAGTAAAAATATGCCCTTTATTCATACATACTCCCTTCTCCTTCCCTCCACTCAGACACTATTTTGGGAACTGTTCATGTCTTCAGGTCTCTCTCTTTAAGGCTATGGCAGCCTGCTGCATGCTGGAGGGGCTGGAATTCCTTCTAGAGTGAGGTAAGGTTTCGGGCACAAGTGCCAGGTTTATTATAAGAAAGGGTAAATCCACCCCCTTAGGGTTCAAAGGGGGCAATCTTACAGAAAGAGCTTCCCAATCCTCGGTGGGATGCTTCTGCTCTTTGTGCTCCAGCCTTCAGGAGGCATCAGGTCCTCTAGGGTTGATGACAGGGCTGTTCCAGATAGATTTACTTGGAGACCAACTGTCTTCTTTGCTGGTTAGAGTATGCTGCCCTGCTCCTCATTGTCCTTCCTTTTTTCAGTCCTTGTTTTACAGGGGAGGAGGAATACTCCAGAGCTCCCTCAGTAGACACAGTGGTCAGGGACTGTCTTTGGGTCCATTTGGTGTCTCATTGGGCCTGACTATAGCACTTGGGGTTGAAGCAGAAAGAAGTAGCTGATCTTTTTCCCCAGAGTCCAGTGAAGTAGCCTCTAGAATTACTGGCAAAAATGAGCTTAGCCAGCAGACAAGACCTTGCCCATCCCTCACCTATTCACCTTGCTCTGACTTGAGGCGGGCTTGGGATGTGCCCTGGCCTGTTTCTGTGATTCTGTGATGACTTAGCTCTGTGGCTGCCTGGTGCAGACCATCTTTAGTCCGAGTCGTCGCAGGCTCAGAAGTATGGGAGACCCCACCAAAGGGGACTTGCAAAGACCTGTGTGGGCCTCTAACATAGTAGGAAAAGGCTGCTGCCTCTTGTTCAAACGTCCCCGTGCACTGCATGAGGCACTTGACTTGAACACCAAGGCAGTCAGACTCTGAACTGGGGTTTGAAAAACTTGGTTCCAGGCCACGCTTCATTTCCTTTCCCACAAAAAAAGGCTAGTATCTCAGTCACATGTCCAAGAACTGATTTGCCTGACTAAGTTTTTGACAGAAAACATCACTAAGGTCTCAGAAATCTAGAAGGAAAGAAAGGGGGGGACAAGAAAGAAAGAAAGAGAGAGAGAGAGAGAAGAAAGAAAGAAAGAAAGAAAGAAAGAAAGAAAGAAAGAAAGAAAGAAAGAAAGAAAGAAAAAGAAAGAAAGAAAGAGCTCTATGCTAACTACAATCACCCTGCAAGAGTCTTAGGAGACAGTAACTTGAGAGGCAGCTTCTACGATGATGATGTAGCATAGAACAGATAAGACTCATGGCCTTAGCAACATAGTGAGGCCTTGCTCAGTGGGAGGTATGTGGATAACTACAAGGAAACTGTCCCTGTAATGACCCTTACACAGATTACTCACAAGGCTGTGAATCCTGAGACTATTACAAATACCATGACTGAGCCTACTAGACTATGAGAACTAAGTCTTTACAGCTTGATGTGGGGGTCTTTCATATTTGCTTACATTTTCATTAGGCTGTTGGTGGTTCTCATTAATACACTGTTGTCTGAAACTCCTCTTGCCTACATTCTTCCTTCTGTCTTCCACAAGTGTGAGATATGTAACACAGTAGCTCTCCTCGTCTCCCTCCTTTTATCCATGCAAAGCCCCTCCCCAGCTTTTCTTTGGTGTCTGTCGACTCAGATCTTGGCATAAAGCTTCTAGGAGGACCCACGCTCTCCTTCACAGATAGTCTAATGTCTCACTGTTCCACGTAGTCATACAGCTTTTCCGAGGCAGGAGAGTACGGAGGTTAAAAGTACTCAAAATAACTGCGGACTGGATTTAAGTCTTCTACTACTCTGAGCTGTGTGTCTTTGGCCCCTAAGCTGCCATTTTTTGGTGGTGATGATTGAACTCAGAGCCTCATCCAAGCTAAACATATGCTCGAAGCCGGGCGGTGGTGGCGCACGCCTTTAATCCCAGCACTTGGGAGGCAGAGGCAGGCGGATCTCTGTGAGTTCGAGGTCAGCCTGGTCAACAAAGGGAGTTCCAGGACGGACAAGCTCCAAAGCTACAGAGAAACCCTGTCTCGAAAAACCAAAAATAACAAAACAAAACAAAACAAAACAAAACAAAAATGTATGCTCGACCACTGAACTATACTGTTTTATTGCATTTTGAAATGATCATGGTTACATAACTGCACCTTAGGGTTGTAACGTTTATGTAGATCACTTAATGCCAGCACGTGGTGCGCTCTATCTTCTATTTTCCATCTTCAAAAGATGAGGTCGGAGGTGGAGCAAAGCTCTCACTAGGCCTTAAAACTTGTTGAGTTTAGAGCTGGAAATCTTGTTCTTAATCTATGGAGCTCAAAGTATATTTACTTCAATGTGTTTTTAAATTTAGAATTTAAATTAAGATTCAGGAAAACACATGAAACAAAAACAATGATTTCTGTCTTCTATTTTTGACTCTCCAAATGAAAATGTTGTTTCTTATACATAATCCACTACATAATTCTTTCTGGGATACAGTAATGGCCTGGAAGATCATATCTGCGTTTTCCATTTCTTGTTGTATCTTACTAAGACAAGCAGTGGTCTTCAACCTGAGGGTTGAATGACCCTTTCACAGTGGTTGCCTAAGACCACTGGAAAACACAAATATTTACATTATGAGTCATAACAGTAGCAAAATTACAGTTATGAAGTAACAATAGAAATAATTATATGGGGGGGGGTCACCACAACATGAGGAACTATATTAAAGGGTAACAGTATCAGGAAGGTTGAGAACCACTTAAAGGAAGGGAAGAGGCAAATTATGTAGGAAACATGTGCTTGAGTGTCCAGCAATGGTTACATGCAGTGTTTGGTGCTCTATGTTGGTTTTATCTCTGATTCTTGTAAAAAAAGAATCCTATAAGATAGCAATGATCCTGCCAAATGAAGAAGAAACAGAATTCAGAGGTTGACTACATAGATTAAGTCCTTAATCTAGTAAATTGTAGAGCCTGGATTTTTGGCACTTTTGTCATAGTTCTCAAGCCCGTGCTTTCCACCCTACTCGGTCTTTTGACCCTTTTCATGTGCATTGGTGTTTTGCCTGCATGTTATGTCTGTGAGGGTGTTGGATCCCCTGGGACTGGAGTTCCAGATGCTTGTGAGCTGCCATGAGGGTGCTGGGAATTGAAGCCAGGTCCTTTGGAAGAACAGCTACTGCTCTTAACTGCTGAGCCATCTCTCCACCCCCGGGCCCCCCCACTGCCTTTTAAATGTCTCTTAGACACTGGATGGTAACGTTCCAGGACTAAGGGCATCGCCTGTTTAAATCCGCAGGACAATACGTCAAATCAGAAGTTTATTCGTAAGTATTAAGATGTGACAGCTATGTAGTTAAATCCATATTTCAAACAACAAGCCAGCAGCTCTAGAACCAATAAGGAGGTTTCAAAGGTCAAGAGCAGAGCTATGAAGAGGGAAGTTTTATTTTTTTTTTGAAGAGTTTTTCTTTTTTCTTCTTTGGGGTGGTGTAATGCTGGATGTTGGGGATGAAGCCCAGGGCCTTGTAAATGTTAGGCGAGTACTCCATTGGGATATATTCCTAACCCATTCTGAACAGGATTTCTCTTAGCTAGGCTTTCAAGGATGCAGAGTTGTATTGCTCTTCCCTTTACCCAAAAGGTTCAGCTAGACCTCTTGCAGTTGAAACTGAGAAGCACAATGGAATATTATGCTTGCGGCGTGAGAAAACTTAGCGCTTAAAGAATGGAGCTGTGTGGGGGCGGGAGAAATGGCTCAGTGGTTAAGAGCATTGCCTGCTCTTCCAAAGGTCCTGAGTTCAATTCCCGGCAACCACATGGTGGCTCACAACCATCTGGAATGAGGTCTGGTGCCTTCTTCTGGCCTGCAGACATACACACAGACAGAATATTGTATACATAATAAATAAATAAATATTAAAAAAAGTTTCTGAGTTTCTAGTTCATGAAGAAGAAAAAGATACATGAGTTGTCCTGTGTGCCAGAGATGGGTCAGGAAGGAGAGCAAACCGCTTGGTATTGAAACTTTCCAGAGAAATGTTTGGCTGTGCTATGAGTCTCAACAGAGAAACTGTATGGAATGCATGGGTGACTGGGGGAACAATAGAATGTTTCACTGCTGTGCAAATTTCGGTCCAGTAGCCTGTAATGAGAGTGTGCTTGAAGTAGCGGCTAGACCCAATAGCTGTGAAATAGGTTTGCTATGCTACATGTCAAGAAGCCGAAGCCCTTGTCCTGCTTACTTCCTCTTCACCCCAATGGTGGACCGGCCTACAGTCAAAATCAGTCAGCTGGGGGAGGAGGATGGGCCACGAGAAGAAACTTGGCACATTCCCTACCAGTGGGGAGGGTCATCGAAAGTTGGTGTGAGCTGAACAGAGAAGGCTGAATCCTAAATCAAGCTCAGGAGGCCCTTTATTATTTAGCATTGGATAGTCTAATCACTTAAGGCTCAATTTGTGATTAAAAGTAAATTGTACAGCTATTTAGAGGACAGAAAAAAATCATAAACCTGAGGGAAAAATAAGTTTAAATGTATCATATTACACAAACTTAAAGCTGCATTTTCGTATCTTCTTCCCAGTATTTTTGTCAATATATGTGCGTTTGCTTGGCACAGTGTCTGTCACATTCCATGTTTCTATGAATGAATACTATTAGTGATTTAACTATGATTATTGTGGGATGATGTACACCGTGTGAAGATGTATTCTTATGATTAGTTTAATAAAAAGCTGAACAGCCAATAGTCAGACAGGAGAAAGGAAGAGGGGCAGGAATCTAGGCGTGCAAGAGACGCCAGGAGATATGGAGAGGAAAAAGGAGGTGCAAGATGGAAGAGGTTAACACCACATGGTAGAATGTAGATTAATAAAAAAGTATGGGTTTATTTAGGTTCTATGAGCTAGTTAGGAACAAGTCTAAGCTAAGGGCAAGGGTTCATAATTAACAAGTCTTTGAGTCGTTATTTGGGGGCTGACCATCCAAAGATAGTCCGACAAGAAAGCTTGCTACATATGACTTTGTTGTTCCAACTTCCTTCTGCTTATTGTTTGCCTGCTATATATTTATCCGTCGTATTTTTTGGTGCTGGATATTGAACTAAGCAAGCATCCTGTCACTGAAATACACTTCATCCTCTTCCCCTTGCTTTATTTTAAACTCTTCCAGGTACTTCTAATTACACCTTAAAAACAATCCTGAACTCTATGTCCTGGAAAATAATCCAGCCTGGGGTTTTCTTTCAATAAGAGGGTTTAATTCATATGGATTATTGGCATATTATACATCTATTTCTGCCTTCACAGTTCTTCACAGTGTTTGCTATTTGCCATGTTTTCTATGCATCTTTCCATCCCTTTTTTTCTTGCCTACTGAGTATTCTTTGAAAACTGAAAGATTTTTTTTGGGGGGGGGTTGGTTTTTCAAGACAGGATTTCTCTATGTAGAAATTTTTTTTTCCAAAGTAGAAAGATAACTTTACTCAAAGGAAACAGTATAGATTAGCAAAAGATACATTGTCAAAATTGACAGTGGCTAAAATCAGGTTACAACTCGGGGTGTCCTTTTATGAGGTCTAAAAGAAGCTTCGTTACTTGTACATCTCTTTTTAATTTTTAATAATAATTAAAGAGTTTTCCAAAATTATTTAGCTATTTATATTTTTAGCATGAACTAGAGTAAAATATCTCCCAAGCCTATTATATTCTTCCTTGTACATATTTTTACATTATATTTTGGAATATATACTGCATATATATTATTATGTTTACCTTGGAAATTAATTTAAATGACAAAAATGAGGACAAAGGAACTCTCCCTTTTCTGTTGTTGTACATCTACTATAAGTGTTTTTCTATAAGTCTTCATTAACACTCCAAGTTTTTGAGACAGAATCATTTTATGTAGGCCAGGCTTGAGCCTCTAGCTGTGTAAGTGCTGGGATTACATGCATACACTATCACACCTAGTTTTCTTCAATTCTTTGTGGTATCTTTACAAAGCCTTAGTCTGGAGAACTGGGAACTTTCTCTTAGGCTGGGAACTTTATCTCTTGATGATAGATACACTTTACCTTTGGTAAGGGAGAAAGGACAGAGAATAATCATTTCTGAATATTTATTCTGTGCCAAAAATAGCCCTGGCTGGCCTGGTATTTGCTATATAAGCAGCTGGCCTCAAACTCACAGAGATCCTCCTGTGTCTGCCTCCTGAGCGCTGGGATTAAAGGCGTGTACCACTACATATGGCTGATTCATTTTATTTCTAAATATGTGTATGAATGTCTATCTGTATGTTGGTATGCACATATACTGGGTACAGGTGCCTATGGAGGCCGGATGAGGGTGTCAGATTCCCTGGATCCAGAGTTATAGTTGGTGGGTGTAATTCTCCCGGCTTGGGTGTGGGAACTGAACACAGGTCCTCTGTAAGAGCGGTATGAACTTATACTGCTGAGCCATCTCTCTAGTCCCTAAAAGCAATTTAAAAATGTAATATCTCTTACATACTTAGGCATGTGAGCTAAACCCTACTCTGGTAGGCCTCTCATTTGAAGTTTTCATAACAAATTCTGCTCATCCTTTGGGATGTTTCATGAGTATCATTTATACAGTGCTTCCTGAACTGGATTAAAGTCCTTCTTAAGAATTCATCTGGTTAACAAAATAAAGTGGCTATCATAAACCCTATTAAAAAGTTTTAAAAGATTTACCTTAAAAAAAAGCTCATCTGGATGGTGTAACCCTAGATTGCAAAGAGGATGTGAAGACAAAGGGTCTCCAAACTTGTCAATCACTAATTCAGAATTTGAATACCTTCAGCCATCTGATCTAAAGAATTCACCTATCTAAATGAGGTACTTACTAAGATACAAAGAATAAATGAAATTATGCCTTGGCGATGCTGAAGCATGCATGGGCAGCCCATATATGTCAGTTCTGTTGAACATGTCCATATTGGGTTTCATGGTCTAAGTTGATGAGGACGACTGACCAGGTCTCTTCCTCAGGATACAAAGACTATTCACTGAGCAATTTACATGTTCCATGCATGAGGGTTAAAAAGTGATAGTAATTAGGTAATCAATAAGGTGCATAGAATTATCAACAAAACCCCTTTATTGTTTATGCAGGTCCTGCTGCTACTCTTCCTCTGTCCCTTAACCAAAAACAACTGGAATTTTGGAAGGACTAATTAACATATAGTATGTTTAGTCATTGCACAATGGCCATACTGGAGCTGGCTTCTACTACTGTCGGACAAATATACTGATGGAGTGCCTAAAAGCGTATTCAGGCAAGTAACTGCCCATTACAAAAAGGCTGATGGTGATGGTAGGAAGGATTTTTATTTTGTGGGGTAATGGTGGCACACACCTTTAATCCCAGCACTCAGGGGCAGAGGCAGGTGGATCTCTGTGAGTTCAAGGCCAGTCTGGTCTACAGAGGGAGTTCCAGGACAGGCTCCAAAGCTACACAGAAAAACCCTGTCTCAAAAATCTTTTTTAAAAAAAGGATATATTATTTTAGAAATTCCTATCTAAGGCTGCATATGGTGAGGAATGCCTTTAATCCTAAAATTTGGGAGGCAGAGACAGGCAGATCTCTGTTCTAGTTAGGATTACTATTGCTGTGAAAAAACATGGCCAAAATCAAGTTGGAGAGGAAAAGGTTTGTTTGGCTTACACTTCCACATTGAAGCCCATCATTTAAAGGAAGTGAGGACAGGAACTCAAGCAGGACAGTAATCTGGAGGCAGGGGCTGATGCACAGGCCATGGAGGAGTGCTGCTTACTGGCTTGCTTAGGCTTCTTTCTTATAGAACCCAGGACCATCAGTTCCACAATGTACCGGGCCCTTCTCTGTCAATCACTAAGGAAATCCTCTACAGGCTTGTCCATAGCCAATCTATTTATAAAGGCATGTTCTCAACTGAGGGTCCCATCTCTCAAATGACTTTAGCTTATTTAGTTGACAAAAAACTAGTCAGTACAAAGGCCATCCTGGTCTACATGGCAAGTTTCAGATCAGCCAGGGCAACACAGAGAGATGCTGTCTCAAAAGAATTTATGTCTAGGATAAAGAAAAGCTACTTTTAAAAAATTACCCTGTATTTTTAAGCTTTACTTTCCTAGTCCACTATTACTCGTAGAAAAATAATTAAGGATACCAACTGCGTGGCCTTCATATGCTGTGGATATATAAACATGCTATTGATATTATGACCAGTCTCACAACTTCCTCCATGTCGCTTCACCATGAAGCTATTTAAATATTTATGTACTTAAATCTACCCATTTTGATGGACACTTTGCCAATAATCTTATATTCAGAAAGGGCATATCTGAGTCAAGATGATACAAACCTCTACTTTAGGGCAGCATCCTTTGGTTTCATTGATGAAATGTGAACCATTAATCCATTTAGAATGTACTCTATATAGTAAAATATAATGCAAAGAACTCCCTCCTCAAACCACTCCCAGAAATATTTTCTCAAAATGTTTCTTGATTCTATTATTCTTTCACTGATTCCTATGTCCCAACACATGAAATACATATATTCATTCACTTAAAATATTCTGTTCCTCTATTTTGGTGGCTAAAATACTTTTTTAATTAAGTGCCACTTTATACCAAATTTTGCTCTGCAAAAACTTTTTAAAATATTTATTTTGTTTTCTGTGTGTTTTGCATGCATGTATGATCCTCAGAACTGAAGTTATACATGGCTGTGTGCTACCATGTAGGTGCTGGGATCAAGCCCATGTCCTCTTCAAGGACAACAAGTGCTCTTACTGCTGAGCTGACTCTTTAGGCCTCTCCTTACTTTTCCCACTTGACATATTCTTTCCACTCCTTTTAAAACAATTAAAAAAGAGACCATGAGTTTGACAGCAAGCAAGGCAGGGTATATGGAAAGGATCAAAGGGAAGAAAATGGAAATATTATATAGTTCCAAAAATCTTAAAAGTAGCTTTTTAAAAATGGAAAGAGAGAAGCACCTCCCAAAGTCACAAAATAGGAGTCCTTTTTATATCAATCTCAGGGACAAAAACATTTAAATTATATGTATATTTTGATCTCACCTTTATTAAAATATGCATTCATAATTCTATGGGCATATGGTAAAGTAGTAATTATGGTTATTTCGTGTATGCTAGACAGCCCCATTGTACCTCACCACCTTCATCCATTTCTCTTTGCTCGTGTACCTGAGGCTTCCCAATATAGCCTACATATAAAAGGTCCTCCTTCTCTGGCTTCCAGTTTGGTAAAAGGGAGGAGCTATCTGTATACTGGGAAGATGCAGAAGTAAAATAGAGGTTAGTCATTTCTTAGTTTGGCATCTTTGTTTTCAGGATTCAGATGTACATCACAACTGCTGTCAGATGGCCCCTTCCCCCACAGCTGTATACCATTCCAGTAACGTTTGCCCCACACCCCATCCCCCCCTTTGCCTATTAGAACTCAAAACGTAGTTACATTTGAAAACAGTCTTTACAGAAATAATTAAGTGATGTTACCACACCAGGCCCTAATCCAATGACTGGGACCTTGTAAGAAATTTGGAAATAAATATACAGAGATGGTCGTGGACACTGCTTAAGAGCCAGCTGTCAGCATCATGATCCTTTGTGGTACAGAACTAAGAAATTTCTGTCCACCAGTCTATAGCATTGTTATGCTTGTCCAAACTGAACAATATACGCCATGACTCTGCCTCTCTGCCAATGAGAAAAAAGCTCCAGGACTCTGCCTGATCTCATAGGATTCAGGAGTCTTCCAATTTGCCCTTAATCACATTTTCCAAATTTCAACAAAAATCCTGTTAATACTTTTCCTGCTAAAAGTGTAAAAACAGCCATATGGGGAAAAAAACATGACCAGGAACTTTTCCTAGGACTTAGAAAAGCAATCTAGCCCAGAGAAGCCACACTGAGGGGAAGTGAACTGACAGGACATAACCCTATCTCCTACAGCAAGCATTTTGAAAAGATTTTCTCTTTTAATTATGTGTATGTGTGGGCCATGTCCATGCAATTACCTGAGATGGCCAGAAGGTACCAGATCCCCTGGGGCTGCTGCTACAGGTGGTCATGAACTGCTGGGAACCAAACCTGGGTCCTCTGAAAGAGCAGTACAGGCTGAGCCATCTCTCCAGTCCAAGTAAGGGACTTTTCTTCTGGGAGGCAAATTCTTCTGTGCCATCTAAATATTTAATGAGCCTGCATTTGTTAGACTCAGTAATACAAAAGGCACACCAGAAAAGTTTTTGCTTTGAAATTTAGAAACAAGTTTATTTAAGATCTGAAATACAATTCCTAAAATATCAACTTCTCAGAAAACGGTGGCTACACAATAATGCATTGCCTCTAGCATGTTAGAACGTGCATTAGACTCCAATACAAAACCAGAAAACAAATCACCATCCTTCAACAATTTGAGCAAAGATAGAATGAATGCCTAAGGAACAACAAAGATGGATTGCAGAGGATGGGCTGTTTACATCAAGCACAAAAAAAAAAAGAAGCACAAATGCATGGGTTTGCGGGTATATACATTAAGTTGAACCTTTGGCACTAGGAACCAGGGCATCTTATCACGTAGCATTAACACATATTAGAAAACTGTGTAGTGTCAAAGGGATAGGACCACCAGCATTCAAGCAATGTTGTCAACTAGGCAATAAAATGTTCTACTGAATTTCTTCTTTGTCTAATTACTGCATACACTGGTAGCAACTCTGAAATGAGGAAAGGAGCCGAGCACTCCTTTTATTTTCTGCTTACAACAGAACAGCAAACAAACTGAAACATAAGCCCTGTTTTACACTGACAGTTTTAAGGAACATCAATTATACAATGAAAGGACTAAACAGAAGTGTTTACAGATACCAGACAATAGTGAGCGGTCAGTAGACCTTCACAGGGCTTTGCGATGATACTCAGCAGAAGCCACTTTGTAATCACTGGCAGAAAAGAGAGAGGCAGAATTCTTTGCCAGATACTTAAGGAAATCATGCAAATAGCCCAACAGTAATGCAAGGCTTTTCTCATCAAGGGGCGTATAAGCCAACATTGCCCCAATTCTCACAAATAATCTCAGCAGGTGTGGTGCCCCATAGATCTGCGACATTGGCGCATCGGGGTGAGCCAGAAGGATTTCAGCATATTGAGGCCTCTCAAACTTGTAGAGCAGCTGAGTGCCTAGCATCACATTGAAGTACTCTTTTATCCCTCCCACCACCTCATTCACTGCATACTCCTTATTATCAACATTTCCCTGCGATCTCTTACAATTGGCATACTCCTCAAGAATGGCATCCACATTCTTTTTAGCAGGGAGCTGGAACAACTGCTTCTGCCGAGTAACCAAGTCCCAGTCCTCCACCAGCCATGGTTTTAATTCTTCAGGAATCTTCACTTTCACCTCCATTCTATTCTTAAATGCCTCCTCACTCTCCACAGTGGGGTCAGCCCGTGCCCTCTTCTTGCGTGGGGGCTGGGGCATTTCGCTGGTGCTGCCGCCATCGCCGTTACCAGGAGCTTTCTGCTTGTTCTTGCGTGTCTTCCGCACAGAACCAGAAGGGGGGTTCTCAGCAGAGCGACCGCCCCATCTTCCTGGGAGGGCTGGTTCAAGATTCTTTGGCTGGGAACCAGCTGACTTCTTTCCGGAGGCAGCTCCCCTCATCTTACTTCTCTGCATGTTGCCTCGAGTTGGCTTCTTAAAGTTGTCTTCTTCAGCAGATTGTTGTCCACGAGTTTGAGAAGTCTGCTTTCTGGAACTCATTCAACCCTGTTTTTATTCCAACCACTGTAATATATAAAGTATTTTATTTGGTTGTTTACTATGGTGACTTTGAGGCCCATCAGAACACAACACATGCCCAAATCTGTTTGCTATGGATTCCAGGTCCTATTTCTGGACCATTTATAAGTGCATTTCTATCTTCTCCTTTCTCTAATCCTTACTACCACCCACAACCCTTGCCTCACTCAACAACTCATGAGACATGCCCACAAAATCGTTTCTTGATGCTATTTAAAAGACAGGGACTTAATTTTAGAAAAAGATATTGTGACAAAACCATAGAAGGAAGTGGAGTTGAAATTCAAGACTGGAACAAGAATAAGAATTTCAAAGTATAAGGAAGAATGGCTTAATGGGTTGTAGGTAAAGTGAATTAACAGTAAAAATCTGTGTGTACAAGTCTAGGTATGCCTTAAGTAGTGTAATGGCAAAGAAACGACACACACCTCACACAGAGGAATACAATAATTGAAGGTTAGAGTCAAACTGGCTTCTGTAGCACTACGCCTGGGTAGCTAATTAAAAGCACAGATTTTTAAGGGTTAGTTTGACACCATCAGCAAACAAGATTAGCCCAGTGATCGTTACACAAAGAAAACAGCTCAGTAACTGCTTGCTGGAAGAGGAGAACCTCGGGTAGGTGTGAGCCACAACTTTCAGGTTTTGAGGATGGATGACCTTATTTGTACCATCATCAGATGAGATGTATGCACAAGTAAAGTGCTCAGAGGAGAAAGATGCTTGGTTTGGGACTTTTTATATTGGGGGTGTGCACTTGAACAGAGAAATGTTCACACTCAGGTAAGAGGCAAAGAAGTGGAGATTTAAGTAGCTGTTGTACAGCTGGTAGCATATACTATGAACCAGTGAACCATTTATTTCATTGAGAACAGAGGAATTTCATATAGAATTCTGGAAAACCTAAGGAAGGTATTAGGTATTAAAAAGGAATTATCAAGAAAGAGACCACAGATAAAATAAAATGGTGAGATCTTCATTGGAGAGGAAGAATGTGATTTTGGAAGCCAAAGTTAGGTTTCAAGAGAAAGAATGTTCAGTGAAAATGAGCTAAAAAATAAATCTCCTGCTATTCTTATAGCATGACTCATTAAACAATCCCCTGGACTTACACAATCTTCCTTCTTTCCCTTCCAAGGACTCCTAGTAATTTCCCAGATGGAATCTTAGAGATCTCCTAGGATGGTCTGGAAGGATGAAGTGAGAATACAACCTAAAAAGGAAAGTAGGTATCCGCAATGAAGATGAACTTTTGTGAAAACATTCAAGGAAAAAATTACAAATGTGTCTTACACATATGAAGGAAAATATTAAGATTTTTTGTTCTGCCAAACGGAGTTGGAAGAACTCAAACAAATGATACATGACAAACGATTCCTGGTCTGTTACAGGTGGCTATAAGTATGTCATGCTGTGGCTGAACAGCTTAGCACAGCACCTCACACAAACATTTCCACATGTGAATGTAGATACAAAGATTTCACTCAAGTGGCTGTACACATTTACATATTCAACAGGCAGACAGTAATATGAACTACATATTCATACTACTGAATAAAGGTTCATATACTGACACTTAAAACTCCATTGGTTAAATAGGTAAGAAGCACAGAAAGGGACCCTAAAATGGACAGATAGCACAGGAAGAACTCAGCCCAATTCTTATGACCAATGCGATCCCATTTGTTTTAAACAGGTGTAAATGTGTAAAACATGGCTGTTACATATTCATGGCAACCTCTGAGAATAGGATGACAGCCTATCATTAATTAAAGCCAGATTTAGCCAATCACGTGGGTAGGTATCGTGGAATTCCCGTGGGGGAAAATTCAGACTTAAAGACTGGCTTAGAAATGAAAGCCACAGGTGCTTAGAATATTAGGCAGTTCAAGGAAATACCATTTAATTCAAAAGACACGAAGGAAGCTCCATGCAGATAGTGAAAGGTGATACCAGCCCTTTAAGCATTGAAATTGGTGAATACAGAAGCTAACAGTATGGGAATGAAAATCATTATGCTAAGAGATAAAAAAATATGCCCTGTAAAAGTTTGGTGGTGATGGTAGCTAGAAATGCTATTTTCTTGTAAACTCTTATCCTCACAAAATGCTGCTGCTAGGTTTTTCTTTTCTTCTTTAAAATGTAGATTTGTGAGTAGGAGAGAATCTTGGAGAAAGAGTGAAATCCAAAAAAGCTCATCCTGGGGCTATTTAACTAAACTTAAAAAATAATATATAAAACAAAACACCCAGGAACCATTTTGGAAGCCACAGTGATCATCAGCACTTCTTTACCAATGAACTTGAGAATGATAGCTGAACGTATTAGATTGCTATTGATTATATTCTATTATCCATACATATTCATATGCTAAATGCAATGGCTTGACATTTCTATAGGAAAATTCATACAACATTCAGGCCAAGCTTATGTGGCCAGAGTAAATAAAGGCAGGATACATGCCAGACTCTACACTCCAGGGCTGGGATTAAAGTTCTACATCCAGTTCTATTTTCTATGCCCTGTACCTTTCCCACAAATTTACCACCACCCCATGAACTTTGTATGTCTCTTCCCTGCCCCTCAAACATTGCTACTAAATGTTGTTCAATTAGCTTACCTACCTTTTACTCCAGACTTCCTCTCCCTCATTTAAATAAAATTGAAAGTTCTAACAGTTAATCTTGGATCTTTTGCAGTAGCACACAGGTCTTAGACCAATACACCACTTCCCCACTAAATCCCTGCATACTAGCTCTAGAATAATCCAAACAATCTATTATTTTGTTTGCCCCTATTTGTGTAATGAAGTAGAGGTAAGCACATGTTATCTAATCTTGGATCTCATCCTCTAAAAAAAATCTTTTAAAGAAAATTATGTCCCCATGTTAAGGTTATAATATGCACCTTAGGCTATGTTCAAACATTTTTTTCTTATATTTCTTCTAACACTCCAAGCTGCTTTATTTAGTGGACCAAGGTGCAACATATCTAAGGTGTTTTACCTAGTGCTAAATTGTTTTCCCTTAAAAAACTGTATGAATTTATAAACCTAACTGAGTAAAAATGACCAGTTACACACTACATCCTCTGGTAAACACTAGAAAATCTTTTTATTTTTGCCCTGCATGTAAGGCAAGTCTTCTACTGCTGAGTTATATTCCCGAGCCTTAACACCTTTAATTCAGGGCCTCCCACATCTTAGGCACTCAACTGCTAAGGCAACTAGATCCCAAGCTGCGAACATTATTTGCTTTTTCATTTGAAATGGTCAAGCCATCTTTTCTTATTTCACTGGTCAGACCTCTTTTTCTCACATGGGCATTTTTATTTCCTTTTCTTCTAGGGTGCTTCTTGTTTCACACTGATCATACCACCAGTTTTTTTTTGTTAAGATCCCGGTTGGTTTTTCCTTTGCAACCTTTGGCTTTGTTATGCTCAGGGGAAATGATGCTAAACAAATTTTGTAAATTAGTGCCTCTATTATTTCTTTGTATGTTTTTAGGTTCTCCCAAATTTACAGAAATATTTTCTCAATGTTCATTACTGATGAGCCCATTCTTTCCTCAATGAGAAATGCTATTCTATAAATATAGGTATTCATAAGTTTAAGTGACTTGACTTTTAAGGGGCTCTCTTCCCAAGCTCAGGCTAGCCTGAAATTTGCATCAAACCTCCTGCTTTTGCTTTCCAGCCACTGAAATTACAGGCCCAAGCTGCCACACCCATTTGTAGACCCTATCAGTGATAATTCTGGTTGTGCTCATAACAGTATAATGGTTCAATTATTATGGTTTAAGGGCATAAATGTTGCTCTAGAATATTATCTGTAAATGGATATAAACGGTAGCTTATGTGTTATTATTTTAGCAGCAAAATACTGGGGATAACCTTACAGTGATTTGAGGAAAGGTGATACATTTGTAATGTGGAATATCATGTCAGATAAAGGAATGTCACTGTGAAAGAAACACCATGAAAGAAGTTAGACACGAGATCTATGAATGGAAAAAAAGACACTCAACGACTATTTGTTAAACAAACATAGGTAATTAACAGTATCTATATTGAAACCAAAGTCTGTACTTAATAAAAACCATAAAATATTCTTGTGCACATCTGTACACTTTAGATTGTAATTAGGTAATCTAGAAGGAAATGAAGAAAGCTGGTAAGTAATTGACTGTAGAGAGAAGGGTTAGTGAGAAAAAACACACACACACACCCCAAAACCCTGAGCCATACACATTATTCATGACTTTGTGATGTGCTCATCCATGGATTTTACATATATTTTCATTTCATTACCACTGCACACTGTGTGCTTCATAGGCACACTACTCAGATGGTTCCCAAAGGCCCAAGTCAAGAGCCTTTTCCTCTGCGAGGTTTCCCTATTTCCGAGCTCTCTGGCCCTTGCTTTGTCAGTCCCTATTGATCCACTTTCAGCCCCCAATCATTCTCTAAATTGCTCTCTTCTACCAGGGAAGCGCTCTCCGCAGAAACCTAGCTTTTACAAAGGAGAAAAATTAAGAGAATTATATAACTCCTTTAAAAATGTTGCTGTGAATAGACTGGGACACACCCCTTCCTTTCACTGCTTCATGCAATCCGACTCCAAATGCAGTTATCAATCCCGACAATTCACTGGCAGAAACCTTTAGTTAACTGTACATGTGGGGACCACATCGTTTACACCATTTTTCCCATCTCTTGGTCTCTGTGTAAAATCAGGCATATATAAATCTTCTCATTTGGATTATGAAACATTTCTTATGCTTAAAACCATTTTTTTTGAGAAAGGGTCTCATCTCAAGTGCTCCAGATTAGACTCAAACCCACTATAAAGCTGAGGGTAACTCTGAGCCTCTGAAATTCCTGCCTCCACCCCCCAAATATTTGATTGCAGGCATGTGCTCCCACAGTTGGCTTGTGCACAGCTGGGGAATCAAACGTGGAACTTCATGTATGCTAGGGAAGTACTCATTCCCAACCCAACAGATCATTTTCAGTCTGAACAAAAGAGGAAAATGATATTAAAGAAAATGGTTAGCTGATGGTAGCTAAAATTATAGTTCTGGAAATTTTCTCAAAAGTAATTGTACTTAAAACTTTGATCAGATAAAGCCAGAAGTCTTAATTTCAGAATTCAGCTCTAGTAGTAAATTGCTGCTTCTGGAAAATGAGAGAAACAAAAAATATTAATTAAAAAAATTCCATGAAAATTATATTCATGATTTCACAAAAATGTGTTCTTGTGTTTGTGTATAAAATGTTTCATGACTACTAAAGCTAGAAGTATTATTCCATCAAATACTTGTATGAGGACATTCTGGAACAAAGGAAGTTTCTTGTTCACAATTACACAGTAAGTGGCAGCGCCGGTAATCAAATCCATCAAGCCCTCATTTGCTCTTGAGAAAAAATATTCCATTATTTGAATCTGTGAAACCATTACATAGCACTAATTTTCAGATTTTTTTTTTGAGATGACGATTACATGGCCCATATCTAATGCGTATCCTCACCCTTTCAGAATTTAGAGCACTTTCTCAGATGGGAGCTTATTAATCTTCAAAATATTCCTAGCCATTTAGGAAGGTTATGTGATATGATCTTGTTTGTGAACTGAGGCCAGAAGGAAAGCACTTACCCTGTATTCTGCAAACAGGAATGGTTCTGCAACCAGGGTCAGATCTCCTGATCCTTATTGTGTAGCAAACTTAGCTTTTCTGATGATGACCTAGAAGGTCAAACAAAGAGATGGAAAAGGACAGAAAAGATGTGAGACGGTGATTTTCTTTTCCATCCGTCACTGCAATTTTATCTCACACAAAGGACATCAAAGCTGATAAATGCGCAATTTTTATTTTCCTGTGGTTATATTTTCAAATGTACTTTATTGTTTATCAATTTTTGAAAAAAAATTAATAATTTCTCTTAAGGATAATATGAAATAAATAAAACTGTAACGGAACACCATTACAAATGGATGCGAATCCATCATCCAGCTTCAACAATTACCAACTGAAGGCCATCTTGTTTCATCTGTAACCCCACCCACTGCCCCCCCCCCGTTTTTTCAGCTACCGAAAAAATGACTTAAGAATTATGAAAAATTTCAAATATATACCAGGGGGAAAAGACAAATACAGGAAACCCCATCTGCCCACCCCTCAGCTTAAAAACGATTATTAATCGAAGATCCCAGTTATACCCCTCCCATCTCTCTCCACCGCTGAAATTATTCTGAAGCAAATCCTAGTCATCCACGTATTCTGAAGCCATTTTCAGACATTATTTAATCTTTACGCAAATATATACAAATATACATAGATTTCCACAAAATAAAGCAATCTGAAAACATAACCACACTGCTACCAGAAACGTCTAAAAAAATCTGACACCCGATTTCATTAAAGAATATTAATTCCGCATTTAAAAATTCCCGATGAGTCTTAAAGAAAATTTTACAATCGGCGTGCTCGATCAGGTTTCAAACAAGGCCTACTCATCGCATGTGCTTCATACCTAGCTTGTTCTCATTCTCCTTCCCCTACCTTTCTCTCCCGCCGCTCGCTCGCGCGCGCTCTCTCTCTCTCTCTTTTTTTTTTTGGTTTAATGTGGGAAAATTCCAACCCCCAGCTATTTTGAAGCGATTCTCGGCTAGCAAATTTTATCCATAAAATAATTTCTTCTAAAAAAAAAAGGATGCGACGCAAACGATAGCGAATCTGCGTAATTTATAATTTTCTTCGGCTGAGCAAATATCTATCTTTAATAACAACTGCTAATATCTTTCGAGAGACAGGCTTCACAATTAATGCCGAACATGCACTATTTTGCGGCTGAGATGGATACTATTATCGCCGTTTCACAAACATGGAAACCGAGACACAGGAGCCTTGCCCGAGTTGGGCGTTGGCGAGCAGGAATACGAATCCAGCTTTGCCTGAATGTGAAGCCGCTAGCTAATCCTGTCCAAAGACGCGGAGAAAAGAGGAAATCATCGACCCTTCCTCCCCACCCCCACCCCGAAACCTGAAGCGAGAATCCAGTTCTTTCCAGCAGCCGACGTGTGTTCACCGCTGCTGCTCCAACCGCCATAGTAAAGCCAGGTTTCTCTGGCAACTGATATCCATAGGCAGACACGTCACCCTGGGGGGCGGGCTTAGCCTTTCAGCCAATCACAGTCGTCTTGTCTCCGGTTTAGAATGTTCCATAACCAAATGATTGGCCCGCCACCCCCACGTCAGCAGTGACGCTCCGCCGCAGTAAAGGCGGGTGCTAGCAACCTGCTTCTTCATGGTTCGGGCCGAAATCAAACCAATTACCGTCCTTCTTCAGGGCCGATTCCAGCCAATGACAGTCGCCCTTTTAGGCTCTTAGCCCGCCCTCCCAGTGCGCTGCAGCCGTTGGGTCAGAAGTCTATAGGGCAGCGTGTTCACGTGGCCTGTTTTCACGACCCAGAGTTCCCCTGACCGTGGGTTTTTTTTTTCCCCCACCTCCTTTCCCTCGCTCTCTCCTTTTCTCCTGCAGGGAGGCATTATGGGTTTGTGTGTCCGTTCCCCTCCCCCGCCCCCGCACCACTGGGAAAGGAAGTGTCTACGTGGCTTGCGGAAATAGGATAGGCGGAAATGAGCTAAGGTTCCCGCGAGTGGGAAGAGCGAGGTCAAAGCGAGGGCCACGCCCCCGAGCCTGTTGCGCAACTCTCGGAACAGGAGAAAAAAAAAGGAATAATGAAGGTTTTGATGTGTGTGTGTGTGTATGTGTGTGTGAGGGTGGTGAGTGCCACAGGCGGATGGCGTGAGAACCTGGGTGTAGGTGCACGGGCACACTCGCGTGGCCGTGGACTGTGGGTGTGGGCGCCTACCAGCCCTCGTGGCGCCGGAGGTGGTGGGTGTGCGCAGGCGTGCACGCCGTGCGGTGGCGGGAGGGGCCCGATTGTGTGTTGTAGGTGAGATGCTTTATATTGGTGGATTTCTGCTTTTTTATATTGGCAAACTGCATTAATGGAAAGGAAGATAATTAAGACTAAGTACTAGTAACATAAGTAAAGGGCTTTTGTTAGAAAAGGCCTGCGATTTCATTTAAGTTATTTACTCCCCTCCCCCTCCCTTTTTTTTTTCTTGAGACCCGGTCTCAATATGGGTCTTGGCTGGCCTGAAATTCGAGACCCACCAGTCTCTTTTTCTTCCTCTCGAGTACCTGGGATTAAAAGCATGCGCCATTCCACCCAATCTGATTTAATTTTAGACCATATAGATGCCCTTTATTCCCACGTTTTAGTACACCAAAATGAACCCCTCTGGTTAAGATACAACACTATATTAGCTACTTAAAACGGCGCGTCTTTAAAATTTTCAAGTATACTCCCCTTCTCGCCATCACCGAGACCTCCCCTTTGCAGCTCACGCATTTTACTGCATAATCGGCAGAAATAATTTGCAACGCGAACATACGGAATTAAATTCCCCTCTGATAGAGCCACCTCCAAATTTTTGCGGGCTCTAAGCTTCACCTACCTTTTGTCCTAGTCTCCAAGCATCGTGATCCTCAGGCAAATAGGCTTTCGGTCAGTTTTCCAGAAAGTTCACTGGGTGAGGTTTATATCTCTTGAATCTGCCACTAGATGTCACCAAATTCCAGCAAAGGATTTGCTGTTTGGTTCCCAGGGATGGTGAGATTTATTTCTTTTTGCCCCACCCACTTCTTATTTGATGAATTCAATAACCTCTGGTTTCACATATATCATAAATCCCCAAAGAAGAATGAAATCACTAGGCAGGGAATTATATATCCAGATATTTTTGTTATTTCCTTTCCTTACAAAGAAAAAAGTCATCTGTTCTTCCAGATTTTCCTTCTCCCTTGTATTTTTTTTTAACTCAGAGTTGATAGGAGCCTAAACACTGGTGCTAAAGTCCTCTGTGGGCTTTGGTGGTGCATCTGTAATAACAACCCTCAGGAGGTAGAAGGACCCCAAGTTGAAAACCAGTTTAGATTATATGTTGAGATCCTGTCTCTACATTTAAAAAAAAAGCCTAATGAAAGAATATCCTTTTTGGGTTTTTGCCCACTTCATTTTCAAATACTGACTGTTCCTCCCAGTGGTAATTGCAGACGACTATAGTCAGTCTGTAAAGCTAACCCGGAGGTAAAGTTAGACCTCGGTATTGAAAATTATTGTCCTTTCCTCTTGAAATTTTTAGCAGATACGCGTGTTGGCTCCCTAATTTAACGCGATGTCTCCGTGTTGCTGACAGTAAGGTAGGTATGCGTAGTCGGCTTAAGAAAGTTCTATTTTCTTATGCGGAGGGCCATCCCACAAAGTTCACACTCTTACGTGCCTAATTATAGTCTTAAGCCTTTCTCCCCAAGGTTGCTCACCTGTGCGGTGTATCTTCGAAGATCAGGTCCAGTCTCTAACCAGAAGTCTCTGATTAGAGGGACAGGATCCCGGGGAGACGCTCCAGCCGAAGGCTAGATCAAGGTGCCGTCTCCAGGTGCACAGAGGAAGAACAGTGCTCGTGGTCTCTTTTTATAGACTGCTCAGAGGGCGTCAGAGGATTCTAGTCCTGTGTCTGGTTATCTTGAAAGTGATGTCACTGGGTTCTGGTTATCAGGTATAGCCTTGGGTGTAGTGGACTTCCTGACGAAGCTCTTTTTGTGTGTCTAAAAGGCGTTTTTTTTTTCCTGTGCTCATTGCATTTTGCATAACTTGGTTGTGTCTTTAAAAATCAGATAGTAGATAGTGAAACATATTTCACACTTAATTGTGCTATGTTTCAGGGCAACTGATGAGGTAGCCCTGTGGGGTTTTTTTTTGTTTTTTTTCTTTTTTCTTTTGCTTTCTGTGTGTATGCACATGTGTGTAGGAGTGTTCGTGCATATGCATGTTGGGGCTAAAGGTAATCTTCATTTTAGGTCTCTTCCTCTGTTTCTGTCCACCTTATATTTTAAGAGGCAGGGTCTCTCAGTGAACTTAGGCTGTTCTACATGGGCTGTACTGGCTTGTCGGTGAACTCCTGGGATCTGCCTGTCTCTACCAGTAGTCCCCTTAAAACACTATATGTGCCCCATGTTAGCTTTTATGTAGGTGCTAGGGAATTGAACTGAGGTCCTCTTGCTTGAGCAACAGACACACTTTACCCCCTGAGACATCTCCCCAGCCAGACCCTCAATTTTTAAATATTTTCTGTATATTAGATGTTGAAGTAAATGCTTTTTTCTTAACAAAATTGTATACCATTTTCAACCAGCAAATATCAGCTTCACTTATCAATGATATGTACTTGTGCACATGTCGGTGAAGGTTTTTTTTTTTAGGATTTTAATCTCATTGTTTTTAATTGTGTAGGTGTATATATCTACATATGGGTATGTGACATGAGTTCAGAGGTCAGAGGCTTTGGATCCCCTGGAGCTGGAATTGCAGACTGTTCTGAGACACCTGGCATGCGTGACGGGAACCTAACTCGGGTCTTCCGGAAGAGCAGCGAGTGGACCTCCTTGCTGAGCCCTCTCTCCAGCCACAACGGTGAAAGGTTTTTACAGCAGCCTGCAGCTATATTTCCCAGGCCGACCGGAAGCATCAGTATCACCCGGTAAGTGGTCAGAAAATTAGACTCGTAGGCCCAACCTCAAATCTCATAAACCAAAGATTCTCTGGATGGAGTTTGGAAATCCATGCCACTACAAGTTGCTCCACTGAATCCAAGGCTCTCTAAAATTTAAGAACCACGGCTTTGTAGGGCAACAATGCATCCCTTACATCTGTACACCACTAGAGGGCGCCATAGAATGCAAAGCAGAATCAAAAGGACCTCTGTTTGGACATACCCTGCATAGTATCAGTCTTGTTTTGCAGATTAAGGAATGTAAAAGTATCACCATAAGTGTTTATCTTTCAGAGTCTGAAGCAATCTTTGCATTACAGATTGTTCTCTGCTTTGACTATGTTGACTGAACCCTTAAGAAGATAGTAGAAAAGCAAACTAAGTATGTGGAAATGAATAGCTTGATGATTTTCATATCTTTCCTCCTCTCCCTTCTATAATATAACACAAAAGTCTAGGAGTAGTCTCCTTGCTATTGCTTATTTCTCAATGTTCTTTCTGTTCTGTAGTTACCTGTTTTAGCGTGCGTCATAATATTTTATATATATATAATAAAGGCCTGAGGGTGGTGAGTAAAACAGAAATTTGAAAACCCAATACAGTGGGTCACCCACTGTATTTCCCTATACACAGAAGTCCCAATAGTAAGCTTATAACTTAGGTGAAACTTAACATCTTTTTATAGTGATGAGAGTGAGTTCTGAGGTCCAGTTGCTTTCATTCATCATATAATTTACAGGTGCTAAGATCTGACTAATTCCTGCATTTGTAATTCTAATATTCAGTTAAGCTTTCTAGTTCTCTGGTTTAGTTTCTATTTAAGTGATTTTCCTTCTTTCTTATTTGTGAGACATTGATACTTTTTGACCCAAGAGAAAATGTAGAGAAGTATCTCTCTTATGTTTTGGCCAGGTTTGATCTGACCCCAGATACGCACTCTCTGGGCCCCCTCCTCTCAGCCCTCCAATGGTAGGGTTTTGGCTCATCCAAGCACTTTTTAGAACCAGTTGAAGGAATCTGACCTTGAGTGAGGCTGACACTCCACATTGGGGTGCTTTGTAGAATAACAGTGTATTCAATTTGAAGTGTTTCAGACTTCAAAGTTAGTCAAATTTAAGTGATTTAAAAAAAAACAAGCTCTAGATTTAATAAGTTTTAGTGTCATACCACCTATTAATGGAAACAAACATTTTGATTTCGTGATCTTAGAGCCACCTTGTATAATACAGTATCCAAGTAGCGTATGTGACTATTAAAGTCACAATTCATTAGACCACAAAAACAGATCGGTTCAGTTGGTTGCTCTGACTGTATTCCAAAGGTGGCTACATAGTGTTACTAGCTGAATGTAGACCTTTTCCACCGTCACAGCATGCTCTGCCGCACAGTGCTGGTGTAGATGACAGAAGGGATGGAAAAGGGCCTAGTGTCTATAGTACATGCCTCTTGACAGCTGTCCTCCAACGGTGATTTTTTTCCCCTGCTCTTCTCAGGATTAGAGCTGGGGTGTTCCATCATGTTGACAGGGTCAGGAGAGGGAAGTAAGGTAGCTGAGGTACTTTAACAAGGGATATCCTGCTGCTGGACCCTGTATTTGTGGCTGCTGTTGCAGTTTTCTCATAGGTCTGTCCTTGTGCTTTCCTGGGTAGGGTTGCAAGAGCAAGACCATGAATAATGTGAACTAGTTTTAGAATCAGAGTTGTAGCAAAAAAAATGGCCTAGAAACAATGTTTTCTGTATTCCAGGTAGCACAGGACTCAGCTCTTTCCAGCTGTTATCTTAGCAAATCCTCACGGAAGCCTGGAGAAGTTAAACAGTCACCTAAAGTTGCTCAACCAGTAAATTGCAGAGCAAGACCAGACTTGTTCCTGGCTTCAAAGCCCAGGCTTTTTCGTCTTAGGCTGTGTTACCCCCTCAATGTGACCATTCCCCTGCACCCTTAACATTTTAGTGGGATAGAGCCTCAAGTAGATTCCTCACCTAGAGTCGGTTCTCAGAAAATGAGAACCTTTCTTTAGAACTTACAGCTGCACCATTATCTTTGCATGATTTCAACTCGAAGAGAAAGATAGCTTAATTTTATTTGGTTCCAAGGCCCAAGGCCAGACAGAAAGTATTTAAGGTCTCAGCCCTCACTGAATGTTCATTGGCTCCATGAACCCTGTATTAATTTGCAAGATCAACGTTAGCTCATATAATGCCTTTGTGGTAATCAGAAGTATAGGCCACCTAAGGGCAGGCAAATTGCAGAGATATGTGCACTCCAGTGGAACAACGAGAAAGTGCCCCTTTCCTTGCCCTTGCTGAGCGCTGCAACCTTACCAAGGTAGTTAGTTGAAAAAGACATTCCAGCCAGGAATTTTGTCCTCTTAGTTGAGTACCATTATGCAAGCATGTAACCTGCCTGCTGTTGTATGTAGTCCTTGCTTGTAGTACCTTGTGAATAATAAAACCATCCTTAGCCGGGCGGTGGTGGCGCACGCCTTTAATCCCAGCACTTGGGAGGCAGAGGCAGGCGGATCTCTGTGAGTTCGAGACCAGCCTGGTCTACAAGAGCTAGTTCCAGGACAGGCTCCAAAACCACAGAGAAACCCTGTCTCGAAAAACCAAAAAAATAAATAAATAAATAAAACCATCCTTGGTTCAGAAAGTAGTGATCTGTAGTGGTCAGACTGTTCTTTTGTCTATCCCCAGTGGCCTCCCATGTCTCATACGTAGTAAACAAAATTGCTCTATCCTAAGCTTTATTTGATATCATATATAATTTTATTTTTTGTATGTACGCTTCATCTACATGCATGTGTGTGCACTGTATATGTGCCTGGTACCTCTGGAGGCCAGAAGAGGGCATTGGATCCCTTGGGACTGGTAGTACATACAGTTTTAAGCCAATATATGGGTGCACCAGCCCTAAATCAGAACCAAACTTTAAAAATATCAAGGAGAAGCTGGAGAAATGACTCAACATTTAAGAGCACTCACTGCTCTTACAGAAGACTAGGGTTCAGTTCCCAGCACTCATCTGGTGGCTCAGAACCATCTATAACTCCAATTCCAGGGGGCATGACACTTTTTTTAACCTCTGTGAACACAAGGCACACATGTGATGTACTTACTTATATGCAGACAAAACACTCATGCAATACAATTAAATAAATAAGTCTTAAAGTGTTTAAAAATTGGTTCTGATTATCTTATTTAATATTTCCTAAAACAATGATTGTTTAATATACAAGTTAAAACCAAATCCTAATATTTCAAGGCAAAGCAAAAATTGCATTTTTACGATAAAGATGTCTTTCTATTTATATCACTTCGTTCCATAGGAATTTCAAAAGGCCATTCCTGCGAATTTCTCTGAATCAGTCTAGTTTGTTAGTTCATGACAGAGCAAATGGGAGTAGTGTGGGGAAAAATTGTCCTTTTAGTGATATCTGTTTTCTCTTCTGTAATTAAACTACCACCTCATGGCTCCATTTGACGTAAAAAAGCTTATTTCAAATGACCAAACCATTGAGAATTGAACCTAGTCAGCGATGACCTTAGATGACCTTGAGATGCCAGAGTTGCACATGATCCCTTGTTTTTCTCCTTCTGAGTTAATAGTTTAGCTTGGAGCGTGCCAAAATTCATGGTTCTGTCAGCAGCACTCTTTACTTGGAAGGATCACTTTAAGCCACCCATGGTATACATTAACTCAGAAAGATAAAGACTGCTTTTCGCCCATGATAGCTTCTGTCTGTAGTTCGAACTTTGCATCAAGTGGTTGCTTTGAATCATTTTTCTCTAGCTAAGTTTATGTTTGTAATTTCCTCAGAGTCTACATTTGACTAGAAGTGATAAAAATTATGACTTTTGAAACTATTAACTGCCATATTTAAAAGTACATGTCTAAACTGTTTAATGGTAGATATAGGGTTGCTTGTACTATTTCCCTACTTTTGTGTAGTACTGAATGTTTCCTTAATAATTCTTTAAAGAAGAAAAAATTGAAAACTACTTCATCAGTCATGGGTTAGAGTACAAACATGGGTTTCTCTTTAGCCAAGACATTGAGTATAATTTATACTTTGTAGTAGAGATGGATCATATCAAATTTAGGGAAAGAATCCAATTGAAAAACTAAAACAAAACCTCTTTACTAGAACTTGATAAGGTCTCCTGAATGTACAGTCCCTCCCTACCTCTTCCCCTCCACCAGACGCCATAGGAAGCCTTGCTGTAATGAGCTACCTAATTGGCCACTTCCAATCCCTCAGGCAATTAGGACCAGAGAGAGGTTGAAAGCCACAGAATGAACCATCCACTTACTGGTGAAACTATTAGCCAGAAGGCAGAAGAACACAGGAATGGAAGCTAGAGGCAAGAGAGGGCCTTATTGAGTGCTGCGGAAGGCAGCGCTGCTATGGAAACGGGAGACAAGATGGTGGAATATGTGACAGAGTTCGTCTTATCTCTTTGGGGAAGATGCCTTTCCTACCTTATTTCTGGTTTTGAAGAGCAGGGAGACCATCTGAAAGCAAAATATATGATCATGCACATGTGAGTGAAAATGTAAGCATTTAAAGAAAAGGTGTCTTACCGCCCTGCTTAGAATGACAGGTTCGACAAACTATACATTGAAACAGTGCTTTTGGTCTATTTGTGGCAGTGTTTTACCATATGGGGAAGCAAATGAGACTGTTGATACACTACTGTGACAGAGTAGATAGGGCTTAGGGTGTGGGGCCCTCGGAGGACATGTTCCTTCAAGGCCCTGAGGTTGAGGGAAAATGATTGGTAACAGAACAGAGAAGAGAGTAGGAGCAGCTCCTAAAAGGTACAAAGCTGAGGTACACCCAGCTGCTCCCAGCCTAGCGTTCTTGGTGGGACGTCAGTGGGGCCCAGGAGGCTACAGCCAGCTTTCAATAAAGCTGGTCTGTGAAAGCTGGCTAAGAGGACAGAGGAAAATTGATGTTTGCTCCAGAGTGGGCTGTCAGCTGTGCTCACCGCCTCCCCAGGCTCCCAGCTGTAGACAAAAGTCCTGGCCCTTCATGGCACTGCAGAGCAGTCCAGGCTGGCGTAAGTCTCTGAGGACAGCTAGACCATTTTCTCATCCTGGCTGACAACCAGGAGACAGAAGAAACAATAGAAGGTAGAGAGGGGGAAGGGGCGGAATGCAAGGGAGCAGAGACCATTGGGAGGGATTTGTGTATTTCAGACCTTAGGTCTTTGGATGAAAGTAGTAGAGAAATATCTCCAGACCCCCTTCCTTGTGTAACTATCCCAGATAATAGTGAACGACAGAGGGGCTTCAGAGACTCTAGTGTATCACCCACTCCTCCAGTTGCAAGCACATATGGTCATCACCATGCTAGCTGTTCTGGGTGATGCTAAAGGAATCGATGATAGCTTACACATTCAAGGGTCTTATAAGGAGTTTAGGGACATGTGTGACATTGAGTCTTAACAATACCAAATAGACTATTTATTTATTTGTTAGTTTGTTTTGAGACAGGGTCTCATGCAGCCCAGGCTACCTTTGAACTTTCTATGTAGCCAAGGATGGCCTTGAACTCTTCAGTGACCTGCTTCCTCTCTCCACAGTGCTGAGATTACAGACACATAATGCTATGCTCAGCAAATAATAGACCTTTTAAAATACTAAGCGACTAACTTGGAATAGAAGTATCGGAGCAACCTGTCTGGCTGTGGTCACAGAAGGTGGGATTTGAGAGCACTGTAGTAAGTTAGACATGGTCTGGCTATGAAGAAAAGCCATCTGGTATTTCCAGTAGAACAACATTATTAGTAAAGTTGAGACTGGTTTTGGTTGAAACAGTCGATTAGAGTGCTACAGACTCTATTTATTTCTTACCTCCTTGCACTCCTCATCATGTCTGATCCAGTATTCAAGTCTCCCTTTAGTGTCACTTCCTCCCCGTGTTCCTGCCTCATCTCTAGGAGCAAGTTATAAGTACCTTATTCTATGTTCCTAGAGTCCCCGCTGGTTTTGCCTTTCCAAGATACCACCATTTTCACTTGATGAACTAATTATATTTCTTTATATTATGCAAGTAGGAAGATTTGACTGTTTTTCCTCCTCCTTTTTGCAAAATTAAAATCTGTTCTTTCACGTGCCCTTAAACTGTCTTGTTCCTGCTCAGCTCTGGTGGCAGAGGCAGGCAGATCTCTGTGATTCCCAGTCCAGAGTGGTCTACATAGTGATAGTAGCAGAGGCAGGCAGATATCTGTGATTCCCAGTCCAGAGTGGTCTACATAGTGATGGTAGCAGAGGCAGGCAGATCTCTGTGATTCCCAGTCCAGAGTGGTCTACATAGTGATGGTAGCAGAGGCAGGCAGATCTCTGTGATTCCCAGTCCAGAGTGGTCTACATAGTGATAGTAGCAGAGGCAGGCAGATCTCTGTGATTCCCAGTCCAGAGTGGTCTACATAGTGATGGTAGCAGAGGCAGGCAGATCTCTGTGATTCCCAGTCCAGAGTGGTCTACATAGTGATGGTAGCAGAGGCAGGCAGATCTCTGTGATTCCCAGTCCAGAGTGGTCTACATAGTGAGTTCTAGGACAGTCAGGGCTTGTAGAAAAACCCTGTCTCCAAACAAACAAACAAACAAACAAACAAACAAACAGCAGCAGCAGTAGCAGCGGCAAAACCCCATTGTACTACTGACATCTTTGTTTCTTTGGATGTTTCTGTTCCTTTGTCTTGAGGTCACAAGTCAGTGTTCTAGGAAAGACTTCTAGAACATCTTTCCCAGCTTCCACCACAGACAGTTTGTCCATAACACCTACATATTTTCTCCATTTTTCTACTTCCTAACAACTTAGTTGAATTTTCCCTCTCCTGCCATGCTGTAGGATGTCTGAGGGCAGGGGCGTTTTTCTTCACTGTAGTCTATGCACCTAGGATAGGACCTGGATGTGATGGAAAGTGCTCCATGCACGTTTGTGAAGGAATCCAAAGGAAATGACACAATATTGGTAGGTGAAAGCCAGCCTAAAGGTTGATTACATTCCTGTGCATGAGAGAAATCTTTAGAAGTTTTCAACTATAAGAGGAAAAAAATTATTTTAAAATCACCTTTTTCACTTTTAATCCCAGTGCTCAGGAGGCGGAGGCAGCCAGATCCTTTTGAGTTTGATGGCAGCCTGGTCTACAAAGTGAGTTCCAGGACAACCAGGGCTACACAGAGAAACCCTGTCTCAACCCCGCCCCCCAAGAAAAATAAACTCACCCTTTGGTTTTGGTACTAGAAATGAAATTCTTATATATGTTAGGCAAGCACTAGTCTACATTTCTAGCTCCTGAAGGACCACTGACCTCTGTAAAAATAGCATAGAGAATGCAAACCTTAGCCTACCCTTGATTCTTGCTTTCCCATTGTCTTGTGGTTTCATGTTTTCTACCTCTCTCTTACTCCCGTGACCCTCACTCACCTCCACAAACCTAAGATTTTGATATCAGTCCACCTAAACAGACAGACACTCATGTCTGGACAGGTGCACTTGCTCACTCGGTTGCTGTTATTGCCCACCTTCATTGTCCCAAGGCTGCTACTGAGAGCGGCACATGAAGAGCTTCTGTCTGTCTTAATGAAGCTCCTAACTGCATGAATACTTTACACTGGTCACTCACTGGTAGCTTTAAATTCCTGGTGAAGGAATTCATCTTACCTGGGCTCAGTGAGGGAGACTTTATAATACTAAGGCCTGCAAAGTAGTTCAGTCTTCTAAGTAGACCTTCTGTGTACCTGGGGATCCAGAGATTGGATGCTTGTGCCAGTTTATGCCAAACTTTCCTTCTCCCCTGTAGATCTAAAATAGCATAGTAGAGAATGCCTAGAAGGGCATTCAGGTGGTAGCCATTCCTTATTCTTTTCAAAGTGGTCTTATTAAGGCCAATGGTCCAACAAGTTTTATCTCTTAAATCAAGCACAGTAGAGAAACTTACAGGAAAATTGCCTGGGTTTAATAATATGCTAGAGGATTTCCCCTATACTCTGAGTGGGTCTAAAGTAAGAATAGCTTTAAGATAGCTTCTGAGGCCATTAGACATCCTCACATTGGGGTAGGTCTTAATGCCAGGGGATTGGCTTGTTTTCATCTTTGATTCGGGTCCCAAGCGGTTGGAAGGCCAGCCAATGAGAATGTCAGTGGGGCAATACCCACCTATCACTGTCAACGACAGGCCACAACGACTTATAATTCAGCACGCGACACAACAGGAGGGTCTTCTCTAATCATTCGCTCTTGTCTCTTTATCAGACATAAGGTTATTGAGGGCTTGCCTGAAAGCTCAGGCCCTCCTTTTAATTTCCCTTACCCCAAAGATGAATAAAAAGAAACAATAATATTATAGCTAAATTAGTATTACTCAGTTGAAGAATAACATCAGACAGTGACATTTTTGAAAACATATTTGTTAGTTTTGACCCCCCTTTTACTTGACTCCTTTTCCTTTTCTCTACCACCAGGATATTTTAAAGAAAGTTTGTGGGTTTCACAGGTCGATGTGAAAACGCACCTGTGATTAATTACTTTTCTCTCTTAGGTCTCTGTCGGGTCAGGACAGTTGGTCCTGAATCGCAGGCCCATCAAGTGGCCTAGGAACAGATGAAGTGATAGAACAGATTTGGTTCCTATCACAGGGAACGCTAAATGAAATAGAAATCGAATGGATCCCTAAACTCATGAAGAACCTCTGCTGAAGGAAACATGCAGAGCTCAGCATGATTCCCGGAATATTGCCCTAGATCAGCCCGAAATTTGTGCTCTCAGGAACTGTGGCTATTTGGTTTTTATTTTTGTTTTCTGAGGCAGGGTTTCTCTGCGTAGTTCTGGAGCCTATCCCAACTCACTTGTGAACCAGGCTAGCTTCGATCAGAACTGTGGCAAAAGATAAGGAAAGCAGGGACTGAGGACTAAGTGGTTACAATCCATCCCCACAAATTACCATTAGCATGAATCTGTTACAGACTAAGCCAGGGCAGTCCCCAAATGAATGTGTATAGCTAATAAGTAACACTTTGTTAGGGAACAAAGGGAAGTTAAGACAAGGGCCTGAGCTTTCAGTCCAGCCCTCAATAACCTTATGTTTGCTAAAGAGATGAGATTCAATGATGAGAGAAGACCCTTCTGTTGTGTCAGGTGCTAGGATAATAAGACATGGGGTTTCTTGACGGGTGTCTTACGGGAAAGCCTATGAGATAGTAGTTTTCTAAAAGAGTCAAATACTTGTTAATCTGTATGAGAATGAGATGAGCATTAAATGCACTCAAGATAACCGATGTATTGCTGTGAGCAGCGTCTGAAACAGTCTTGCTCTTCTTAGTGGTTCAAGTCATATATCTGACAGTGAATCTCCTATCTGAAGTGGTTCAGGAATTGTGAAAAACTGGGCAGACAGTGGTGGTACACACATGTAATCCCAGTACTCAGGAGGCGGAGGCAGATGGATCTCTGAGTTCGAGACCAGCCTGGTCTACAGAAAAAGTTCCAGGACAGTCAGGGCTACACAGAGAAACTCTGTCTCGAAAGAACAACAACAACAAGATTGTGAGAAACTGAGGACTGATATGGCAGAGATCAGCCAGTGGACATTGTTCGCAAGTGTAAAGGGAAGTCCATTAGTATATCTTTTTAGACTTCTATAGGTTGATCGCTTGAAAAGGGAATTACAGTAAGAAAGATACCTAATTAGTAGAGTTTTTGTCACAGCTATTTTTTTCCCCACTTTCGTCTGTTTGCTCCTGTGATGATTAATCTTTGTTGTCAACTTGGCTGGATTTAGGATCACCTAGGAAATTACTGAGGGCACTTCTGTGAAGGAATTCCCAGGGAGGATTAACTGGAGGGAATATCCACTTTTAATGCAGGTGATAGCATCCCCTGAGGCAGGGTCTCAGGCTGCCTAAAAGGGGCGAGAGAAGAAAACTAGTATCAAGAGTTCGCTCTAGAGCTCTGCTTCCCATGCACCATGCAGTGAAAAGCTCCCATTCTGGTCAGCCATGAAGTGGGTAGGTGCTCTCACTCTTACCTCCAGGCACATGGGGTCAGGAGATGGTGGATGGAAGCCATTGAAGTTGTGAGCCAATATCACTCTTTCCTCCCTCAGCTTATTTGTGTCAGAGATTCTGGTCATGGGACTAACAAGCCAGTTAATATGCCCCCAAACAAGGCTTTCATATATCAGCCAAATGTATAACTGGAGCACCCTTTGACATTAAATGGCTTATATCTGAAAGTTATAGGCAATACAGTTTTGATTTGTCACAAATTTCAAAGCACCAGTAAAAGCAGTAAACTATCTCCCCATCTCCACCAAACAAAATGCTGTAGTAAAGCAATTCTATGAGCTAAAAGTAGGGTTACTCTGATTGAATTCATGCATCAGTGAGTGCGTGTGTGGATGTGGGAGGGTGCCTGCTTTTTCTTCCCTTAAGACCTTGGAGTCTGTTGAAGATGTGAAAATCTCTTGCCCCGCTGATAAGGCAATGCACTGAGAAAGAGTGTTTTGCTTCTGTTGTGAGACTAGAGTACGTTACTTCAATTTTTTTTTGTTCCCTACCCTCACTTCTTACCTGGATACCTCAAAGGTTTATCTTCATGGTGAAATGCTACTGAAATGTTGGCAACTCCCCCACCCAAACAAAGCATGCAAGAATGCATGGCAGTCGAAGAATATGACCCTTTTCAAGGAAAATATATTTGGAAAGAACTAGCATTGCAATTCAGTGGTTGAAAAAAAATTAAGAGCTACAGTGTCCATTACATAAAATATTATATAGCAAACACTAATTCCTTTTATGAATAGATTTGGTATGGGTCAGATAGTGATACATACATTTTGATTCCTAGCTTCAAACTCAAATTTCTGTGTGAGAGACACAGGCAAAACAACATATATAATCTTATATAGAGAGAGCTAATACAGAACATTATTGGTGAGTCTAAATCTATCTGAATACTTCACAGAAAACATGATTTCTGGGTAAGTTTTGACAGAATGAAAAAAATCCCTGAGGTGGCAGAAGTCAAGGCAAGTATTTCAACACTAGGGGATAAGCATGCACAAAAGCATGGCGTGTGAGACAGGCCCTGTTTGGTATCTGTGGCGGGATTCATGATTCTGGAGCTAGATCACCATGATTAAATGGAGAAGGTAGTTTAGAGACAGGAGTGGTAAATGAGTAGACGCGCTGGTGGGGCCCAGAAGGAAAAATCCAGGGTAGGCCATTTGAGGAACATGGGCTTTTTCCTGGGGTGTGGAGGAAGCTACTCAGGGCTTGAAAACTCAGATGTGTGAGAAATGGACTGTTTATGGTGAAATTGACAACACCGTGGAAGGTAGGACAACCATGGACTCAGTGCTTGAAGAAAATGCAGTCAGGGAAGATAGGGGAAAGGGGGCTATTTTAAAAGTAGAGTATTCAGTAGGAGTTGGTGATTGATGTGTTTGTGGGCTATGGAAGGAGTTGTTAAAGCTCTTTGACTCTAAGATGTCTGGCTTTGGTGACTGAGTAGGTAGCCTCCTTCCTTCCTTGTTAGGATTATTCAAGTCCCCCTTGTCAGGATTGAGAGGACTGGGCAAGAATAGCAAAGTTGGAAGGACATTATAAGTTGTTCAGTTCTGGGAATGTTGAATTTGGGATATTTGTGGAATGGAGTTAGTAAATAAGAACCAATATTGGTTGTCCTAGCCATGAAAATGGTTACAAACATTGAAGCTTTAGCGTACAGTGAAGATCTGTGAACTCGGCAATGAATAGAATGTCTGAAGAATAAGAACTCAAGGGGCTGGGGAGATGGCTCAATACGGAATACCACTAACTGCGTAATAGGAGGAGCTGAGTTAAATACCTCCAACAGCCATGTTAAAAATCCCAGAATGGACAGGGTGGTGGTGGCACATACCTTTAATCCCAGTACCTGGGAGGCCGAGGCAGACGGGTCTCTGTGAGTTTTGGCAGCATAGTCAACAGAGGGAGTTCCAGGACAGCCAGTGCTACACAGAGAAACCCTGTCTCGAAAAAACTAAAGAGAACGGAACAAATTCAATAATGTCTGGCTATAAATGCCTGTAAGCCCAGCATTTGTGGGGCTGAGACAGGCAGATCTTGGGAGCTGCTGGGCAGCCTGTCTAGTCAAAACAGTGGGCTCTCAGTTTAGTGAGAAACCTGGGGCCAAGGAAGTAAGGCAGAGAGTGGTAGAGGAAGACACTTGACATCCTCTTCTGGCCTTCACATGTGTGCATATAGGTGCGTTACCTGCATAGTCATGTATATGCTCTACACACACACACACTCACACACACACTCACATACACACAACTAACAAATGGTCAGAGAAGCAAGAACTGGAGACTGAAAGCCACGGCAGAAGAGATGTGGCAAAGCAGATGTGGCAGCTGTGGCAAATGTGAGAGAGTGAAGCATGATAGATTAGAAAAGCTTTGACTTAATATAGCAATTCTGAAGGCAGTATAAGGAATACAGAGAGAGCATTTGCAGACTGGGCAGGAGGAAGAAGCAAGAGATTACAACATAATAAGGAGTAATTGGTGAGGAGGGGTGTGGGAATCACAGTGAAGGCATTCATTTGAAGGAACTTGATGGTAACTGGAAGTGGGGCACTAGAATAATACTTACAGAGAAATCCAAAGGCAGATGGATAGTAGGTTTTTTTTCCCTTTGGTTTTTCGAGACAGGGTTTCTCTGTAGCTTTTGGAGCCTGTCCTGGAACTAGCTCTTGTAGACCAGGCTGGTCTCGAACTCACAGAGATCCACCTGCCTCTGCCTCCCAAATGCTGGGATTAAAGGTGTGCGCCACCACCGCCCAGCGGATAGTAGTTTCTATTCTTCATTTTGAGAGAAATTCATTTTCATTCCCCCCATTTCTCTGTTGTTTGACATTGGCAGCATGGTGTTGTGGTCTACAAATGTGTTGTAGAAATTTATACCTATCCTGTAACATAGACAGACTGCAGGTTGTACGTGCCTGAAACCAAACAGAGCATAAAGAAACTGACTAAGGCTCAGAGATATTCAGCAATTTCCCATGGACAGTTTTTTAAAGCATGCTGTATCTTAGTAAGTGTCTAGTGCCACCGAAAAGACTGATAATATAAGAGAAGTGATTTTAGCCTGGCTTTTCTTGCGAGTGCGGCTTTAGAGAGAAGCCCATACTTAATTTGGAAATGTGAAGTCCTAAACAGGTCCAAGTATTAGAAACTTGACAGGTGAGGAAGAGAGACTTTTAGGCAATAGCTAATTTTTATTGAGCAATTTACCGTGTGCTACATTCTGAGTTAAATACTTGCATTGTCGAATTCCCACAGTGACACTCCGAGGTAGTTACTGTTATCTTTCACTAACAGATGTGATGACCAAAGTGCAGAATAGTTCAGTCATTTGGCCAAGGTTATGTAGTTACTGTGTCGTGGATTTCTTCAAGCATTGTAGAAGAAACCGAGGCTGAGGGAATTGTCGTTCAGATCTAGGCTCTGTCTGGTACTAAAGTATCGCACTGTCTTCAACATCAAATTGTCATGAAAGGAAGCTAGTAAAATAGAGACTTTGCTTGTGTTTTTTCCAGATCCATTCTGTAAGACAAGAATGGTCCCCGGATTCAGGTGATGGCAAGAATTTCCCGTTATTCTAGGAAATGAATAGTGAGATCATTTTTTTTTAAAAAGTAACACACCACAAAACATAGCACAGCAGAGCATTTGTATAAAGCTTTACAGTGACAACAGGGGACAGAAAGGAGCTACTCAGTAGTAGTAATAGTTGAGTTCTCATGTGGCTTCATGTCAGCAGACTTTCTTTACTTTCCACAGGGAAGAGCGTTTGTGAGGGAGAATTGGCCCAGAGGCCGTTTCTCCCTCAGCTTAAGGCCCACTAACAAGCTGATCTGACTAATAAGCCATCAGCCTGCATTTGTAGACTATAAACATTCGAGCTGGAGACTGTGGGAGAGCAGAATGTGAGGCTGGGAGGAACATCTTAATTGCTTTCCCTTCCGAGATGACTGTCTCCGAAACAGAAACAACATGGAGAACAGGCGGAAGCAGATGGTAGCGCTGTCTAAATTCCCACTACTCTACTCACATGTCACTGACAGTGTTTATCTAGTGATTGGGACTTTAATTATAGCTTGATCCAAGTCTTAATATATGGTATAGTATTAATGTTTAATAAGAACATTATAATTCTTTTTTTTCAGTGATGAACCTCCAAGGTTTTAGTGTCTTCTTAATTTTGTTTCTGTTATATCTGGAGATTGCATTGTGTACATATCTATATGAATTCTGATTTTGTAGGCTTTCTTCCAGATCTCTTTTTCTGTGCTTGATAAATTAATGGAAAGGGAATGAACAGAAACATATGATATAGCAAGTGGAAAGATAGGCTTTTATTCTAATTGCATATATTGTGTATTACTAGGCACTAAGAGCTATGCAGGCTACAAAGTTATATAAAATGCATCTCTTGCCCTCAACCACTGAACTGATGAGTGGAACCTTGCTTTCTAATCCCTGGGGGGCTCCTGAACTAGATTGGTAAGTGTTCCTTAACAGTGCATCCTAACAAAATGAATCCCAAAGTAGTCAAGTCCAGTTTTTGAGATTTTGGTAGCTAGAATAATGAGATAAGACTAATAATACCAACACTGATACAGACCATTGAGTGGTGGGATAAAAAATTTTGAAGAAAGTAATATATTCTGGATAAAGTTGAGGGAGGCATTTCACAACTCAGCACAAAGAAAAAGTAAATTTGAATCAGTCTAACACTTTAAACAGAAGGGTGCCTGCTCTTTTTCGATAGGTGGGAAATGTTTATGGTAAAGATAAAGGGGGGGTATTTTATTCAGTACATTTCTTCCACTTAGAAAGCTCCTTTTTGCTTGGCCCCTGAATGTGGAGAGAGCAAAAGAACCTACTAGTAGATTAAAGGGAAAGAAGAGGCTAAACCCCCGGCAATTCTACAAGGCAGGACAAGCTGGAAGGGAGGTGGGGATACCAGTAGCCTTAACAACTGAATAAATAAAGCCTTTCCTCTTAAAATATATTTATGAAAAACTTATCCAACATTAAATATTAACAAAGAACTAATGAAAATATCCCAAACACTTTATCTTCAAAGGAAGCTCCCACCCCCGTTTAAAAATGCTGTTTAAATCTCAGAATCACATCAGATGTGATTCAGACATAAATTAGTATTGGTCTCGGGGGGTGGTAAGTACTGCAAGAAAGCTGCTAAGTGGGCATGACCTCCAAGTGAGACTCTTCTGTCACCTTTTATCAATTCATTGGTAAGAAGGACCCAAAATTTAGCCATTTTGTGATTGAACAGATTGCTAAATGTCAAACTCCCTCAGTAAGACCTGTACATATGTGGGGAGAATAAAAAAAAATTGAAATCCATTTGCACTGGATTCGATTTTGGCATTATGCAAATACTTCCTGTGCAGGGCCTCCAGTGAGAAGGATAATACCTTCCACCTGGCATTGACTCTGAGTGGCTTTGTGAATTCCTTTGGTCTATTATGTTGGTTGGTACTTTGGCTTCTTCAGCACCCAGCACCAGCTGATGCCCTGATCTGAGTCCCAGTTGGACAGCCTTTATTGCTCAGTACTGTAGCTGTCTCCAGGGCATTGTTCTTGAGACTTCCAACAGCGCAGATTTGTGTAGTTGGCCCATCTGGACAAGATCTGTAACAAGTAGAGCTCTGTGCAGTAAGCTCATCTCCATAGTCCACCCCCACTGTCCCCGCCTTCGGGCTGCAGCAGCCTGACACCCCAGCCCCTTCAGGGACAGTATCAAAGAGATACTCTCTGCTTCTTTCAAAGGGGTATTGCTTGTGGCCTCTCATTGATTGGCACTACCTGGGCAGAAATAGGAACACAGGGGCTCTCTTTTCCCTTTTCAATTTAATCTCCTCCTATAAATGAATTCTTAAATTTGATTCTTTGTATGTGAGTGCTAACGTGTCTGGTAAAAGTAATTTCTAGATCTGAATATGGTAATACACACTGTTAATCCTAACACCATGAAGGCTGAGACAGGAGGAATATGAGTTCAAGGCTAGCCTGGGCTGCAAATAAGTACCAGGATATCTTAAGATATATAGAAAGACCTTGTCTCAAAAAAGAGAGAGAAAGAAGAAAAAGAAAGAAAGAAAGAAAGAAAGAAAGAGGGAGAAAGGAAATGGAAGGAAAGGAAAGGAAAGGAAAAAGAAAGAAAGAAAGAAAGCTAGGCCAGCTACCTTGGTCATTCCAAAGTACTGTCTCCCAAACCAAGGGTGATCAAAGGGTATCTCAATGAATAAGATAAATTCAGTATGAAAATGGAGAAAGAAGGCTGGTCTTGTCTGTGTACTATAGAATTTACATTGACCATTGGACTTAATTGACTTGAATTAGGAATGTATGTGGAATGGAGAAACAATTAAGAGCTGAGATAGAAGAAAGGGAGAAATGGGAGAAAGAAGGAGGGGAGTTGGAAGGGAGGGAAGAGAACTCATATTACATAGTTAATTGTTATTCTGGACCCAGAGAAAAGGACACAGTATTTTAAGAGGTTATTTGTCTGTGTGTTCCAACTGCTATCATCATATCTGTATTTTTCTCATCTCATTTCTCTGTTCTTCACAGATCACTTCAGCGAATACATTGTACTAGACCAGTGCATCCCTATGACACAGAGCGACACACCAACCCACTCTATCCTGACCTTTCTTGTAGCCTTATCTGAATCCTATGAAGAAGAAAGGGAAGCACAAAAAGGGTAAAGAAACAACCCAAACTATGGCTCTCTAAGTTGTACAACTACAACCCGAGGTAGGTTGAGTTCTCTAGATGCCTAGATAGGGACACCCTCTGCATGCCTGGTTTCTCCTCAGGAACATTGAAGCCTACGCGATTCAGAACAAGGTTTTATGGTGCCATTATTCCCTTGCCAAGAGGAGGTGCAGTTAGAGATTCCTGGAAATTAAGAGACTTCAGAGAAAAAGAAGAAAACGTAAGCGTCTCTCTAAATATTGCTTCTGAACTCTTCCTAGGTTTTAGTACCTTTCATCTCCCCTCTTCTAGATCATCAAATGCATTTCTTAAAGAATAAGCTCCCCGCCCACACACACACACACACCTTTTTCCTACCCAGCAGCATAACAAAGCCTGTGGCTACCCTAATTAAGAACTAGAGAAAATACTTCTGGGACAAGGAAGTTTAGTTAGATCTAGAAGGGCAAACTTTCTGAGAGTCCTAGGTTTTTGCCCCAGTTCTAAAAATGGTATCTTTTCTAGAAGTGAACCTCTCTGCTGGACCAGTCCCCTAGCCCAGAGCAGCCGGTGACTGCCACATCCTTGTTAAGTAGTGGGAACGCGTGCTTTTGTCTCTCTCTCTCTCAGTAAGGGCCTCTGACTAGGTCATTCAGAGCAGTACTTGTGGACTAAAAGGACTCCATATCTGAGCTTGCAGTGGGAGGGAGAGAAGTGCCAAATAAAGGGCAGGCTCTGGATGGGAGTAGGAAAGATGAAGATGACCAAACCCAGAGTCCAGTAGTCTAAATATTCTTCACAGAGGATCCCGAGCAATGACAGACAGTCACTCTGGCATCAGGCACATGGACAAACAATGAGAAATGCAGAGTAAGCAGGAAATCTGGATTGAGTAGATAAGCCGTGTTTGTAGTATAGCCACCGTTGGCACTAGGCAGTTCTAGTATAACTTGGGAACTGGTGGTTGAAGTTATGAGGGGGAAGTCAAGAAGAAACTGTTGAAGCTCCTGATAGAGTTTGATGGAAGGGAAAAGCCCACCCGGGTGAAAGCAGGAAGCCAGCAGCTGTATACTATAGCCTCCACCCTGTTCACAGTGCCTGGTGGATGTCTTCCGACCTTAGAACTTTATAGACAACCCAATAGAAGATATTAAAGACAAGAAAAGTAAAGGGAAAGACAGCCCTGGAGATGGTGTCAATTCTCTTGGCTCGGTCCACATAGAGTTTCCTCATGGTTTCTCCCTCCTTTTGAAGAGGGGCTGGAGGTTGGGGACTATAAATTCTGGAACCTTCCATTGGACCTCCATCCCTTGCTTGTAGGCAGTGTCCGAGGCCATAGCCACGAAAATAGAAGCGACTTTCTCGTATGATGTCTTCTTCCTATAATTGCAAGAGATAAAAGGTGGTATTTGAAGCCAGAGTGAAAGCCAGACCACCCATAAATGCCTCATATCCAATGTCATACAGACAAATGGCTCACTAAACTGGCCCACTATATGCTTTTTGTTGACCACAAAATTATATGCTAAGCAGCTATATGTTGTGCATAAGTGATATGATTTCATTTACCTAGTTGCCTTTTGAAAATGTGTAACATCATTTGGAGTCATCTAAAACCACCAAAGTGTCAGCATCTCAATGTCAGATTATTTCTGACAGGGAAACAGAACAACAGCCACCGTGAAGCTGAGATATTTTGACTTGATGAAATTGACTTCAATGAATTTAAAAAGCTTTAGAATTAGATTGTTTGGTATATAGTACTTTTAAAAGTGATTTTGACTTAAAGCTAAGAATTCTAAAAGTTCTAAGTGACCAAATGAGCTAGACAAAGTAGGTTACAGTTGCTCACTCTTCAAAGAGCTGTATGATTCTTTACAAATTAGCTGATCTTAAAAATAAATAAATAAATTAATTAAAAAAACAAATTAGCTGATCTGAAAAGGTAATCAGTAAATCTATAATAACACTTATTACCCAATGTGCATTACATTTCTGTAGAATGTATGTCTTTTGATAGACACATTAACAGAGAGGAGGTGTGTTTTATACAAGTAGTGAGCAGTATGTTGTAGACAGCAGAAAGTCTATTAATACAACCCCTGACTTACAACATTGAGTAGCTGTGCCACAGCTGGGAAGCAAAAAGTAGGGACAGAAAGAGATAAAAGAAATAGATGGGGTCTGGGGAGAAGAGGGAAGAAATACCCATATGAGAAATATGTCCTTTAAATAGAAGATGATTACATAAATGAAAGTATTGAATTCTCTGCAGGAAAAGCTTTAGCTAAGAGATTGCCTGAAATGAAATCTCCTTTCTTAGGATGTTTTCACCTACCAACTCAAGTTTACCCAGAACTGCGGAGGCTCCAGAGACTAGTAGTCTCTCATCGCTAACACTGGAGAAGTTCAAGGTAGAACAGGAAGAGTAAGTCACCCTAGTTACCTGATGTAGTTCTATAAATTATAAGCACAAGATACATTTATATTGTGTGGGCTTGCCACATGTGTGTATATATATGTGCTAAACATTTTGCACAGTTCAAGGGACATTGAGGGATCTTTATAACAAGGACTCTGCGGCTACAGAACCCAACTGAAAAGTTGTTTTGTAGATGAGATACTGGTATAGCTGGTCATAGTAACTCCTAACTATTACATCACCCAAAAGTGAACTGTTAGGAGGGCAAGTCTGCTACTGGGCTTCAGTGGTACACAAACTCAGGCCAGAAATTCACAAAGAAACCCTATCCCTTCCTCTGCCATCTGTTAACTCATATATAGACTTGTTCACTACTGTATTCCCAGTGACAGGTGCCATGCTTGGAACCTAATAGACACTCAGTAGATATGTGTTGAATGGACAACTGGGCTAATGAACCACATGCTTCAGGACATAAGGAATGGAGTAACCTTTTGTTTTGTGATGCCCATATCTTGCCAGGGTCCCAAACTAAAGAGTCCGCTCAGAAAGGATTCTCACTCAGTTATGAAGTACTTGACAGGAAATGCAATTACTATTTGCCCCACTGTACAATGGCTCCATAGCCTTTGGCTTCTCCAAAGGGAGTAGCACTTTGAACATAGGAAAAAATTAAAGTCTGCGCATCAGAGAACTTTGCTGTCCTACTCTTGATTTATCAGGGTCTTCAGGGAGATTTGTATGTGTGTATATATGTTGTATGTATGTATGTATGTCAGAGTGAGCTCACTACCCTGCTCTTCAACTTGGACCGGTTACAGTTTGGCGGCCTGAAGGCTTTGCTCACTTGCCATTTTAGCCTCTGTTATCAAAGATCTTGATTCATCTCACATGCGTTCTGCAATTAATTTTCACACTCTTCCTACAGGAGAGGTTTGCTGGGTCCATTATACAGGTAAAGAACCAGAGGCAAACAGAGTATCTCAGAAGGAATTGAAAAGTGAGAGCGGTAAGTAAAGATTTTTAAAAGAATCTTCCTAGTGATCGAGTTCAGGACCTTGTACCCCACTCTTCACTAACCCAACTAGAAGATACAACTACAGAATATAGGTATTGAGAGAAAAACTTCTAATGGAGAAAGTTAGATCAACTGCTAGTTCTGTTTTTATAAATCCAATTTTTCTCCTTTTATCCAGTAAATCTGAGGGAAATTATTTGGAAACATTTCCCAGGCTTAAAAATGTAATTTCATAGAGAAGGGAAAAATATATCTAGTAAAGTAAGCTGCTCTTGGCTCTTTTTAATTTTAATATGTATCTTTTATGGTCCAGGAAAGATGAATAGCCTAAAATCCAAGGATAAAGAGACCTGGGTTTGGATATTAGATATTTACGACAGATTCTGAGTGGTAAGTATTTATGTGTTGGGGAGTATCAATGTGCCATTCAATATTACTTTGCGATTTCCATGGTTATTGAAATAGAATTGAATTTTTCTGCATATCTAGGAGCAGAGTGCTGAGAGGCTAGAGAAGGAAGCTAGACCCTAGCCAGCCTGGGAAATAAATGCCCAGTGGAGAAGGGGTATGACGATGGGAAGGAGTGGTAAATGTCAGGGGAGACAAGCAGGATAAGAAATTGGAGATGGAGTGGAGTACTCAATAGCGGATGGAGAGGTGAACAAGCTTCCGAAAGTAAGTCCCCGAGAGGATTTGCTGCTATTTTGTAATTTTTCTAGTACTCAAGTTATTGTATTAATAACATCAAGAAGTTTTGTCTGTGCAGTTTGACAGCCTTTGCCTTTGGCTGCTGTGTTCAGAGCCAGGGGCTAACCCTGCAGGGATGGTGAGAATCCACCCTTTCCTCTGAATCATTTAGACCATCTGGGAAGACAAAGCAGAAGCATGTGCAAAACACCCACTATTTTTGGCAGCACTGCGGGAGAAGACCACTATGTAGGGGAGACAAGTGGTTGAGGAGAGGTTAGAAAGACAATGACTAGCCCTAGAGCTAGACGGACAGTTGACTGGCTCCTGAAGAACCCTATCGTGACCTTGACTCTGGGCTCCTGAGAATTATAATATTTCTCTCCTCTTCCATTGGGTTTTCCCAGGCTGAAGGTTTCTAGTTCTTTTACTGGAACATCAAGGCCCCAAAAGAAGGTCTAGACAAACATGAGCTCTCTGTCAACTTCTTTAGCCAGTTTAGGGCATCCAGGATTCCTGTTTAGTACACTGGGGTCACATTAGCTTTAGGAAGCTCAAGAGAGGGGTATTATTGATGGCACAGATTTGGGTTTCAGGCTTTATTCACATTAATAATAAGCCACAGCCCACTTTTAGGCAAGCCACAGTGTCCTGTTTAGGCATCAAGCAACTACTAAGTAACTTTGTAATAACTATACGGTGGCACACTCTGTTATAAGCACATGCCAACCTGCATATAAACACGAGCAGACAAAATGTGGGCAGTAGCTGGTTGAATGGGCACAGGATAGGAGGTGGGACTGAGGTCAAGCTGAGTAGCTCTGTGGTAACTAGCAATCTTTGTTACTGGGACATCAACACGGGCATGTTAGGTAGAAAAGGGACTCTAGACTATTTGATGACCTGCTGTTCATTCCTAGGAAGGCAATGTTAAAATGCATCAAAAACTCCTATGAATGATTTTGGTACCTGCAGACAAGTTTCACACAACTAAAGAAGAGGTCAAGATAGTCTAAAATAATAAAGATATTATTTTAGAAAAGGGATAATCTGTTTTCTTTCCCTCTGCTAACTCTGTACATGTTTTCCTGTCCCCACTATGAGGCAAGAAGTCTTTTAAAAAACCCAACGTTTTTCGTCATAATACCCAATCCAAATTCCCACTCCCTCCCCTCTTCGCATTCCCTCCACCCCAACCCACCCATCTTCTATCCATTCCCCAGAGAGGTCAAGGCACACTGTGACCCTGGGGAAGGTCTAAGGCCCTCTCCACTATATCTAGGCTGAGCAAGGTGTCGATCCAAAGAGAACAGGCTCCCAAAAAGCCAGCACAAGCAGCAGAGGCGAATCCTGGTGGCAATTCCAGTGGCCCCTCAGTCTGCCCCAGCCATGCAACTGTCAACCACATTCAGAGGGACTGGTTTCATCCCATGCTTGTTCCTTCCCAGGCCAGCTGGTGTTATAAGAGTACTACTCAGCAGTAAAAAACAATGACATCTTGAATTTTGCATGCAAATGGATGGAATAGAAAATACCATCCTGAGTGAGGTAACCCAGACCCAAAAAGATAAAGATGGTATGTACTCATAAGTAGATACTAGCTGTAAACAAAGGATAGTGAGCCTATAGTTCATGATCTTAGAGAAGCTAAGTAACAAGGTGAACCCAAAGAAAAACATATATAGATCCACCTGAAAAGTCAAAATAGACAAGATCACCTGGCAAAATGGAGAACATAACAGTGGAGGGAGAAGGGAGGGGAAAAAAGGAAGAGGAGGGGAGAAGGGAGGAGTTGAGGAGGGAACCATTATGGGGTTAGCAAGAAACCTGGCTCTAGAGAAATTCCCAGAGATCCACAAGGATGACCTCAGCTAAGACCCTAAGCAGTAGAGGAGATGGTGCCCAAACTGGCCTTGCCCTGTGGTCAAACTGATGAATATCTTAAATATCACCATAGAACCTTCATCCAGCAACTGATGGAAACAGAGGCAGAGACCCGCAGTAGAGCACTGGACTGAGCCCCCAAGGTTCAGTTGAAGAATGGAAGGAGTGAGAATATGAGCAAAGAGGTCAAGACCATGATGGAGTCACCCACTGAAGCAGTCTACCTGAGCTAATGAGGCAAGAAGTCTTATGGAAAAATGTATTCAAAGAAATGCAGTTGTAGATCCATCCACTAGAGGGCTCACTATTTAGGACCCGTGAATAAACTAAAGAGCAACGAATTGGTATTCAGAAAAATATACATGAGACAGGAGCCGTTTTCCCCAGAAAGAAATGTGAAATCATGCAGTTTGTGTGATCATTAGAAGTCATATGGGAGGGGTGCTCTAGGAGCAACCGAGGTGGGAGTTGGGTATTAGGAAGAACAAAGTATTACTATGTCTCTGATAGGCTAGAGTCAGAATTTGTGTGTGTATGTGTCTGTGTGACACTGTGGATCAAATTCATGATTTATGTATATGCTAGGCAAGCACTTTGCCCCTGAGCTACATCTGCTGCCTCCTAGAGTCAAGATTTTTAACAGTAGGTTCGGTTAATTTGGTTTTTGTCCTCCAAAAGTACTCATGTGCTTGGCTTTTGGTTTTGAAGCTTCTGGATTAGGCAGAAAACAAGGAGTCAAAGCTTGAGACATTGTGCTTCTAAAGATTAAGCAACCAGGAGCAAGGCTTTTGATTTTGCTGTAATTGGAGCTTGCTTTTTTTTTCTCTGGGTAGCTCAGACATCTCTGTTGTCATGACAACTTACCTAGTGCCTATTGTCTGGGCAATTGAGGGAAAACTGCTTCTGTTGTCATGACAACTTCCTCTTCTATCTCCCCGCCTTGGTGATCACTCTGCTATGGAAGGAATGGGGCTAACAAACAGGAGTGAGGAAGGACACCACTCAAGCCTAACAACTCCGAAGTGTCTGTTGAAGATCAGCACACATCCCACCAGTCAGAAGAGGCAAGTAGTGATCTTTCAATTACAATTCAAATATAGGGACCATCTTACAGTACTCCTCTTGAAAGGTACTAGTGTCTGACTCTGAGTTCTTGCCAGTAGGACAACTTAGAGTACCTTCCTTCTTGATGTAAGGAAAGCTAGAAACAACTATTATTCTTACAACCAGAAACTGAGTATTGCAGCTCAGATGGAAAGGGATCCTGGCATTTGGGAGCCCAGGAGTACCACAGAGTCACCTTAAGCGTAGCAGCTTATAGTCCTGCCCCAGGAAAAGGTTTTCCCAATGTAACAACTCTACTCTGGCAAGGGAAGGTTTCCCCAGCAAAGTTGTTACAGTTCTGCTCAACTCCGCTCTGCTCCAGCCACTCCATTCTGGTGAAAGAAGACCTCACCCAAACCTCATTCAAGAGATTTATTGGAAGGGAAGAATCCAGGAGGGTGGCTGCCTCTGCCAGGGTGGGAAAAGAGCATCAGCAAACTCAACAGGCACAGGGCTTATATAGGGCTTCATAGGGGTGAAGTTTTTCCAGGGTGAAAATTTTCAGGGTGGGAATTGGTCAGATTTCAATCCCTGAGTTTGGACAATCTCAGATATTGGCTGGATTTCATGTTCAGGGATTGGTTGGTTTTTGTGCTGAGTTGATCAGGGACAGAGTGTGTTTCTTTGGCTCCCATTTCAGGACCAAAGTATGTTTTTTTTTACTGACCCTTTTTAACCCTTTGGCTCTGGATTCAGGGCCAGGGTGTCTTTCTTTCTCAGGCTCTGGTTTCAGGGTCAGGGTGTGTTTTTTGGCTGGCCCTTTTTACCCTATAGTTACTTCTGAAAGCAGTAGCATTTGTGCTAAGTCAATAAGGATCTAATACTGGCAAATATGCTTTTGTTTATTTATTTATTTATTTTTTGAGACAGGATTTGTATGTAGTCCTGGCTGCCCTGGAACTCTCTCTGTAGATTAGACTGATCCCAAACTCACAGAGATCCTCTTGCCTCTGCCTCCCAAGTGCTGGGATTAAGGGCATGCACCATTATGCATAACCTTGGCTAACATATTTTAAGTGCTTACTATATGCCATACTCTTAATCCCTCCACTACCTTATAGGGGTTAATGTCCCATTGGATAGATAAAACAAACAAGTATTTAATTTTACTGTCACCAGCCTGGGACTAGAATCTGGGATTCCTGGTTGCCCAGTACTAGAGCCCTAGATTGGGACTTGGTTTGTGGGAGGGTTAATAAGGAGGAAGGAGTTCAAAGGAGAAAGGAAGTAGAACCCTCTCTGTTGGTACTCACCATGCGTTGCCGTCTCTGCCTTCTACGAAGTCTCATAAATTCCTTGTGCTGACGAGAGACAAAATTGACGGCAGCATACTCAAGCAGGGCAGCGAATACAAAGAGTAGGCATACAGCCATCCAGATGTCAATTGCCTTCACATAGGATACCTGAAATATCCATCAATAGAGCAGTTATCCTTCTGGAGTCCTTCCATAGACTATTCAGTGGATTTCCAGTCCATATCAATTGCTTGTTATTGTTCAGTTTTATCCTGAAACTTCTGTGATTTAAATAAGTCTGTCATGATATGGATGCCTATCTGAAGGCCATGTCAATGAGCCTGGGCTCATCCTTTCTCAGCAGCCTCCACCCTTTGTGTCTACTACTTCCTGTATTTATTCTTCCTGCATTCCTCTTTTGCCTTCTGATTCTTCCCTTGCAGTAAGTAGCAATCATCAAAAATCATATTTGTTGGCTCTCTGGTGTCCCCTGAGTTTCTCATAGCCGCAGTGATAATTAGGGAGAGTTCACAATTCCCATGTGAGGTATGTGGACATTTAATACTCAGAGAGAAATGCTCTTCTAGCAGAGATCACTTAGTTAGAAAGGCGGTATTAGGACTGGGCAATTCTGAGCTTTCAAATCAATGACCTTGACAGTTACCTAGGTACAGGTTTACTGGCAGATAGGAGCTCCTCCATTCCCATCCTCTGTTGATCCTGTGAAGTTTGCTGCTGCCCTTTCAGGCCTTTTCAGGCCTCCCTGCTAAGCCTCCATCTCTCACCTTGGACAGAATGACAGAATCCTGAAGGAGTGCCACCTAGCCTTTGTCGTGACCTTCAGTAATGGCATCCACACATCTGGTTCCAGCTGTGCTCCTCTAGTACCTGCCCTCGGCAGCTTTTAAGAGTAGTTGACCACCAACCTCTCCAGGAACATGTTACAGCTAGGTGGTTCTAAGAGGAGGGACAGAACTTTAGTATATTAAGATCCTTTCACTTCCTTAACCAGGGGCATTCCCTGTATAGTTTTGAGCTCTCTCCATATAGCTTCCTGTCAGGAGCAGGATTCCTGAAGAGTAACTTCTTTCTATCAGCTTCTGCACTACATGGCACTGAGGGTGCTGCAGATCCTGGGGAAGGAAAGGTTCCATGGGGTAGGTTTTCTACTTGTTAGCTTTCTGTGATAGTGGAGATTGACCTCATGACTTCATATATGCATAGTGCTTTACCAGTAAGCTATATCCCTAACCTCCCATCTTAGTGGTTCTTAACTGGAAACAACTGCTTCACCCACAAGAGCGTTTAGCAATGTTTACCAAAAAATTTGGCAACATGATTTTAGAGTGATGCTAGCTACTGGTGCATCATGGGTAGAGGACAAGGATACTGTTAAGCATTCTAAAGTGTATACCATTCTTCCCTCTAAAGCATACACACACCAGAACTATCTGCTCCAACTGAGGTGTTAAAGTTGGTAAACCCTGCTTTCATTTCTGGACAGTTCCACAGAAAGAGCGAGTAGTATTGTGTTACTGGCTAACTCTGATTAAGAATTCCTTGGTGCTGTCTTCGCTCTGCCACCTGTGAAGACAGCATCTCATTTAACTGTCTATCCGCCCAGGCCCACTGGGATCTCAGGGTTTTTAAAGACCTTCTATGAAGATCAGTAATGAGGCAGTTATAAGGGACAGTAATGAAGGGCTTTAGCCTGTTAATAAAAGGTACACCTTATGTGTTTATGGCTTATTAATGATAAATGTGTCAGCCTCAGTGTGCCACTTATAACCTATGATCCTGCAAGAGTGAAATATTTCAGTGTTTTTAAAGAAGCCAGTCTCCTCTCCTCTCTGAGATTTGGCAAAAATTTGGCTTATTCTTTAGCTTCCACATAAGATGCCCTATTTTTGCGAGGCCTTCCATAATCTCCTAGTGTTTATTTTCCTCCTATATGGACTGGCTTACCTAGACCTCTTTAGCATTCATCACGTACCTAAACATTTCTTTCACTAGCCTGAGCTTTTCCATGTCAGGAACTATTTTTACAGTGTTCGGTGTTCTATCCCCAGTACCTGAGTGCTTGGCACACAGGAAGTAGTTTTTGAATGAATGGATAGAAGATGTAGCGATGTGATTGTCTTTGCCCGCTCCTACTTGCTGTCTCTTTCCTTCTTTCCTTTCTTTGTCTCATGAGCTAAAGGCAAGATATAGAGAATTTTATCCTCCCTCCCTAGTGCAATTTTATATCATGTCTTTCATTTAGCTTTTCCTCTTGCTGCTGTGGAAATCAAGAGCCTGGCAAAGAGATGGAAATCAGTGCCTTTAGGGTGTTGCACAAAGCAATGAAGGGATGGTTTCTGGAGACTATGGAGAAAGACTACCCCAGCTGAGTTTCCTTTCAAAGAAATCTCCTTTGCTCTCATCCTAGATAGTACAGTTATGTTTTTGGGTGGGAGTGTTGTTGCTATCAGATGCCTATGGCATCTCCTTTGTCTAATGTTGCACAGACTCAGGGTCCATGGATCTGGTTAGCAAGACGAGTCAGTTTAGGGTCCATGGATCTGGTGAGCAAGACTAGTCAGTTTAGGGTCCATGGATCTGGTTAGCAAGACTAGTCAGTTTAGGGTCCATGCCTGAATATTTTGCCTACTGGCTAATGAGGCTATTCAGAAGTCACGAAAATATGACAAGTAGTAGTCACGGTTGTAAACAAATAACCTCTTAGCAAAGTTATTTCTCTGCATGAGGAAGCTCTGCCACCTTGGAATGGATGGATAGTGCTCACTTGCAAGGGGGAACCAGAAAGGAAATTCTTTTCAAAAGAAGGCATAAATTGTGGTATCTTCCTGGGTTACAAAGAATCTTCTTACTTGACAGAGATAAAAAATTGGGGCAGGGCTCTTAATGCAGTGATCCCCATATAAGGTTATTATAATAAGTATCATAGCCCAGACTGGCCCAATGGCTCTCCTCTAGTGATGAATGTAGTGTTTTTTCATTTGTGTTTTAATAAATAAAACTTGCCTGAAGATCAGAGAGTAAAACAGCCCCATTGGTCAACTTTACAGACCAGGCAGTGATAACACACACCTTTAATCTCAGTGGCCACACTAGTTTGCCATAGAAACTGGGTAGTGCATGCCTCTAATCCCAGCCCTAGAGAGGAATATAAGACTGGAGGAGACAGCTCACAGACACAGTGTCATTCTGAGATTCCTGGAGGCAGGATCGCCATTTCAGACTGAGGTAGAGGTAAGAGCCAGTAGCTGGCTGTTTACTCTCTGATCTTCAGGCAAGCTTTATTTATTAAAATACAGATAGGCTGCCTCTAAGAGCCTCATTAATACCCCAGTCCATTTAGGAAACACAGGAAAGGATTCCTGACAACTTCTCAGGTGCTTGGTCCTAATCTGAACTTGATCCCTGTTTATCTCTGTAGGGGGCTTTGGAGTAAATCAAAGGTTTACTAGCAAATGGAAAATCAGTAGAAGAAATATCATCTGCTTTATTCCTAGATCCAATACTCATTCTTTTTTAACACTGACAACTAATAATTAATAAAGTAATTAGCATTTGTTAAGCAATTATTATGTGCCAAACACTGTCCTTGTATGTTAATACATACTTTATTTTTCATAATAACCCCATGGAGGAGGTAGAATTCTTACTTTCATATTATAGGCAAGGCAACTGAGAGACACTTTACCCAAGGTCATACTATTAGTAAATAATGAGGCTGGGATTTAAACCTAAATGTATCTGCCTGACTCTGTTCTTCTACATTTAAATGCCCTACAGCAATTTCATAAACATGCCATCAGTATCCATATTACACATTGCTTAAGTCTCCAATAAAGAAGTTGTATTTGGAGCAACCAATGAGAGATAGCATTTCTCAGGGCCAGATTCCCAACAAATCGGAATAAGAGGGAATATATTTAAGGCAAGAGTTATTATTCTTCCATGACCTGGTCCGTTATATGTGCTCAACAACTATTTATTGAATGAAACAAATGACTTCACTTCCTGATTTGCTCTGAGCCTTGCTGACCATAAGGACTTTGAGGTGACCTTTAACTTCCCTACATGAATACACATTGCAGGGAGAACTGTTCTTAGTCCTATCAGCACAAATTTTTCTGCATAGTCAAAACATTAACAGGCCCCAGATGATCAGAGTCTACTGTCTTTAATTGCTATTATATTTGCAACCTCAAAATATTCTCCTACCCCCAAAATAAACACTATATTTAGAACACTTTGTAATAGTACCTTACTTATTAAAGAAAGAGGACAGAATTTGGTTCAAAACGCAGCTATTTCTTTGGTTGTTTCTGGTCAGAATTGACCTTGAGGAAGTCATCTAACCTCTCTGATCTTCATTCTCACCTGTACTCTGTGAGAATGGAACTTTCTATGTGAGAAGGGTCTTTTGATATGGAGGATGCTAGTATTTCCCAAAGAAAATTAAGTAAGGCACTGACTCTGCTCATTCCCAAGCCAGCAACATTCACACTGTTAACGCTGTTATTAATAGTACGTCATGGAGAAGAGGAGATGTTGGATGCCAGCTATTACTTATCCCCAGTTATAACCTTAAATCCGGGGTAGAAAGGGAGTAGCTCAGTGCGGAGCATGCGATGCATGGGAAATCGGGGCTTGGTGTCAAGCAGGCTCTCTTGCATATCTCTTCACCTTGGGCAAAGAGGCCCTTGATCCAGAGCTCTGGGTTGTCATGGTGAGGACAGTGGTGATGCCGAGGCCTACACGGGCAGGGGCAGCATCCATGTTGATCCAGAAGGAGACCCAGGACAGGATGACAATGAGTAGGCTGGGAATGTACATCTGAATCAGATAGTAGCCCATCTGCCGCTCCAGGTGAAACTTCACTTCTATGCAGGTGAATTTTCCTGTAAGAAAGAAATGAAGTATTAGGCTCTGAGTCCCCAGACTGCAGCTTAGCCTGAGGGAGTGTGGGTCAGGAATAGGGCAGCTCTGCTGAACCAACCTCTGGGATCCTCAGCTGGCCAATAAATGATACTTTCAAAATGGCCCCAGGTAATGAATGCCAGATACTGTACTATGAAGGCTCTCAAATCAGCCATAAAGATTGCCTTCTCGCTCCCAGAATTTTAGCATAGAGCATAAGATCTTTCAAGTAACAATTCCAGAAAGAGGATAAAGAATAAGAGGGCTCCAGACTCAGACTCTCTGGGGTTGAATCTCGGGTTTTCGCTTAATAGCTATGTGATCTTGAATAATTCACTCAAGCCTTTTGATTGTTACGCCTTTTGTTTTTGAGACAAGGTCTTTTTATGTAGCCCAGGGCAACATCAAATTTGGAATTCTCTGCTGTACCACCATGCCAAGTTCTACCCAAGCTTTTTGAGCTAGTTTCCTTGCCTGGAAAGCAGAGTAATTAGCAATATCAACTCCATCATTGGGCTGTTAGAAAAGTTACATGAAATACTGTAGTCGAGGTGCTGAGCACAGAAGCTGTTTCTACTATTAAATCATCGTTATGAAAGAACTAGTTTGGACTTCATTTATATCTCACCATCCTTCCTTGTACTTGCTCATATCCCTGAATCTCTAGCAACAGCTGGAATAAACACTCCCTGTGTCTTAAGCAAGTGAGAAGAGTAAGCTAGTATACAATGGGAAAGGATTTGCAACAAAGATCTGTAGTAATAGGGGCGGCGGCAGGGTTGCGTCCCCAAACACCCCAGCCGCCTGCCCTGCCTGGCTAGCTCTGGATACTGGAAAGCAGGTTCCCATAGAGGATAAGGAAGCACTATGCTGTTTCACCACAAAAAATGCATTGGTTCTAGGCACATATCTCAGTGTTCTTCCTTTTTGCATGCCAGCCCTCTTTAATTTAGCCTGCTTCCCACGACTCTGAAGCTAAGTAACATTCATTAGCAGCTTTTCTCAAAACTAGAGACTTGGGATAACACAAGAGGAAAAGCAGATTTGTACAGCCATCTCCATATTCATTGGGAGATGGCTTTCAAGACCCCCCCAGAGATACTAAAATCTGTAGATACCCAAATCTCTTATAGCAAGTGACATCACATTTGTATTTAAATGATGCATACCCTTCTATATACTTTAAATTAGATCTGTATTATTCATTTTAAACATTTGTGTGTGTGTGTGTGCATCATATGTGTTGAAGTTGGAGGACAACTTTTATTAATTAGTTCTCTCCTTCCACCATATGGAACTGGTGGGAACTGAACTCAGCTCATTTATCCTCTGAGCCGTCTTTCCAGCTCTAGATTACTTACGATATAACACAATGTAAGTTCTATGTCAATGATTGTTACACTGGATTTTTAGGTACTAATGATAAGGAAAAGTCTATATCTGTTCAGCACAGATGAAATTTATTATTAATGCTTGTGTTCTGAGGTTGGATGGACCCTTAGATATAGAACATGTGAACATGGAGAACCAACTCTGTGCTTTGATGTTATTCTGACTAAGGCTTAACTCCTATCTGATTACTCAAGACCAGTGATTTGAACTGTTACTGCTTCGGGCTTTGACATGCTGTATGATTCTATGACCTCCTACTCATTTCTGAGCTCACCGTGGCTTCTTCCTGTGACATGCCTTTATTATATATTCATATTCTCTTCCTGTGCTTTCCTTCATTCTCTATTGTAATAATAGTGTGGGTTTTAATTATAAGATTAACATTTGTTTAATATAAAAGAATAAGAGACGGAATAACACTCTTAAGCTCATATTTATCAAATCACTACTAAGTGACTGGAGTTTAATACTTTAAATCCTGTAGCACTTTTTGGGGGTGGGTAAAATGGTTATCTCTCATATTACAGATAAGGGTACTAAAGCATAAAGAGATTAAACTAAATTTCTCAAGGGTACCCAACAGTATTTAAAGAAGCTAGAATCTAAACTCAGGTTTATATTACTGAAAAGTTCTTGCTTTATACATTGTATCATACTGCTTTAGAAATATTTAGTAGTAGTATTTCCTTTCAGGGTTTTTAAATACATATTTTTGCTTTATTTTTATCACAGTATAGCCATGTTTTTTATGCAACATTATATCGTATCCCTTTTGTAGTTTGTGTTTTCCCATGAAGATCTAAGAACTGTGAAAGTATGACGCATACTATTTTACCATGACGGCATATTGTTTTACCAAGTAGGCACACTGTTTAATTTACTTCTACCCTATGGGTGGATATTTAGAGTAATTCCACGTTTTTGTTAGCACTAAAAGTGGCAGAGAAACCTTAGTGACTAAAGCCAGTGAGATATTTTGTAATATTTTCCTAAAATACATTCTAAGGGTAGAATTCTTGTATTAAATAAGTAGAGAAAAATTAGCTTCTAGACTAACATTTCTCAAAATGTAGTGTTTCCTGAACTACCTGTATTACAGGCCTAATGATACTTGTTAACATGCAAATTTCTAGACATTTCCTCTAGTATATGTGATCAGAATCTCATAAGAATCAGTGTTTTTAAAAGACTCCCAGGTGAATATATTGAGTACAGAAGCTTGAAAACAATACCCCTACATACAAACTGCCATTCTCCCACCCAAGTTTCTACCAGTTTCTAGCTGTAGTTTCTAAATTCAAGGAACTGTTCCTCCCCTGCTCCCACACAGCTAAGTTGCTAAAGGGTATGAGGAACCAGCAACTATTAAGAAAGCTGAAGGATTGAGCTGTCCAGTCAGGAAAAAAAATAACAAAAACCAAAACAGTTCCTCTCCATTTCCCATGCTCCACATTCAGGAAAAGAAGTTAGGTGAAGAGAGCCAGGCAGTGGATGTGACTGCAGAAAGTGCCTGGTCGGCTGCCTGCTCCCTCTGGCCTGGTTCCTCTCTGTTTGTGCACTGCTCTTGACACCTCCTAAATGTAGACTTCCCAGCTTCCACAAGAAATTGGCCCTTAGAAAAATGAGACCCTTTGGCTGCTCATTGTCACAGCCTCTTCACTCTGCAGCATATGAGAGAGATACAAGCATGGGGTTTGGGATTGGATCTGGATTCGAATTTTAAATTTGACATCTTGTAATTGTGTGACAACTGATTCAAACTCTACCCTCCTTCATACCTTTTTTTTAAAATTTATTTTACAGTTATTTTTTTCTACATGCATGTGTGCGAGTATGAGCATGTCTCAGTGTGTGTGTGTGTGTGTGTGTGTGTGTGTGTGTGTGTGTGTGTGTGTGGCGGTCAGAGGACAGCTTGTGGGAGTCAGTTCTCTCTTTCCACAATGTGGGTTCTGGGGATGAAACTCAGGTTGTCAGTTGACCTGCTGAGCCATCTCTCTAGCCTTTCTGTGTTCTCTTTATGAAAGTGACGCTGACGGCCTCTGCCGCAGTGAAATAAGGTATAAGAAGCGTGTAGCATCGTATCTCTTCTATTCTATTGAGCCTCCAGTGGAACCTGGTTGCCTTGTCCCCTTGTCATTTTGAGACCCTCTAGTGCCTTATAAACGATAAACACCTGCCTGAGTCTTACCTGTGTTGTAATGCTTGGTACAATAACCTAGATCCTTCTCGTCCCGCAAGATAAATTGGGGAAGAGTCAATCCGTCAGCCACTTGGACAGCAGGAGCATCTTCTAGCCACTCAAATACGAGGTCATTCATCGTGTAGCCAACTGCAAGTGGCAAAGGCATCAAAGAACTTCAGAGTGCATGTTTTAGGTGAGGACAGAGGTGGAGTTAGTTAGCAAGGGTGCATAGCTGGGAAACAAGGTTTGGGGTTTAGAAATGGCACTCTAAATCTTGGAAAAGGGAATGTTTCTGAAGAGGGCATTTCCTCAATTGTCTTACGGGCTTGAACTAAATGAGCAAGTCAGAAAGATCCTAGATTACCCTACTATGTACGTCTCAAGCTTGGTAAATGCCTAGAGAGAAATTACTCTGTTAGACTTAGGATATAGGCCAAGAAGTTTGGAAAGATGTCAGGGACCCCAGCTGGGAACCTCCTGGCACTTCTTAAACCCAGAGGAGTAAGCATGTGTACCAAGCACATGTCCTGAGCTGAGCCTCGGAGCCAGGGCTTCTGCTGCTTCACCTCAGGGAAGAGAGAGCTATTTCTGTCCCTCCAGTCATGCATGGGAGAATGTGGTCACAGATTCCTAGCCAGGGACTTGAATTGGAAAAAATTGAGACTTAATAGCTGAGGATGCCAAATAGCTCACAGATTACCGGCAGTACATGAAGGCTCCTGTCACAGACATGACTGTGTTCTCACATGTAAGGGCCGACTGAGGGTTACAGTATCTAGAGAGGTGTGCTGTAGCTCTGTGGCTTCAGATGGGTCATCTTAGACCAGATTCCCACAACATCTACTCTTCTGTCAAATGACGCTAGTGAAGGCTCCTCCACCAGGTTTTAAAATTGTGAGGGATGATGAACCTGCCTGGAAAGATGGCGTATGAATTCTAGAGGGTGGACCATGGTGTACTTTCTTTCCATCACTGTTCCCATGTGCTACAAACAGTGCAACAAACAGTGCAACATGTTTTCTTCTCTGAGGGATGTCTCCTGATCGCAGGTTTGTCTCACCCAGGTGACAGAGTGAAAGTAAATGATAACCTATCCTTGCCATCCTTTGGCTTTCTGCACATTTGCCTGCCCATATAGGTTGACACCTTTGCATAGAGGACCGTGGCTGACTTGGCCACTCTAGACACTGTCCTGTGTGCCTGAAGCTGCCGCCTCATTCTTTCTAATCACTCTCTGTATTCATGGAGAATCAGAGCTCCTAGTGTATCTCCATCTTGCCCCAAGCTGGCATATATGGGCATCTTCAGTGTCTTAATCCTGGGAGGGACTGCAGGAGGAAATGGGAACAGAGGAAACACTCTTCAGAGAGTGTCCATGGCCAGTTGAAGCACGTTTCTTCAGAAGGCTGGGAGTCATTATGTTGCCCAGCTCTATGCAATAGTCCGCCCAGAAAGTAATGTGGGAACACAGAAACCACACTGGGCTAGGTGGCAAGGAACCTTGGCTTCTAGTCTCATTCATGACAAGAATTGATGACGTGTGCTTGGGTAAGCCCCTTCCTGTCTGAAATATCATTGGAGGATATTGACTAGCTGTTAATCTAGGCCTTGCCTTGCTGTTCACTAGAGACACTTACAGCTTTCCAGCTGCATCGTGCAGGTCTGGATGTCCATTGGGAAGTTCTTGAGGTCCATTGGGCAGGACAAAATGAGGGTCAGTCTGGTGGGAACAGAAAAAAAAGTACGTCAGTTTACTGGGCTGGCACATTGTATAGCATGAACCATCTTCCTACTCTTGTATCTCCATCTGGCTGCTGCTTCTTACTACAAAGTCCCCTTGCTATATATATATATATATATATATATATATATATATATATATATATATATATATACTAGGTTCACCTGATGCTGTAGAGCACATTTCCATTCTTGAAGATGCGGAGTAACTTGTTGTCTGTGGTCACCTCATGGAAGTTGGCCCCTTTCTCATTGGCAAAGAAGAGGTCTGGCTTCCAGATAGAGTCGAGCATGGAGGGGTCTAAGTCCAGAGAGTCATCAGGATATTCTCGGTAGGCCAGACGTGGGTCATTCCACTGCTGCCGTAAGAAGACATTTACCCGGTAGTCCTGGAAGGGTGGCAAGGAGGGCCTATCACAAGCGGTGCTTTTCCCAGGGGGCCAGTAAGACCAGCATGAGCAGAAGGGCCATGAGGAGGAAATGCTGGAAATGCAGCTTGGGGCGAGTAGATATTTTCCAGTGGAAAAAGCCCACTTTGGCCAAGTATGGCAAAGAGGGGAAGGGAAATACATTCATTTAAATGTCTATTATATACCAGACTCAGCTAAGTGCTTTTTTTTGTAGGACTGGAGGTTGAACCCAGGTTTGTGAGCTTGCTAGGCAAATACTGTATCACCCAGCCACTTCTCAGCTCTAAGTGCTTTCCTCATAAGCATCGTGTTAGTTAAGCCTCTCATCTTTCTTGCATAGAGAATGGTTTCATGATCTGCACTTTGCATATGGATAACAAAGACCAGGAAAGATTGAAGTCAACTTGCTTAACATGTCGGTGGCAGAATTAGAATTTGAACTCAGGTTTTCCCGATTCAAAAGCCTGCACTCTGCATTGGGTTACTTCACATATCTGATGAACTGTTCTTGGACGAGTTTGCATTTAGTTAGGGACAACTAAGAGTAACCTCTCGGTCATCAATTCCAATCTCCTGTGGCTTAAGCTGTGATCACAAAGCAGGAAGAGGGCAATAGAAAGGAAATGCCTGCTATCTGGTGAGCTTCTCCCATTCACATGGGAATGGAAGTGGGGAATGGGAAGACCCCTTACCATGGTGGTCTCAGTGACGGAGCCAAAACTGTTGATGAAGATGTTGCAGGTCACATTCACAGGTGGGCCTAAGGGTAGCAAAGCACAGCCCATTGGCAGGGCATTCCAGAAAGCTGAGCCCAGGTTCCAAAACTCCCACTCCGAGCTGCAGATGAGCTCACTGCTGGGAAAAGACTGACAGCTACCTGGACCCAGAGGCAATTGGGAACAGAGGCTCTTTCTGAGCTCTGAGATCTAGCCTCAGACTTCCAGTCTTCTTCCTTAAGGCTGGCCACCAAGTACTGGCTAAGCAGTGTGGCACCCGAAGTAGTAAGCATGGAGGAGATTTTAGTAGATGGATGTTTCTTACCTTTGAAATTGGGCCTAATCCTGGCATCATATCCAGATGTTCGTCCCATCAGCTTATCCAAGAAATCAGAAGGGGACATGAGCTGGGACCCTTTGGGCCCAGATTTGACATCCTCTTTTGCCAAAGCCACACTGGGGAACAGGAGAAGGAAAGAAGTTTGAGGATAGTTGTTTTCTACATTTATCACAGAATTTGCTTTCCCATCTCCATCCCCCTTTGATGAATCTGCCCCTCAGTCAGGAACAGAAGAGAATGGGTCTCTGGTGTACTGAATGAGTAGACAACCAGTTATGAGCTAACGTGGCTGCCCAGCAATAGTCCTGGGAAATGCTTTCCCACAGATGGTATGTTTTCGCACTTAATTCTCAATAACATGGCATTAGGCCTGTTATTTCCAATTTACAGGTGAGAAAACAGGCTTGAAAGGTAGTTACTTGCCCAAAGTCTCAGAACTTCTGAGTGACGTAGTTAGGACTCAAATACTGGACTAAGAACCTACTTAGTGATCTTTTCCTGAAGGAGCTTTGAAAGCAGTCAAAGAAGAATAGCATCTCACCAATGTGTTGCTAATGTAGCCTAGCCAAGGATTGGAGGGGCTTTAGGACAAACAGCTTCCCTGAGAGCTGGTGTCAGTTGCTTGGGCTTGCTGTGAGATTTGCAGGACTTAGGACCCAGCTTCTGTTGGGGGTTGGGGGAGGCTTGGTTTGTGCCATTTTCTTCTTTTGTGCCTAGCAAGAAGCTATGTTTAAGTATAGGGTCGTGGCTACTACAGGCAGGTGAATACAATAAATAAACAGTAATCTGTCACCATGGGAGAGTTTCCAAACAGAGTGATCATACTGAGGTAAACTCCCATCTTTCTCTACCTCACAGCTTGCTTTGGGGGAAAATGTCACTATGTTGTGGCCTGACATAGAATCTAGCCTCTTTCTTTGGTCAGTTTTCCTCCTAAGAGAGCCGAGGAGCTAGATCGATGGATACAGTGCTTGTTGCACAGGCACAGGGAACAGCACGGAGACCCCCAACACCCAGGAAACGATCTGGTGGGCATGGAAGCACCCTTGGAATCCTTTCCCTGGGGAGTCTAGCTCTCCCGTGGCAAGCTGGATAGGTAGACAAGCTGAAACTGGCTAGATATGGGTTCAGCAAATGACCCTGCCTCAATATATAAGATAAAGAATGATCAAAGAAAACATATGACATCAGCCTCAGGCTGCACATGTATGCACACATGCATGTATACCCACACATATTTGTGCCCACACATGTGCAAACACTTATACACATAAACACAAGTTTTCTTCTAGGAGCAGAAAAGCCCTTCCGTATAACCGTTTACTTGTGTACTAGCCAACACGTAGACTAAGGACCAGGGACTCAGCAAAAGCCGAGCAGGGGTAGATGTCATGACTGAACTCAGGCCAGACTCCTGGCTAGAGCAGGTACTTTATTGATGCATCTTACTGCCATCCCCACAGCTGCCACGGGTGCTGCACTGTGGGACTGAGCATCAGGGTGACAGCTGCCTTTCTGTGTCCTAGTCTCATTTAAGCCAGTGGCTCCCTTTCCCCAATAAGTTCTGTGTTCTAGTCAGTGATTGATAGACTCATTAAAGGGTCCAAGGCACCATATTAAATGCCTCATAAGCCTTATCTAGGTTAATTCATACCAGTCCTCCCTGATTATCTCTTACAACTGGCTCTCTATATCTAAGGGACATTGGTTCTAGAACCCCTTTGTAGGTAATCAAATTTTCAGATGTTAAAACGGTATAGTCTTTGGATATAACCTGAGAATATCTTCCTGTATACTAGTAAATCATTTCTGGGTTCTTACACCTGATGCACCATGAATGTTATACACATAGTTGTTTAGAGAATACAGACAAGGAAAATCCAAATCAGACCAGCAGAGGTACTATTATATATTTTGTATCTGTGATACTTGAATCTTAAGATTTGGAACTGATGGATATGAAAGTCTGACTGCACATAGATTGGAAGATAGGGGACCAACAAGGGAATGGTGAAGTGACTTCTCCAGGAGCCTACAGCTAGTGAATTGTAAAGCCAAAATTCAGAGCCAGAGCCAGTAACCTCAAGCCGCAACATGTCGGTCATAGAACTATTACAAGGCAAGTAGCCGAGAATGATCTATCAAAGAACCAGAGTGAGGAACAGTCAAGACCTGTCCCACCATGACTTCCTAGACTTCTGCTTTGAATCCCCAAAGCAGGCAAGAATCCCTTGCCCTGGAGACAGAGGCCACCCTGGCCCCTGCAGGAGTAGCCAGAGCAGGTGGCTTAGGCAGGCTGGGGAAATCCAAGGAGGTCGGTAGTAATGCTGGGCAGGCAGAAGTCGGCGCCTTCACCACAGGATGTCCACACTAGCCAGGTGCGCGCTGCTGTTGTTGCTTCTGTTGGCCGTCTGCCACCTGCCTGCTGGGAGGGCATATGGCCCTGCCTATAGAGTAGCCAGACCTCTCTACTGTCCTCAGCCTCACTCAGGTCACCTCCACTAGGCCCTGTCCTAGAACTCTAGGATAGGCTATGAATCTTCTGTCTATTGTCCCAAACCTGTTTTGGTCCCCCATCTCCTGAGATCACCTTATTTAAGGAAACAAGACCAAGAGTTACTTTGTGAAACCACTCTATCCACTTTTTCACTCCTGAAAGTTCGCAAACACTGGCAGGAGCTAGACAGGTCAAGAACTCATACAAGGCCCTTGGTTGGTGTAAGGAGAGAACTTTGACTCAGCTCCTGCGTGGCTGAGCAACCTTGAGCAGGTCACTACCCTTCTCTATCAGCTTCCATCCATACAGTAAATGGCTTGAACTTAGGACTCTTCAGAGCCCCTCTTCCTCCAGTGACCTCCAGTTTCTGAGTACACATGCTGCTTCTACCACTTGTTCGTGGATCTTGAGGCAGTCTGCCCTCGACAAGGGTCAACTCCGTGACCCCTTTATGTCTGTCCTGTCTGTATCCTTTCAGCTCCTCGGAGCTGCCATTCCACTCTGAGCTGCTTTCACTTCCACACATACTGGCCCCCTTTACACCCCTTCCTGCCTGCCATTGACTGTCCACAAGCAATGGGGCAGAAAGCAAAATGCCCCAGGCCACCCCTTGGGTGAAGGGGAGGAAGACACTGCTCCGACACTCTTTCCACTTTGTGAGCTATTCCTTTGAAGAGCAGCAGTTCAGCCAAGCCATAGGCATCATTTCTACCCAGTGTACCCTGTCAGCCTCGACTAGCTCTTGTGATAATGGGAAGGGGCAAATGCTCAGGGGACGTTTACAAGGAGCCCCAAGAATTCCTTGCTTGCAAACCCAGGGAATGACTGCTACCTGGTTCCTCTAAAAGGACAGTGAGCAGCCATGTATACAAGGGCAGGGAGAGCTCGGAAAGCTAAGGTTCAGGTAACCCAGCTCCATCCTGCAGGGATCCTGTCACAAACCTGTGCCACCTGCAGCCTCATTGGCAGGCATCTGACAAATGTTCCTGCCATTTTAGGGATCCAGCTGGCAGGGAGATGATAGGGTTCAGTTACAGGACAAGCGACCTCCATTTTAGATTTTAGGACTCAGCTACCTAGCCCCTATCCATGCTCATGCAATTCATTCACACAGAAGAAGCTCCACCCGCACTGGGGCCCTACGTCTGTACTGGATAGCTCCTGGGTCCTGCCTAATGAGGGTACGTCCTCCCCTCATGCCCTCCTGACTTTTTTTTTCAAACTTAGAAGAAAGTGTGCCAGCTACCCCGTCTGTTAGCACCAGCCCCCAGTAAGTGTTTGCATGCACCTCCTTCTCACCCCCACTGAGCTCACCTGAGGAGGACCTTCCCTGGCAGGGTCCAGAGAAGAAGGAAGAGGGTTGCAGGAACAAGAGTTGCCATTCTGCAGGGACCTTGGAGTCCTTTCTCAGCCTGGCTGCCAAGGTGAGAGCAAGTATTCCTGTGGGAAAGGCAACAGTATAGAGCCTGTCTCCAACTTGGGCTAGAATAAGGAGCCTGTGTGGCTGGGTTAGGAGTTGAGCCCTCTTTCCTCTCCTGCCTCTTTTCTTCCCTGTCCTTAGCAGTCAGGGTCTAGAACTAGTCCCCTGGAGCTGAACCTGACACGAAAAACCCTACCAGCTCCAGCTCCGGCTTGCACTTGTCTTGGACTGAGGAGGGCCTCAGCCTGCCGGTCAGGGAGCCAGAAAAGATCCTCTTTGGGTAGCAATCACCCTGCAAACCCTGGAGAGTCTTGGAGGGGAGGGAGGAAGGAGACGAGTAGAAAGATGTTTCCCTCCCTCCCACATCCCCCTAGATGCACCCTCCGAAAGCAGCAATTTAAAGGCACAGTCGCCAGCAGCTGGAGTGGGGTTCCCAGCTTGTCTGAATACTGGGGAGGAGCTTGGGATGCTGAGCTGCCGCCTGGGGAGAGTCTGAGGTGTCAGGTCCAGCCTCCAACTCTCCAGGAGGAATGCACACATAGGCCCCTTGTTACCCCTGTGCCCAACAGCTTTCTCTTCAGCCTGGAGCCAAGATGGGGCACTAGAGTAAAGTCTCAATGCTTTTTCTAAGGGGAAAAATACCCTAGAGGGGTCACGGGGGAGCACCAGGGTATCCTAAAAATGTCAGCTTCAGGTCAAACAGGTGTAGAGGGGTTGACTGCAGGGGCTGCTTCTCTGTACCCTCTGGATGGAGGCACAGAGCATGGCAGCCCACAGCCTGCCCCCCTCTCTCTTTCTTCTTCCCCTTCAGCCTGGTACCTATGTATTCTCTCTCCTGCTTGGTTTCCCTCCCTCAGGTAATCTTTGTGGAGCCTGGCACCTGTTTGAGCTCTCAAAATCCTTCCTCCTCAGTATCTAGGCCTGCTTGTGGGAAGGACAACTGTCCTGGGTGGAGGTAAAGGACAGCCTGGCTGGGACATTGGTTTGTAAGCTTTAGAGAAATCTGAGGTGGGAACGACAAGTCTAGCAGCTCCACACCCCTGGGTGGAGGAAGAGAGAGTGTGACCTAGCTTCTTCCCTGGCTTTCTGCACATTTGCCCTTGCCATCCAGATACATAAGGAGCTCCATTTTCTCCTGTCTGCCTGTTTGTCCGGTTTTCCCCATGCAGTGTCTAAAGAAAAGCAGGGACTTCTAGTGCCGTTCCCTCCCTGCTTCCCTCCCTTCTCTTCCTCTCCCTGAACTTTTCCATCATCCACCTTTGTTTCATCTCGGTTTTCCTCTCTTCTTTCTCTGTATCTCACCTCCTATGTCATTCTCCTCCTCCTTCCCCCTCTCTTTCGTTGTTTTCTTTCTCTAGCTCCCTTGTATCTTAAGTCTCTCACACTCTCTTCCTAAATTATAGCAGTGAAAATCCAAAGACTTGCTTTTCGTTAGTGGAAACTCTCCTCCCAGCTCTGCAGAGTTCGGGTGCATGCTGGTGAAGAGATCAGTGCTACTTTATACTGATCAATTTGTCATCTGCCTGGCTGTAGCCTTTCCAGCCTCTCCAGAAGGAGATTTGGGAAGATTGGATGCTCTTGCCAGAGGGTCCTATTCGTGTATAGAGCGTGCAACAGCTCCTTTTTTTTTGCTGTGTTATTATTAAGGAAAAGGATTTTTCAAATTACAGATGAAAGCCAAAGAAGAGAATTTTCAAGAATAAATGCTGAAATATTGATGAGTGAGCCGAGCTTTTGGAATTGGGACTGAGAATGTTATATGCTTCAGTGCTTATATGGTAGGTAAAAGCAAAATACTAATCACCCTGGTAGCATCCTTAGCCACCCTTTCACCTGCTCACCCTTCCTCCTTGTTTCTCTTAAGCGTCACATAACCCACTTTTAGGCAGGAACAAAACCTGGAACCTCTCAGGGCAGAGCAGCAGGCTGGGAAGCTGAGAACAAGGTTGCACTGGTCCTCCTTTGTGTAACTTCCCCAGCCTCTGCCAACCCTGAGCCTGTCTCTTCCCTTGCCTCAACAGTACCCCACTGCTCTCAGGTTGCGAGACAAGACCCTATAAAATTATCTAGTCATAGTTTTCACTTCACTGATTTGTCTAACACTGTTCTGTCTTCTCAGTTGGGGGCGTGTTTTCACTGGTTGCCTACCAAGTATTCTTCCCTGTAGTCTTACCCATCTGGACTTCGGTGTTCTTTGTTGCTTTGTCAAGCAAGACATATGGAACCACCGTCATTGCCCCTAGGTTTGAGTTAGGAGACCCTTTGCACATTCTCTAGGGTCCCTCTCCCTCCATCTCCTCAGCATACCACACTCGCTGATTCCCTTTTCTCTCCCCCACTCTGTCAAGAGCTCCCCGAGAGCAGAGACACGTTATCTGCCAAATCCACAGCACAGGAGAGGCAATTAGGGAACACATTTTAAAAGATGCCCCCCCTGGCACCCAGATCCTCAAGTTTACCACCTATGAATCATTCTCTGTCAAGTTAGAATGATAAGTTCAACATCCAGAGAAAGGACCAGCATGAGGCAATGGTGAGAAGGAGAAATGAGGAAGCAGATTTTATTCCCTTGCCCCTTGGGCCCCTGGCCTCACAGTCAGTCATGTGGAATTCTTGGCTAATGGAAGGCATAGTCCCCTGGGGACTGATCCATTGTTGCAGGTCTCACCTCCTCTGTGTCTCATGGGATCCCTGCAAGCTAAAAGCGTGGCAGGGTCAGCTTCCTGGGAGGACAGGGTCTTTCTCATGAGAGGCTGCAGCAATGAGCAAATGTCTGGCTGGTCTGATGAAGAAGTCCAACCTTCTGAGGGTGCCCAGGGGCAGACTCTGAATAAAGAAGGAAGCTGCTGCTTGGTATTGGCAAGAGTCAGCTGAGATGTTAATTTTGAAATTTACTGCATTAAAAGGGAAGCGGTTTCTCTGAAATGATGGTGGGGGAAGGGCATAAAGTTGTGTCCAGCTTTGACCTGTAGCTGTTTTGCCTTCTCACTACCACACTATGATGCATACCAATCTCCACATTCCAAAGAGCACTCTATCTTTTCTAGTTTGGCGACTGGAAGCTACTTTCACATGAAAACTGACTTCCGTGCATTGCTGAGGTGGTATAGAAGTTACAATAAACAATGTGTTTTTCACATTGAAAAAAAATCACTTCTTGAAGTGTAGTTTTATAAGTGCTTAAAGTGCATTAAACACATTTTCACAAATGTTTAGTTCCACAAAGGGGAACCACCAGTTTCGGTCCTATCCAGTGAAAATTGTAGCTGTACCCTGGTGACCAGCAGACTTCCAGAAACTTCCATGTGAGCAGCAGCATTTCATTATTAGAATGGGTATTATTTATAAATTCTGTGCCTTCTGGGCTTCATTTGGGGAGGCAAAAATGGAGAATGGTTTGACATAACTTCCTGGACCTATCCCAATAACTGTGGATGTTGTGGTCTTGATATTGCCCATCAGAGTGTTTCTGTTAGATCTCCAAGGAACGTGGCTACATTATTTTTCTGTATGTGAAATTTTCTTTTTAGAATCATTTTTAACTTTCCGGAATGTGATAGTTTACGTGAAAGGAGGAGTTCCACTTGGTACTTGGGAGCATTGGCAGCAGAGACAGGAGGCCATTTAGCCCTCCACATATTGGAAGACTATGGCAAAGTACAGCATCAAAGATGCTGGGATTCTCAGCGTGCTAGATTCAGGTAGGGCAAGGGAGAACAAAATTGTACATGTTGCATGTGTTCATCCAAGCTTTAGAGAGTGATTGGTTCAAGTTTGATGCTTCAAAGATTTGACCTGCTTGTCATGAAACATTTCAGGCATGGCCTTTGCAGGACTAATGTGGGATTATAAGCTTCTGAGAGGCAGAGGTTAACCGAGATCCTTTCCGTCTTCAAGGACCAGCCAGATCTCAGCACCAGAACAACATCATTGGGCAACCCTGTCTTTGTTGCTGGCTTCTGTACTCAGTGGCCAGGCTAGAACAGTGTGCTCATGCTTTAGCTAGAGAATATGTATTGACGTGCACAGAGGTGTGCACTGTCTCTCCCCCACCACATTCTCAGAATCATCATCCACTCCAGTATCCACTTGAGGGCAATTGACTGGCTGTGCACAAGTTTCATTAAGGTTTCCCCCAGAGTTTGCTTTGATTCTCCTCAACTCTTGGCTTCTACAGCTACTCCACATTCTTCTTCAGAGTTGATAGGACCATGCCATGACTCCCCTCGAAGCTAAGTCTTCTTTTGTTTGTGGCCATGCTTGTGAATATTTTTTATTCACTTGTTTGGACGTTGTTGATAATCCGTGGCTGTGGAAAGTGAGAAGCCCTTACATAGCAAAAGCAACAGAATTTAGGAAAGTAAGTATTTATTGTATCAAATGGATTTCGTTTCTACTAGCTCATGCATGTGGCATGTGTTTCACAAGGGTGTATTGAGGGCAAGTCATATGGCAGATGTTCTAGATGCCAGAGACGTGATAGTGATGTCTGTGCTCTTCTGTACCATGTATTTTAGTGGGTTAGTAATATAATTCCTTTCCAAGAGGGCTCCTGCATTGGATTATCAGGTACATACCTGAGTGCCTCTCATAGCATCTGAGCAGATTCCATATTGCAGGGCCTAGAAAACAAGCATCTTTTCAGCAGGCAGTAGTGAGCTTCATTTCCATCTATTGCAGGATCTACCTGCTCGTGATGACGCGCCTCATCACTCTCCAGACTCCCTGCCAAAGTGCTTATCCTCTAGTCATCCAGCCATAAACATTCTCCTCACTGGGACAGTTAGGTGAGATTAGCAGCACTGTTCACCGTGGGACCTCTCTAAGTAGTTTCTAATCATTTAGGATTGTGGTTGCCTTCCTTTCCTGTTCTTTTCCATCTTTAGTTTAGTTTTTCTACCTTCCTTTCCCTTTTCATTTTGATTTAATTAAATGCCCACTGTGTTAGTTAAGACACCAGACACTGAAGCAACAACAACTTTGCTTGGTGACTATATAGAGCTATCTACAAAGTTGAATGCCAAGAGTTAGAAATTTGACTGAATGAACATTGGATTAGCCTAACCTTGAACTCCCATAGGGCTCGACATCTGTGCATGCACATATGTGTACATGCAGATAGCCTGAAGGTGATATTCCTGCTGCTAGCCACTATCATGCAAGAGCGACTGACTATAGCTGAAGCATTTGGATTTTGATAAGTAAACTTTTTGATTTCCTGCTGTGGTTTCTACATATACTGTGCTAATGAAGCCCTGTTAGCCAGGATAATTGGAATCCCTAGGTAAGGGGCAAATGGAACCACTTATTTTTGTACCAGGGATGATTACTCATTTTTGTGACGTTTGACTGCATATGGCCCCAAATAAAAATTTCTAATCAATATCAAGTACTTACCAAAGATGCTAATCAGATAACAGGCTGCTCCAAACCTCAGCAGGTCACACACATCAGCATTTGCTGCCACCTACTCCTGCAGTGTCAGCAGCAGCATCCTTCGACACTGGGTGTTGCTTTGAAAACTCTGACTTCTCTTTTCTCCCCATTGTCGGTTTCCTTCTGTAACCTTCACATTGCCTTTCTACCATGTATTACATCCCACGTGTTCTCTAATCCCCTCACTTTGCACAGCGGTGTGCCCACTGCTGAGTCAAAGGCAGGTGCTCTTCCACGACTGCACACCCAGTACAACTGCCTTCAATTATTGTCCAGTTTCAGGAGAGACAAATAGGATGCTGAGGTCTTAAGATTTTCAGGCAAGCAGTAGCACAGAGGCAGGAAATCTGCTCAGCCATTTCACTGTAAGCAAAGGGACTTGGGGGACCATGTGTTCTCCATGTATTTCGCCAGGTCTACCTATGAAATAGTAAAAGGGAATAGAAGACAACTGTTTAGAAAGCTCACTGAGCAGGGATGAGCATTTGAGCCCTGCGGAGAATCACCCATTCGGAAACCAGGAGTGAGAGCGGTGGAGTTCAGCCTAGGCAGGTGTGCTAGAAGGAGAGAATTTTCCTTGCTTTTTTTTTTCTTTTTCTGTTTTAATGGCTCTGATGCCAACAAAATGCTTGCTGTAAATCCATTCAAGATGAAATAGCAGTCAGAGGAGAAAGCAGAAGTGCTAAGCCTCGGATTGTCATGCATGCCTGCGTTCTCAGCACTTGGGAGACAGCAGCAGCAGGAAGATAGTATGTTTGAGGTCAACCTGGGATACAGAGAGAGGATGAGGCCAGTTTCAGCAAGGGAGCAAGACTCTGTTAACAAAGCAAAACAGATAATAAACATGTGCACAAACAAAACAAAACCCACAACAAAAAATACTCCACCACCACCAGAATGCCAGGATCCAGTCTCCCAGAGAAGCTTTTAATCAATGCTGAAATGTTTGCTGTCTAGGGATTCTTCATTCATGAGTCATGCTATAGAATTTAGTCTACTGTAGCCTCTAATGACTCCAAAAGATGCTCCCCGTGACACTGTCCTGAGTGGATTGATTACCCTATCCTGTAGAGACGAAAAAGTAAGCAAAGTTATTATGAGAAGTTTCAGGCATTCAAATGGGCTTAAATTGTTAGAGGTAAGGAAGTCATTGTGCCAAGTTGGTGGGGTACAGAACAATTATCTAATACATACCCCACTTTGATTTCCCCATACATAGCTATATAATGTTTACAAATTGGCAAAAAAAAAAACAAGATAGACAATAGAAGATAATATATAAAGCTTCTTTCTGTAGCTTGTGGCCAGGAAATATTTAGCTATCTAACGTTTAGTTCTGTGCTCTGTCTCTCCGCTGCTCTGGACCAGCAAGCTCTTTCAGAGTGTCACCTTCCAGAGATGGACTGAATTCTTCTGATGCCCAGCGAGGGCTAAAGATAATCTTTTCATTAAGAAAATCAGGTAGTAGGAAGTATAGAATGTTTGATTCCACCATACATTTCCCGTGGTCTCAGGAGGTGATAGGAAGTAGAAAAGAAACAGCATTCAAGTTTTGAAGGAGTCTAAAGCCACCTTGGAGGCTTTTGTACAAAGGAACTACACCTTCCAGCCTGTGTTCCCCCTGGAATGTGGTTGTAGAATAGGCCTTTTTCCCAAAAATCAAACAAGTTGCCGTGACCTCAGGAGGTAAAGACAGCCAGGCTTCACTAACTCTTCAAGGTCAAGTGAGACTAAACTGGATTCTTAACGTTTGCTTAAAGAATTACGGAACAATAGCCAGAACCAGTGTTTGCTTCCTTACCAAACTTTGCTGTGGTTAGAGATGAAGTTGTCTCAATCCCAGTGAAGATATCCTTTCTTCCACAAGATAAACCATGAAGAGAATAACTCGTTTTTCAAAGGGGCTTATTTCTCTTCTTTTTGAAGTCTCCTCCCCACAGTGCTAGTCCCCTTCAGTCCTGCCTTGCCGCACACTAACAATGATCAGAAATGTCAGTAAAATTGACTGTCCTCTTAGGTGATGTAGACATGCCTTCTGACTTCTATTTAATGGTTGAAACATTTTTTTTTAGTGAAGAATGGGGAGAAAAACTAATATTTGACAGAAGAGGATTTTTTTTTCATGTGGCAAAAGAAGAAAAGTTAGACTTTCCTATACTCTTTAAAATCTTATATAAAAATCAAGTAAGATGGGGCCAGATCTTTAAGCTCAAATGCAAGTCCTTCTTTGTGAAGGCCACAGGTATGACCAGTAGAGTCACTGAGGTGAAAGGCTCAGGGTGACCCAAGGAAAGCTCCTCAACATAGTTTCATAATGAGGTGCCATACTCCACCCATAGTGGGCAGAGAGGCTCTTCTTTATCCCCAAGACGTAAGCAACCTGTAGTGACGTGTTTCCTTCTCCAAGAGACAAGAAGTAGGTACATGATGTGGGGAACTGTTGAGTTCCCTGCTTTAAGAAGCCCAACCTTACTGGGCATGGTGGTACAGGCCCGTAATCCTAGCATTTGGGGGGTAGAATCAGGTGGATCAGGAGTTCTAAGCCAGCTTAGCTATATAACAAGTTTGAGGCCAGCCTGGGCTACATGAAACCTTGTCTCTAAATGCACAAAGCAAAACAAACAAAACCCATCCTAACAGTTGGTAGATGGCCCAGTACCAGCAGATCCATTCTGTCTCTGGCAGAATGTAGCATCAGGAACTTTTCTATGTAGAAGGGATTCTGGCCATACAAAGTTGACCACTGTGTGCTAGACACTTTATATGGTACTTTTGTAGTCAGCAATCATTTTGTTTGACTCATAAATATCCTTATTCCTAGAAACAAGCTCAGAAATGGCCACTGACCATCTAGATCTTCTAGATAGGACTTTTGCCCCTACCAACTTCTCAAGTATATGTGGAAGTCTACGACCACCAAAACCTGGCTTATAGGGCACAATAACTGTAAGTATGTTGGGTGAATGGGAATGAGTGTTTGCAGGCACTGCCTGAAGAAAGAAGAGGCACACAGCTAGGGTTCCTCCACACCTTTTCCGCTCCGCTTCTCCTATGCACTTGAGCAAAAGACCTGTTGTTTTGTGCTGCTGCTGCTGGTGATGGTAGTGGTGGCATTGGTGGCAGTATTTGTGGTTTTGAGAGGGGTATTCTTTTTTTTTACAATACTTTTTTTTATTGGCCAACACATACTTCGAATAGTGCCAATTAATGCATTTTCTTTGACCCCCATTATTCTCATTAAATAAGTCAGAACAGTATGTTCCTTAGTTCTCTTCAGAAAGTAGACAATGTGGCAGTCTTTGGGTAGCCTATTTGGGTTCAAATCTTTCTTTTGCTCTTTATTATGTGTCTTTTTATAGGAATTTTAACTCTCCTAAGTTTCTGTATCCCCAGTTTTTGTCTTGTTTGTTTTGCTTTGTTTTTAGACAGGATCTTGCTATGTAGTCCATGCTGCCCTGGAACTCTATGTATCCCAGACTGCCTTGGGCTCCTGACCCTCATAGCCTGGCCTCCCAAGTGCTGGAATTGCATGCACGCATCACCACACCCCATTCTCTACCCGTTTGTTAACTGAGCAAATCAGCTCCAGCAGGCTGTTGTGAATATTAGGTGGACTGAGAGACAGTGAGCACTAGAGCATGGTCCGATACACAGCAGTTCATAAATGATGGTTATGACTTTCAACCCTGGGGCCCTTCTTTCCTTTCTTTTGCTCTATGGTCTGAGATGGTTTTGCTATACTGTGTTTCTAGCTCAGTGGTGGGAATATATCAGAACAGAGAATGTGATCCTTCCAAGAAATACCATTTAGAGCTCAGTTAGAGCAACAGCCAATACTTAGTAGGCCATTGGTGCTATGGCCGATAAAGCATCCTGAATGAGGGTGTGAATCTGAAAGAAGAGAGATAGAAATATTGCTAAGGGTACAGAGGACTGGAAATTGGGAGATCAGAGGGAAAAGGGCAAAGGAGACATAGTAGGGAAGGGAGAAATGGGGAGACAGGAAGAAAAGGATTGCAAAAGATAGTGAAGGGGTAGAACTAAAGAGACACTAAATTGCTCCTGGAACATTAAGCACAAATGAGGGAAAATAAAATTAACATCTTTATTGAAGAGGAAAACAAGGAAGTAGGAAATATTCTTGTTTAGGGAAATCTCATATAGAAAGGAGCAGGTGCTGGGGCCTTTGGAGGTTGGTTACCATGGTGATGCTATATGTCTTCTTTTCTATTACCTTGTGGTTCTGTCAGCAGATGGTTCTTTTCTGCTTTAGTTTCTCACACCAGGGCGTAGCCCTTATTGAAGCATTGGTATTCCCATCTGCAGTGCTTTTGTTACACTGTGAGATGTACTGGCTGTTGTCTAGCTCCTTTTTGCTAAGTTGCAAGTGTAGGAAGACAATGGAGAAAGTTCATACTAGGAAGATGGGAGGCAGAAGCCTGTGGGTACCTCTTTTCAGATGAGTGGAAAGGCAGGTTTAGCAGGCCAAGAGCACTTCATGTCAGGAGAGACTGAGAAAATTTTGTAACGTCTCCCTTTTTTTAAAAAAAAAAAACTTTTTACTGCTTTTTTTGGTGGATTTTACCTCATGCATTCTGATCCCCTTCATCTTCCCATCCCTTCATATCTGCCTTCTACCCTTACAACCTCCCCTCAAAATAAAACAAAAGAAAATTTAAAAGAAAAGAAACAAACGAGCAAATAGTCTCAGCAGGGAAGTTGTCGTGTGGCCCAGTGAGTCATATTCATCTTGCGGGTGTTCATTGCAGTGAGTCATGGGGCTGGTTCGAGGCCTCTGGTCTCTGCTACACCGCTGATAATGAGCTCTCACTGGGGCTCCTCTTGGATATCCTGTTGTTGTGCTGTGTCGTGGAGGTCCTGTAGCTTTGGATCTGAGGTCTGTCCCCTTCACAACCTCCGGCAGATCACAGATGAGATGGATACTGGGGTGGGCTACTTCATAGCCCTGGTTCTGGGCCTGGGTGGTAGCTGGGTTGATCAGCCTGCGAACTCTCCCTCATCATCACCACCAGGGCAAGTTTTCCAGCACTTCCCTGGCCAGCTCACCCAGTGCAGTAGGTAGCAAGGAGCGGGGTCAGTTCTCCTCCTCTCATGCCTAGAGCAGGCTTAGCCATACCCACTCTACCAGGGCCAGCTCTACTGTTTTGCCCAGGTGAGGGGCAGGAGCAGCTCTCGTGCCATGAGACTAGGTAGCTCTCCCTCCTGCCACAGGTAGCAAGGGTGGATGGGGGAGGGCATCTTTCCCTCCCCCATGTCAACACATGGCAGACGGAGGTGGGCAGGGCCAGTTCTCACACCCTCATCGCCAGCTCACCTGTTCCCTCACTCTAGTGTGCTGCCTAGGTGAGATGCAGGGTCCACTCTCCCTTGTGCTGCGGCTGGTGAGGGGCAGTAGCATCTCTCTTTTAAAGATAAAGTAAGCACCTCCCTGGAAAACTTGGGTCAATAAACATCTTGGGTTGTTCAAGGCTAAGGGATTTCCATGGAAACAGAATTTTCGATGTTGTTATAATACTGAGCAGATACTAGGCAAAGCAAGATGGTTGTCCCCACTTCCCCCTCTCCCCTATGGAAAAAAACCGTAAGTTTCAAATAGACACTGAAAGATTAAAGAAGGCTCATGAGACAAACTCACCATTTGCCTGCGGTACGCAACATGGGTACTGATTTAGTACTAGTTAATTACTACTAGTTTAGTTTTTGCTATCAATTGATCATCCTCACCTTAACTCATCATGTGTAAAGCGATTCTCTGAGATCAAATATTGAAAGCAACTGAGACGTGGAAAAATGGAAACTTCAAGACCCCATTGTGATCTGCTTAATCAAAGTCACTGTCACAGTACAGCCCAGGCATCTGTACTTCCTCAAGTTTTTATGATTTCCCCCAAATCTGATAGGGGTTCAAATGGGGGAATGCTTTTTAGACACCTGAAACCCAAAGGGCATGCGGCCTTCAGAGAACTTGATTCCTCCAGTGCAGAAGCCCTGCAAACACCTTCAGAGGACTTGATTCCTCCAGTGCAGAAGCCCTGCAAACACCTTCAGAGGACTTGATTCCTCCAGTGCAGAAGCCCTGCAAACACCTTCAGAGGACTTGATTCCTCCAGTGCAGAAGCCCTGCAAACACCTTCAGAGGACTTGATTCCTCCAGTGCAGAAGCCCTGCAAACACCTTGGCTCCAGGGTGGATCCCTACTACTCTTGCCATCTGCACTCACCTTCCCTCACACTTGCCTCAATGTTGCTTTGTTTTTCGTGGGAACGAGACTAAAACATCTGTCCTCAGTTCTTTCCTGATCCCTACTTTGTCCTTGTTGGAATTTGTGATCCCATACATTACTGTATACATGAGTGTTCGTTCTCAACAGGGTCGAGACCAGGCCTGTTTCCCCCACTCCTGTGCATTTGCAGCATCTAGCATGGTGAACATGACAGCTAAGTATTGCTGAATCAATACACACATGACCGAGTTGACAAAGCGGCACTGGGGCCCATCTTAGCCTGTGGAACAGTGCTAAAAGGCCATGTTTCCATGGGGCCAGTCCTAGAGGGTCTCTTTGCAAGGCCTCTAGCAAAACTCCCTTGTCCAGATGGGAGGATGGCTGCAAGCCATCTGTGCCCTCACGTGGGAGAAGGAGACAGGAGAAAGAATGAGACTCCCAACTCTGTTCTCTTTCTCCAGTCATGACACTAATCCCAGTGGGAGGACCCCACACTCATCATCTCAGTGAACCTCATTAACTCCCAGAGTCGTCGGATTTAAATAATTGTCATGTTGAGTGGGGGTAAGGGCTTCAGCATCTGAATTTTATGAACATCCAGTCCTTAAAGTCATTAATAGGTCTGGACAGATAGCTCAGTGGGTTAGAGTGCTTGCTTCACAAGCAGGAGAACCTGACTTCAGATCTACCTAAACCTGTCTGTACATTTCTGTAACCCCAACATTGAAGTAGGTATGGGTAGAGAGAAGAGAATGCCTGGGTCTTGCTAGCTACCAGCATAGCAAATAAAATCTCCAGGTTCAGTGAGAGACCTTTTCTCAAGAGAATAAGACAGAGAGCAATTGAGGACACTCTGGCTTCCACGCTTCCACACCCATCCCAACACACATACACAGACAAGTATGCATCACACACATAAACAGCGAAGTATAATGGGCTGAAAGGTGACTAAGCAAACAGTCAGAAGCAAAAGAGCCTTACATTGCATCCCAGAAGCACAGCAAGCAGCACAGCTAATATCTTGGGAAAGAGAAAAGGGAAGACCCTCAGCTCCTGCTGACCAGTACCCGAGAGCCGGGGAAGGGAACCAGCTGTTTCTTGCTGCATCTCTTGGCCTACCTGCTCCACGTTCTCAGCCCCCGAAACAGCCCTCGGCATTTATTGCCTGCAGTCTGGTGAGAGATGGAAGCACCGGTCCCCATGCAGTATTTCCAAAACTGAATATAATTCTGAAGGGCCGCCTTAGGCAACTCACGAGTGAATGTCATGTTCCTTCTGCAGAGACAGCTGAGAGCACCTTGCAAGGTGAAGCTCTAGGAATCAAGGGCTGCGGCCTCTGATGAGGACCCAGCATTTCGAGTATTCACCAGGGCCCGGCACTGACTGCGGTATTCATGTCTTCAGTAGTCTTTGAGATGGCTGCTGCTGTTGTTCTTCCTTACGGATGAGGAGACTGGGGCTTTGGCAGAGAAGACAGGTTGTCACTGTCACGCACTCAGAGGAGCCAGAACTATACTGTGATCCTCGTGTCCTGTCCATAGAGCTCATGATCAGAATCCCCTTCCAAGAGTGTGTGCTGTCTGCTATGTAAGGAGAGGACTCGGGCTAGGGGAGGCCAGCCAGGGTCCTGGATTCAGACAGCCAGTTAATGCTAGCGCTGGAATCAGCAGTTAGGTCCCCTTCCCCTCTTCAGCTCTTCTCTATCTCAGGACCCCAGTGTCTCTAACTACATTAGTGATAACTTGTCCTGTGTCTCCAGCCACATAGGGTACAGCCAATCTAGACAGGGCACTGAGGTCTTGTAAATCCCAGTGCTAGATCACCTGTGAGTGCTCAGTACTCAGAAGACTCCGGAACTATGAGTCCATGGTGAGAGTGGGCCCTTCAGGTCGGACCAAATTAGTGGAGAAGGATGTCAGCCCCAAGCACGACCATGACTACCCCAGAGTCATTCAGTGGATGGCATCTTCCAGAGGTTCCTTTCAGCCTTCCTTTTGTGCTAAGGTGACGGCTGCTGGCCTTGCTATCGGCCTTCCTCTTAGGCTCTCCCCCTGTCTAGCTGTGGGGGCCGGATGGAGTTGCTCACCCCCACCAAGGGCTTTTAATGAGAGGTATCTGGTAGCAAAAATGAATAATTCAGCAAAGGAAGTCCAGGAATGTTAGTGTTTCCGAGCGGATTCCCTTGACAGTGGGAGAAGCAGAGAACCGCGGCATCTTATGGGGGTGGGGTGACAGCCTCCGAGGGAAGGATCAGGAGGAGGGACACGCAGGAATCACTAGCGGAAATCTAGGAGAGCCTTGTCAGAATCTGTCAATTTGGAATTCAGCTGATTTAGGCTGGTATAAAATGCTCACTAAGCTGTGGCTTTTGCTTTGTCAAGGAGTGGTCTCTTAGTGGCCATTGTCTCCAGAGAGCGGTGTTGTCATCTCTGGGTGGGAGTTAACCTCTTTTCTTAATTCGTTGGACTTTCCAACTGATTAAGATGACTGGAAAATTTTATACAATGTGTTTTGAACCCCTCCCGGTACCACCTTCCCATGCCTTCCCACCCATCTTGGTGATTTCTTTGTTTTGACCTTCTTTCTCTATTGAGTCTGGTTTGCGTTGCCCAGCTGTTCTTAAAGTGGTGCCTGTCTTGGTCTGTGCCAACCTACCAGGGGTCACCTTGTTAAAGAAAATCGACTCTCCCTCTCCCCGCAGCTATCAAATGCAAGTAGCTCCTCAACTAATGGTGAGATCGCATGCCTCCCTCCCCCCTCGTATGCTGCAGTTCTTTCTGGCTATAGCTTGTGTGGGTCTTGTCCATGCGGTCACAATACCTGTGAATTCGTATAACTGCTCTGTCATGTCTGGAAAGCACTGCTTCCTTGATGGCAATGCCTCTTTTGGTCTTTTCACTCCCTGTTCCATGAAGGTTCATATGACAGCCCCTCCCCTGAGGTCCAATTTCTTGTTTAAGTACCAGGGCAGAAAAACAAATAGCACAGAAGCACGTTGCTGCTCGTATTGTATCTGAGCATGAGCCCCTCCCCTGTTGTGCAGCAGCTGTTGGGGTCATTCTTGAACAGCACCGTTGAGGGTAAGACATAAATTGATTCTTCTACAAGGTGATGTGATTGTCATTCTGTTGGGGCATGGAGAGTTTCTTGCCATTAGGACAACGCACTGAAGCCTCAGCTGTTTGGATAAAAAGTGGCAGTCTCTTAGTGAGGAGTCAAGGCAGGCTTTCCAGGGCTTTTGGTGCTAGTCACATAGGTTCTGATGTTCTAGAATCAGAAAAGAATGATTTGACCCCAGCTCTCCGACTCTTAATACTCCTTAACCAAGTGACCTAGGAAATCAGCGTACTCTTCCCAAACTTCAATGTCGCACCCTTGGACTATTTGATAAAAGAAGGTGTGCATGTGTGTGTGTGTGTGTGCGCGCACGTGCGTGCATGTGTGCATGCATGCGTGTGTATGTGTATAAAACTAAGATTTGGCCCTTGTGTTTGGGATATTTATAGGAATAAAGGTGCAAAACCTCCAAGTTCTCACCTGAGACCCTTTGGCCAGACTGGTTTGCTCGAGGTCAGAGCAAAGGATATGGCTAAATAACTGTGCCAAGCTAACACACATGTCAAGGTGCCAGCTTAATGACTTTATTATTAGTGGCACTTCCTCATCACCAGAGAAACAGGAGAGGAAAGCTTTAGAGTCTAAGGGACCTGAGTTTGGTGCCAGACTCTGCCATTTTTAGTCATGTGAGTTTGAAAAAAAAAAAATCCTTGACTCTCATTTTCATCGATGGAATGGAAATAATAACACTTTCTACCTCTCATTATTTTTTTCTGAGTGTTAAATTAGAGTGTACATATGCCCTGACACATAGTAATTGCTCAATAAATAAAAGTCAGTATCTAGATGTTATTTCTATTTAATGTGATCAGGCTTTATATGTGTAATAGGCTTAACTTTAAAATTTTTTTAAATTCACTGCATATTAAATGTGTGCCTAGAAGTACTGGAGACAGTGGTGGTGAACAAAATCATTTGCCATCACAGAGTCTAACGACTCTCAACAAGTTTGAGAGATAAAAGCAGAATCCCACACATACTCAGAAAATAGTATGTGTAAGATATTAGGTACCAGGGGTTGAAAAGATAGTTATTTTTTCAGATTGTGAGATTCCGCCGTTCTCTCAGGATATGAGAAGAGTATGCAGATTCTATCACGCACAGGGTGGGGCACAGAAGAAGGGAGATGCATTTTTCAGGAGAAAGCTATGTCCTTTACAAATGAGGACATCAATTCCATTAAGAAAACAAAATGAGTAAGTAAGCTTTTACTGTCTGTGCAGATGAACAAAAATCCCAGCCCCCCAGCCCTGAGTTTTTCCTCCACAACATCCAGCCTTCTTTGTTAAATCATTGAGTCTGGGAATGTTAGGGATTCAACCATACCTCTTGAATATAGGACTAATGGGGGCTACCCAAGCATTAGCCTCATGTCTGATTTGTACGTAAAAGCCTAGGTCATAGTGTTGGTCGCTGATTCTGCCTCTTACCCCATTTCTAGCTTCAGTCTCAATCTCTTGGGGTAAGTAGTTAGGTAAGCAGTGAGAATAATACAGCCTATGACATCTCCTTAAAGCAGTGGTTCTTAATCTGTGGATTGTGACTACCATGGAGATCACATATCAGATATTCTGTGTGTCGGGTATTTCCGTTACAATTTATAACAGTAGCAAAATTAGTTATGAAGTAGCAATGAAATAATTTTATGGTTGGGGTCAGCACAACGTGAGGAAGTGAATTGAAGGGTCACAGCATTAGGAGAGTTGAGATCACTGCCTTAAAAACTGCCTACCATGGCACATGCCTGTCCATCCATGAGGCTCAGGGCCCTGTAATGGTCAGACAGAAGCATTAAGGGTTGTGGCAATGGTGCCTTTGGGAAAGTTGGTGAAGAGAGTTGGGGGTCAGAGAAATGAATTTCCTAAGGACTGTGCTGCTTCTTCATTTCTTAGTTTCTTTTACTCTATTTCCTCTGCTTGATCTTGGAGAAAGAAAGAGCAATTGAACATGTGCTGATTGGTCCTCCCACACGCTCTGTTTTATCTAAGGCTGTAGAAGCATTTTTGGTGGCTTAGGGAAGAAAATGGTCAGGGTTGGCCTTTACCAAGAGTACTGAATTTTTACACAAGTTGGCATTGGAGACCCTCACCATCCTCCAAAGAGAATTCCTTGGGGGTGCTGTCTAGTAAAAACCTGCAGTTCCTAACCCCACTCTTCCCTTTGTTCTCTGGGGTTTCCCCTTTCAGTTTTCATATAGCCCCAGAACTGGCTTCATTTACCAGCTATTGAAATCATCCCAGGCAAGGCAAAGCAGTCAGCCTCTCTTCTTCACTATTGGCTGGGTTGAAGTCAACATACTGGTTGCCATGGCGAAGAGTAGGCCCTGAGAGTGTTAAGAAGCTGGAAGCTTGAGCTTTCCTGTTTGTTGATTTTGATGAGTTCTGCTTGCTTTGTCTCCCCCCCCACACACACATCTCCTTCTCTTCTGCTCCCCTTCTGCCTACTCCTCCAGAGTCTCAAATCACTAAAGCAGTAGGTGCTTACTAGGAGTAAAAGCAGGTCCCAATGCAAGTTATACTAAATACAGGCTGCCCTGCTGAGGATAATTGGGGTGTGTTTGACAATGCAGACTCCCGGGAGGGCCAGGTTTGGAATACAAGTTGTTATACCTTTGTGGCATGGTGCAGCATCCTGAGATAAGTAAGGACACCTATGGAGAAAGGGAGACAGCTTAGTCCTGGAACTTTTGGCCCGTGTCTTCATACCCCGAGGGATTTGGGGTTTGGTTTGGTTTTGACAGGTTCAGGCATCCAGTCCTCACAATTTTCCCCAATTAGTTATATTCTCTCCCACTGCTGACCTGGGTAGAACATATCTGTAGAGAAGGTGTGGGTTCTGCAAGGACCATGTGCATATTATGTAATAATTATTGTTATCCCTATTATTATTATTTTATAAATAATTCCCTTCAGTTCCATCCATGCATCTGAAAAAAAGGGAGACAGCTGACTCAGGAAGATTTTGTGAACTGGACTGCAGTGAAAACTGACCTCGCTTCCTATTTAATTGGTACCCTGGGGCTGAAGGAGGAGCAATCTGAAGGGAAGGAAACCCTGAGCACACCAGCAAAGGCAGATCATGGCATATGTAGGAGTTTCAGTGTTTGCTCTCTCTTGCACTTTCTGCTAATTGCATAATGCTACCTGAAATGGATGCGTGTAGCAGAGTAAAAGTTTCAAGCATTAGCCTCATACCCTTAGTCCAGCCCTTTTAACCATCCCAGCCTAGGAGTAATGGTGTTTCTTTTTGTCTCTCCAAATATGTATTCTCAGTTTCCAAGCTCTTTTTTTATCCTTATATAGTTGTGAATTGATAACTATATATTCTCGAATCCTTTTCTCGCATCCGTGATTATTTTTCCCAATAGATGGCCTGTTTCCTGGAGGCAGGTTCTGTACCATAAAATCCACCAGAAATGCTCTTAAGAGATGTACATGCCGTAGGAACTCATGGAATGGATGTTAACTTTCTGCTTATGATCTGAGAGTCACAGGGAAGGTTTGTGCTACATGTAATGTATGGTACTGGGAAAATTGATTTGTTACATGCATAAAATGAGATTAAATTCTTGTTACTTGCTCGATATAAAATCATCTCAAAATATTGAAGACTTTAGCATGAAAGGTAGAATTGTGCAATTATTAGTAGAAAATGGAGGGGGATTTCTTTACTATGTTCAAGTTCAGAGGTTTTCTTAAAGTGTAGAAAGCACAACCCATAAAGGAAAAGTAGATGGGTTTTGACTGTAGCCCATTAAAAGTGAAGATCTTTGTTCCACCGAGGAAATAAACGGGCAAGATAAAGGAAACCAGATAGAGAAAACAACATATGTACAGACAGATAACAGAAAAGGGAAGTTCAGGTAAGAAGTCAGTCAGTTTCATAATCAGGGAGAGACAAATCAGTATAGCTATAAGGTGTTATTTTGTACACATCAGACTGGTGAAATAGTTAAAAAGAATAATGTAGTAAAGGTTGGCAACAAAATAGGGGGATCGGGATACTCATATTCCCTTAAGGATTATGCAAAGAAGCACAACCATTTTGGAGTGGAACTTGGAAACTTGGGAGGAAGGATTTGAGTTTTTATCTAACCTGTGACAAACCAAATCTATTTCTAGCTGTACACACCAAGAATTACACTCAGATTACACTAAGTGATTTGCATGAAAATATTTCTTAAAGTGTTGTAATGAGGTAGTTTGGAATCTACCTACATGTAGGAGGAGGCTGCTTGTTTGTTCCCGGCTACTTAGCCCTGAAATAATCACACGGAAACTGTATTATTGAAATCACTGCTTGTCCCATTAGCTCTAGCTCTTATTGGCTAACTCTTGCATCTTAATTTAACCCATTTCTATTAATCTGTGTATTGCCATGCAGCTGTGGCTTACTGGCTAAAGTTCCATCTGTCTCCAGCAGGGCTACATGGCTTCTCTCTGACTCTGCCTTCCTTCTCCCAGCATTCAGTTTACTTTCCCCCACCTAGCTCTGTTCCCCTATAGCTCTGCTATAGACCCAAAGCAGTTTCTTTACTCATTAACCAATAAAAGCAACACATAGACGGAAGGACCTCCCACATCACCTAAATATCCACACATGAGAATGGATGAGAATAAAATGTATAAAACATGTACAAAGCATGGTATGCTGTGCAGCAATTCAAACAAACACATTAAATCCTTAGCAAACAGTACAATTAGTTCAGTAGTGATTATATTACATGAATAGCAAAAGATATACAGAATAATACTATGTATGTAATCCAGATAGATAAGAGTACTTACCATAAAGTCAGTGTGGCTAGGACTGATGATAAAGAGAGAAATAAATGAAATAAACTTAATTGAAAACTAACTAGAAATCAAATTCGATGAAATGGACCATCAGTGAGCTAATAGTAATAGTGACTCTACCAGAATTTCAGTAACATTGCAACCCTTTGCCCCTGAGCAACAACCCCAGTCCTGAAAAAAGGCAGGAGAGAAAGGAGGAAGGAAGGAAAAGATAAGCTTTAGTCTCGAAAAGTATTCAAAACAGTATCTGCCTCCAGGCATTTGCTCAACAAGTGTTTCCTTTCTTCTCCTGCATTTCTTTCTTCCTACAGCAGGAAGCGTTAGTGAACAGGGAACTCTAAGGGCCATGATGCCAAACACCTGGTGGCTTAGTATATTTTCTGCTGCTCTAACAGGATACCACAGACTGGAAAAGTAAAACAAAACAAAAACCCAGAAATTTCTCACTGTTTTCAAGAGTAGGAAATTCAAGTTACGGTGGTGCAGATGGTTCAGTCTTCAGCTCCCCAGGTGTCTCCTTGCTGTTGCTTCCTCCATAAAAGATAACTTTTACTTCCTTCCTCATATAGAAGAAAGAAGAAGGGCAAGAAATGATGAATTCGCCCCAGCAATATTTATATGTATATATAGTGGTATTTATCCACACATGAACACCACCTCCAAACATTGTTTCTTAGGCACCTAAGTTTCTAACACATGTGTTTGAGGAGGGCAGAGTCGGGCTAAAGAACCTGGGTATATGGACATGTCCTTGGATCCATTTGGTCTTCCTGTGGAAGTGTCTCTGCTCAAGGGTCCCTAAGTGAAATAAGGAAGATGCCTCAGTTAGAGACCTTTCAGGATGCTTCAAATCCTCTCTGTGTCCCATTAGAAAGTGAGTTTTGGCTTTTCAGGTTCCAGTCTCCATTTTCAGTCTGAGAACTTGAGTCAAGGAGCCTAGCCTATAGTGCTATCTGTCCAACAGAACTAAGCCAGTCTTGTACAAACTAGGAAAACAGTGTCGACAGAAAAGGAGCAGGTAAGTGTACATAGCGACATAAAAAGGGAAGCTTCTGGAAAGAGCAATTGCTGTTCTTTTCATTTCTTCTGAGTCAAGTCGTCTGGTTAGGATTCCCACTGAACCAATGCATGGACTGAACATTGACCTTGATTTTAGTGGTACTAAGAGAAATGGGAGTCCTGGCCCGCAAAGCCAGTCATATGTCTTTCTGCAGGAAAGCAGACGCCATCATGTGATAAGCCCCCACATTTGTGTGCGCCTATCTCCTTGCCGTCACTTTTCTCTCCAGCTCCTCCCCCACTCCCAAGCTGGGGGCCCTCAGTCCTCCTGGCTCTACATCTGTTGTCTTTCTGTCTCTCTTTGCCTCCAAGGTCAAACAATTGGGATTTGCTGATTTTTAAAAATTTGTAAATATTTTGTAGGCTGCCTGCCCAGGAACACAAATGGCACAGGGAGTACCTGTCCACTTTGTAAACTCTTGCCCAGTGTCCTTGGCAGATTAAGGGAGGAGGGAAGGGGGCTAGCACCAGATGATAAGGGAAACCTACCAGTTGTGAGTTGCAAAGTTCCTCTTCCTCAGCTTTTGTTATCAACTTCTCCTCGTCCTCCTCCTCCCATTGGATTCCTCCTGGAGGGAGGCACCAAGGATAGGAGAGTGCAGAGAGAAAAATGCCTATTGTGTAGAGTAACTACAATGTTTCTATAACTATGATAGGAACTTTATATCTGTTAAAGCTAAGCCTCATAGAGAATAAGCTACCTCCTCCGGGTTTCATGTGGAGCTGCGATTCAAACCTAGCTGACTTTAGCTACATAGCTTTTAATCACAGAGTTGCCACATTAGGAGCATTAACTTATGCTTGTGGCCATGTCCCAATGGCTAGTAATGGAACAGTCTTCCTGGGCCTCAGTTTCTTCTGCATAAAGTAGGAAAAACAACCTTTGCCTTCCCAAACTTGGGGTCAGTTTTAGCTAGTGAATATGGAATAATAGTAATTCCTTAGGGTGGGAATGAGGGAGGAAAGTGAACACTGGTCCTAGATCTGATCTAGCTGCCTGAATTTTAGTGATGGCATTGCCCTTCACTGTTTCTGTGTTGTTTGATGAGTCACCACAGGTTTCTGGGCCTCAGCATAAAGTCAAGAAAGGGACATTGAATGTACCGTCCAGTTCTGTGGCTTTCTGATCATTTCCCTTATTTTTTTTTTTGGTTTGGTTTTTGTGTTATTTTTTTTTTTTTTGGATTTTTCGAGACAGGGTTTCTCTATAGCTTTTGGTTCCTGTCCTGGAACTAGCTTTTGTAGACCAGGCTGGCCTCGAACTCACAGAGATCCACCTGCCTCTGCCTCCTTAGTGCTGGAATTAAAGGCATGCGCCACCACCGCCCGGCCATTTCCCTTATTTTGATCAGCCTCTTTCTTTGGTATGCTTGTAATGACCGAGCCTCAAATGGTTTAGAATGAACAGGAAAGACTAAACATGCCCTATATTTGCTATTGTCCCTCTTATTACCCTCGCCTATCAGTCTTGATCTTTAGAATTACTCATCCTCTCACCTCCTTGTTATTAACCAGGGAGAAAAACTGTGCCTTCGCTCAATTTTATAATTTAGTACCATTCCATTTGTCTCTACTCCCTATATTAGAATGAGTGTCATTGTCTTCATTCTGTGTCATCCGATAGTGATCTTAGGGAGATGGGAAAGACCTAGTCCAAGGCTTGGGTTGTAAAATAGAGGCTTGACAGTCCTGTACAGTCCCAGTAAAATCTTTATGTCATGCAACATGGTTCTGTGGCAGATCTACTCTGTACAGAGTACTCAGTATTTGGCAGTAAGAAGGGAATCACCAGACAGGTGAGAATGTATCGGCGTAAATAAATGCAAGGCAGATATTAAAGAATATATACAGCTTTAATGTTTAAATAAACTTACAGAACCGAGGTTCCCACGTAGCCGTTTCACAGGAGGCAGGAAAAAGGGACGAGCCGCCTCCCGTGCGCCCAATTTATCAGTACACATTCGCCCGAGGCAAACCCGCCCCCTAAAGGGGCTGGCTTAACCCTACATCTCCCCCTTTTGTCTAAATAAGACAGAACTAAACCAAATATAACTATAAACAATAATAACAAATGATAAATATAACAAACAATATTGAGAACAAAAGTTTTGCTAGACATTCTATCTCAAGGAGTCTAAATAATGTAGAGAGTAACTACAATTAAATAATTTTCAACGCCATCAAAGATCTGAGAAGGGAATAAATATTACTTAACAAATGAGAGATATCCAAAATGTGCAACAAATGACAGAGACAACTGACTACCTGGGCAATCACCTAAAGTCTCGTTTGAATGGATAGGTAGTTATAGTTTTCCATTGTTATGATAAAAGATAAAATAGATATAAATATTGTAACTGTAATTCTTGCTTGATAACTGTTTTGTTATATGTAATTTTGCTATGTTAAAGTTAAAGCCTTCCTTTTTTTGTTTAAACAGAAAAAGGGGAAGTGATGTGGGAGTGTCGTATATCAATCTGTTGATTTCATTGGTTAAGCAATAAAGAAACTGCTTGGCCCTCATAGGTTAAAACATAGGTGGGTGGAGAAAACAGAACAGAAGGCTGGGAGAAAGAAGCTGAGTCAGGGAGTCGCCATGATTCTCCCACTCCAGGCAGACGCAAGTTAAGATCATTCCTGGTAAGCCAGCTCGTGAGCTACACAGATGATAAGAAATGGGCTAGTCCAGGTGTGAGAGTTAGCCGAGAAAAGACTAGATGTAATGGGCCAAGCGGTGTTTAAAAGAATACAGTTTCCGTGTAATTATTTTGGGTAAAGCTAGCCGGGTGGCGGGACGCAGCCCCGCTGCTCCTATTACAACATGAGAAGCTTGCTAGCTGGGGTGAAACAAGTGAGTCTCTTAGCACAGTGTAGCACCCTGCGACCAGGCCCTTCAGAATTCCTCTTCATCTCCTTCTCAAAACCTTTTTTGGAAATAGAAGAGTGTCATCTTCTTTTCTCAGATGAGGAAACCAAACCTTAAGTATAATCCACATGGAACTGTTTGCCTATGAAAGTAAGAGGGGAGCTTCAAAAAGTGTCAGTTGCAAAGAGGTTTAATAGTATATGATCCACAGATTCCAGACCCAAAATGGTGCTCTGCTGAAAGAGAGACATGGTGACATTTTACTGTTAAGCTATCTTACTCTTCTGGAACTGGGGGATCGCTCACACACTGTGTGTGAGCACACACACAAGGAATGAAAGCTTGGAGAACTGATGGGGATTGAGCAGGATGAGCAGAGTGCAGAAGGACTGGCACTTCTGGAACTATCCATTGAGCCTGACTTAGGGGACAATAGGAATGCACCAGGCTTTCTACAAACTTCTGCTCCCAGTGTCTTAAATGAACCAGTCATGCTGAGCAGCCGATGGTTTCCTCAGCATCTCCTCACAGGAGGTGTCCTCTCAGCCTCAGGAGTTCTGCAGGTCACCCAGCCCCCAACACCCAGGCCTTTTTCAAAAACATGGCTGGAGGGCGCATGTGCCAAGTCTCTTCTCTGGTAGGTCTTATGCTGGAGGAGTGCAGCAGAGCAGCTTGTGCATGCGATGTGCATGTCCTCGTGTGTGGGCAAAGTGGGCTCAGCAGCTGCCTGCCTGCGGTGACGTGAGGCTTCTTCCTACTTTCCAGTTACCTCGCAAGCTGCTTCCTTCTCTAGATATTTGATTTTGCTCCTTTCCATTCTTTCATTTCCTGGTCCTCCTCATGTTCTTGATAGGGGTTCCCTGAACCCCTAAGGGCACACTGTCTCAGAACCTTACCAGGGTAAACTCTAGGACTTTCTCTGAAATGGATGATGCTTCCAGGAAATGGGAAAAGATCCTGAGTAAAGAAGACTAAGACTAACTCAGGAGGTACAGGGCATGAAAAGGACATTCTAGTCCGGTGATGTGCCTAGTAGGGATGTAGGATTTAGAGGTAGATTGTTTAAGAAAAAATGTTTTATGTCCTCCTGGCTGTGTAACCTTATACAGCCTCAATTATCTCTGCCTTTAAACTGTATCTTCCTTATACAGCTTTCAGTGAATTTAAATAGGTTGGGTCTGCCTTCTAGGGGCAAGATTCAGGAGAATATATTCCCAACTTGCAAGCTCCAGGAGCTCTCATTAGACACATTCCTGCCTAGGTGAAGAGCCATGACAACTTCTAAAGGTTTCTGTCTAAGGATCAGATGCTAGCTGCAACCCAGTGTAAGCAGCATTGAAGCTCTGGGGATCTGTAAGAAGTACTTCCTGGGCCGATTCCACTGCTGTCATTGTCTGAGGGACACACAGCACAGAATAGTCTCAATTATGGAAGGGTCTGTAAGCCTTATAGTCAGCAGCAGCAGGGGGCAGGGTGGGGAGGTGGCCCTTGACTGTAGGAGCTGAGGAGAGGTTGTCTATTTCCCCAGTAAGAGCAAGCTCTGCAGCACCACCTACCAATGGAGTTCACAGGAAGTGGTTACCTCGGGAGGTTTACACAGCCTGGGGCCTAAGGGAATGCCAGAGCCTCTAATCAAGGCTAACTCCAGGATAGAGGGAAGAGGAAAAGATGAGAGATCCAGGCCAACTTTGAGAAACAGAATTTAAAATAGCTGAGCTCTGTGTGTGTGTGTGTGTGTGTGTGTGTGTGTGTGTGTGTGTGTGAGAGAGAGAGAGAGAGAGAGAGGGGGGGGGGAGGGAAGGAGAGAGAGAGAGAGAGAGAGAGATTAGGAAGAGGAAAGCATTGGGGACTAAAGCTAGACAGTGACAGAACTTTTTCAGGTTGTAGCTGTAGTGCAGTGGTACAGCATTTGCCTAATATGTAAGGCACCTTAGAGTTGATCTCTGTCACCATAACAAATGTCATGCTCCTGTAGATGGCCAGTTATCCACATACTGGCAACACTAAGTGAACGGAGTGGGGTTTTTAAAAAGAGAGAGAAGAATGGTAGGGGGATCAGGAGGATTTGGAGGGGGAGAGAATGGGGGGATAGGAATAAATTTAATAGCTTGTCTTTTAAAACATAAAACTTGAAAAATCCTTACAAGACAAGAAAATAAACATTCATTGTGCTTTCTCTAGGAAAAGGTAGATGAGTGTGAATTCAACCTTTTTTTCTTAAGCACTGTACACAGCTGTCATGTCGCTGTCACCCCTGATCAGTGCTCCCCTCGTTACCAGAACTGTTTTGCAGTAACCAGTCTCCTTCGGGCTCTCTGACTGCAGTAGTCATGTAAGTTGTCTCTTTCTGCTCCACTCAGTGGCGTTGTGTTGGCTGACACTCGGTCCACAGCTGATCCCCGAGCAGTGATGCTAACGTGAGACTGAACACTGAGAGTGGAAGGGGAGCAACAGAGCCTGGCCTATTCCAGCCGTAGGAGTCAGCTGAGAGCATGCCAGGGAAGCCAACAGCCTGTGTCTAGAAGAGCCACAATTAACCCTGCCAGGCCTTCTGAGGAGGCAGGTACTCAGTAGAGTGTAGCTTCACTTGGGTTTTTGTATTGGTCTGGAACAAGAAGAGGATGGAACATTGAGCATCAACTAGTTCCTAAGGATGAGGTAAAGGAAGATGCTGCTTTAAAGACACTACCCCAGGAGGGATCTGGAAAGGCGGTAATTGAGGCAAGTGCATGCCAAGTCTAATCACTTTGTTATCAGGATTTTGGAAGGAACTACAGAACTATTATTTTTATTAGGCATCACTTAGCATGTCAGGGCTTCCTAGAAATGATAATCGTTACTCTCCAGTGAGCAGCTGCTGAGTGCCAGGCACTTTCTGCACACAGTCTCATTCAGTCTTTCCACCAGCTCACTGAGCTGGTCATTAACACCTTCACTCTTAAATCGAACAACACAAACACAGTCGATTGCCTGCACAGCTGGGTGCATTGGGATTTGAATACAATTCTGTCTGACTTATATTTGGTACTCATTGTACTACACTGCCATTCCTCAGGGAGGATAAACACTTCAAAAAGCTTTTTCCTAGGGAAGCCACAGGGAAAAAAAATATAGTGTCCTGATTGTATTGGTCATAGGTGAATAAGATATCAGTAGTGACTTTATCGTCTAGTCGCAATCCAGTGCTGCCTAGAAAGGGAAGAGATGGGCGACATGGTAGGCCTTAATCTTCACATAATTCTGGGACCAAGGTCTTCCCATAGTATTGCTTGGCTACATTTTATATCTTTGGGGTTCTTTGCTGTGTACTCTAAATTCTCACAGCTGATGAGAAAGAATTCAGAGGAGGCATACTGTTCTAGTTTCAACTCTGTGGCTGTGACAAACACCACTACTAAAAAGCAACTTAGGAGTGGAAAGGATTTTTTTTTGGCTTAGTTTTCAGTCACAGTCTTGTCATTGGGGGAAATCAAAACAGGAGTCCAGCATTAACCTGAAGGCAGGCCTTCTTGCTATTCCATATATCACCACCTACCTCTAATGGGGAATGCAGAGTCAAGGAAGCACAGCACAGATCATGGAGGACTGCCACTTGATGGCTCGTTCACATACCCACCTTAGCTGGCTTTCTCTTGCAGCCCTTGCTCCATTGTCCCACAGTGGGCTGGGCCCTCCTAGAGCAATTACCGATCAAGACAGCCCCCCACACCAGGCCCACAAGTCAGATGATCTGGGAAATACGTCAGTTGAGAGTATCTTCTAGGGTGTGACTCAAGGCTGTGTCAAGTTAACAGTTAAAGGTAACCAAGATAGGCATGCACTCTTTATTTCCTTGGGCTGGACAGGACTGAAAGAAGTCTACTCAGATTCTGAAGATAAGCCAGCCATCTCCTTAACAAGGGGGTCTCACCTTTTCCCCATTCTGTGGAAATGTCTGTTCTCTGAAACAGACTTTGGGAATTCTTCTCCCTCCAGTGAGGAGCTCTGATAAAACTTATCAATGTTTTGGGAATATTCTCACTGGGGTTTATTGACAATTTTTTTTTCATTTTTTTAAAACAGGGTCTCATTGTGTAACTCTGGTCATACTGGGCCAAGCTGGCCTTGAACTTACAGAGATCCACCTTTCTTTGCCTCCCCAGGATTGGGATTAAAGGCCTGTCCCAATATGCCCTACCTAGGTTCCTTTTAAAATGCAGACTATCTTCATAAGAGCAAGCCAGCCAAATCCAGTATGGATGGGGGAGGGTCTCATGAGTCCCCAGGCCTAGCTGAGAAGCTATTGATAAATGAATGGTTGCTGAAGGGGAGAGTCACCTTTCTTTGGCAATGTGAACCTTGAAGTTACTGTTCTCCAGTAGATGACCGCAGACTCATAGACATATAGGCAGCACTACATGAATTCAATGGGTATTAAGTTTTATTTTAAAAAAAAAGCATCTGAGGTCGGAAGGGAAAAGTGGTAGAAGGGATAGGATAGGAATTAAAGGGAATGGAATTGGAGATGGATGGATCAAAACACATTATATACATATGTGAATATCAAAACATTGAAAAATAAATGCAAACTGCATAGGCTGGGCTGCTGGAGAAGGACAATGAAGAATTGTGTCTTTGTTGAGGTTGGAGCTTTCCACCGGTAGGAGCAGAATCCACATTAGTAGCTGCATGTGGTGGCTCAGAGATAAACAATAGACTACTAGTCCAGATGGACAAAGTCAGCCCTCCAAACTTTGTGACTGAAGTCCGGAGGGTGAAATCTCTGGAACACATGGGTCATCCTAGCTATCCCATGCCTCTCATTATCTGTGGTGCTCTCCGATTCTTTAATAAAAGAGCCATGCCAAGGAACGTACTAGCCTATGACCTTAAGAGGAGAGGATCTCCTATTAGAGCCTCTGCATGTGCGATTGGCCTAGCCCAGCCCCTGGCCCTGCGACCACAGTGCCTTTATGGGAAGGTCTTGAGTATGGTCTTAGGGAGTCCACAACAACCACTCTCCCACCTGAGTCTCAAGACTGTATCTGAAATAATTCGGTCCCCAATGGCTCCCTCGTAACACCTGAAAGCATGGGCGGCTGGGGGCATCAGTTCTACCCTAGTGTAAGTGACCACCTGCTTACCAAGCCAAACCAAACCAAATTTCCAAATAAGGGAGATGGAGATAAAAGCAGCCTCTAGGCAGCCTGCCCTCCTTCTCCTAATGCACATTTCAGATTACTGTCCCTGAGGCTTGCTGAATAGACTGTTCCTCTCCCCGGATTCCTCCCTGACTGTGGAAACTTTTGTGCACGTCAGTTACCCTAGGTCACTGAATCCTGACACCTAAGTAGGAACCCCATGCCTGGGCTTCATGCCTAGTCAGCCCGTACACCTTCCCTCCCTCTTACCAGGAGAGCTTCTTTCAGCATTTCAATACTCTTCCCAGTTGGGGAGGAGAGACGAGAAAGTCTTTTCCCTGGGGCAGGCAGGAGTCTAAGGTAAGCTGCACAGAGCAGAAGTCATGTCTTACACTTCTTCCTAACTCCCCCCTCCCCCCCATGCCCGTGTCTATCACAAAGTGACCAGCAGCCTGCCAGCAGAGGATTCACTCAGTCCTTGTTGCAAGCCTAGCTGTAATTCTCCTCCATCAGCACCAAATAGACCTTCTGCAGTGGTAGCTCTGGCCCCTCCCTTCCTTCTCCCTGGAAAGTCCTGTGCTGAGCTAGCAGCAGCCTTACCACGGCCTGCAGAGCTCCTAACCTCTCTCAGCACCAGCCCCGAAGAGACCTGAAGAAAAGAGCTTTTCCTGTTTATGTACTGTGCAGACATGCTCACAGTAATTCTGTTAGCCAGATGAAATTCCCAAAGAAATCAGGCAACACATCAGTATGAATCTCAGACCATAACACACAGAACATGAATGCGTGTATGCACACACACATGCATATATGTATACACACAAGCCACTTTCCAGTTTTTTGATTAGCAAAAAACACCAGGTTTATTGTAACATTTTCCTGATAAATGTTACTGTGGTTTTTTTTTTCTTTTTCTTTTTGGTTTTCTGAGATAGGGTTTCTCTGTAGCTTTGGAGCCTGTCCTGGAACTAGTTCTGTAGACCAGGCTGGCCTTGAACTCAGAGAGATCCGCCTGCCTCTGCCCCCCCATCCCCCAGTGCTGGGATTAAAGGCGTGCGCCACCACCACCCGGCCTGTGTTTTTTCTTACTTGCCCCCTTTGCCCTTCCTACCTGTCTACCCCTTTGCTGGTCCCTTCCTCTCACAAGGTCCTCCCCTTGCGCTTTAATGTTCCATTCATTCCATTGCCTCCTCTTGTCTTCCTCTTCCTCCATTTAGTTTTCTTTCTCCCCTCTCATAGTTCCCTTTCAGTTTCCATGTCCTAAGCACACATGTTTGGAGGGGCTGGAAGGAGGTGCCTTTTTAAAAAGTACAGACTGTGTCCGTAATATAGATTTAAACCTTAATTCTACATATGGAGAAGACGTGCAGCATTTGTCTTTTTACATCCTGTTTGTTTCATTTACTATGTTCTCCAGTTCCCTACATTTTCCTTCCTATGTCATAATTTCATTTTTATTCACTGCTGAATAAAATTTCATTGTGTTTATGTACCACATTTTCTGCATATGGCTATATACATATATCTCACTACTATGACCCACTATTATGATCAAGGCTAATTTGAGCTTTTAAATTGCTGAGGACAATCTTTTATAAAGATTTTTTTTCTTATTTAATTAAAAAAATAGGTGGCGGTGCATATGGGAACAGAGCAGGTACTCACAGACGACAAAAGAATGTGGCAGATTCTCTACAGTAGAGTTACAGGAAGTTGGGAGCCATCTGATGTAAGTGCTGAGGATTGAGCTTGAGTCCTCTGGAAGAGCAGTATGCACTCTTAATCACAAAGACATCTTTTCCAGCCCCTGGTAAGGCCATTCATTGAAGGTATAGTAGAAGCTTGCGATGTAACTTGTCAGAAGGTGAAACTGTCTTTTGAGGAGCTGCCAGGAACATAATAGAACTTCTATTTATACAGTCTTCTAAGGGCTATGTAACCTAGTGCAAAGAGCAAATCCTGAGTTTTTGCATGGGTTTCTTTATTTATTTGCTTAATAATTTGAAGAAGAAATTTAAATTTAGGGTCTTGTGTTTATTATCTGTAAAATGAGAAGCAGTAAAAGTGAAGTAATAGATGTGTTACTCATTGCAGCAAGGGAAAATTAGGTTATACCCTAATGAGATAGCATTAGGGATGTCATATAGGATTTGGGTTTATCTTAATATAATGGTGAGGAGGGCCTCTGGGCAGGAACAGGACTTTTCTCTAGGTTGAGTGCTTTCAGGAAGCAGAGTCTCAAAGCATGTCTATTCTCTTTCACCTCCCTCCCTTCTTCTCCCATCCCCCTGTGAATGTGTGCACTTTATGTTTGTCTATGTATGCATGGATGCACATGTGTATGCATACCCGGGTATACAGATCGCAACCCACTTTATCTGTGCATTTGTGTATGCCTCTATATGTGTGTCTATGTTTCCACAATGCATGCATGTGCATATATGTTGTATATGCATGTGCATTGGGTGTGCTCACTCGTGTGTGTATGGAGGCCAGCAGCTGATGTCAGGATATCTTCTTCAATTGCTTTCACACCTTAATCTTTGGGACAGGTTCTCTCACTGAACCTGCAGCTGACCATTTTGTCTAGGGTGGCTGGTTAGTAAGCCTGTCTGTTCCCTAGTGCTGGGGTTACATGCATGTCTTACCATGCCCAACTTTTCCTTGGGTGCTGAGGATCCAAACAGTGTTCTTTGCGTTTGCACAGAAGCACTTTACCTACTGAGCCAACTCCCCAGACTTTAGTTTTTGAGACAGGGTTTCTCAGTGAACCTGGAGCTTATTGATTCGGTTAGGCTGGCAGGCTGATGAGCTGAAGGAATCCCCCGTCTCTACTCAGGAAGCAAGCATTTCCACTATAAGACATCTTGGTAATGTTCTGCTATGAGGAGAAATATGAAAGCCAAGATAAAGGAGCACTCGTTCCTATTAGCAAAGTTAGCAGTTAGTTCAGTCATGTCTGTGCTTTAAATGTTGCTCCTATTTGTCTGTGTTCAGAACTAGTTACACCATAGTCTTGATCTTTTATACACACTGAATGGCCTTATTTGATGTTGACATTCTGTGACTCTGTTTAGCAGGGGACAGCGAAGGCTAACTGGTATGGCTAGGGAAGTTCTAGCGTTAGGGGCTGCTGCTTTTCTGTCCTAGTTCCTCACTTATGGCCTAGGGTAAACATAGGCAGTCTGCAGGACCAGAATTAGTGATAGACAAGCCTCAACACCACTGAGATCTTGTTTCCAGAACATAGTCTGTAGTTAGAATGACCTTAGTCTCTTCTGTTCCTTATGTTGCACGATGAGGTGTTGAGCCCCTTCATAAAACAGTGGGTATACAACAGCATTTGAAAGTGGACAGAATATGTTAGTTCATCCCTGCGTAAGTTTTCAAAACTTTCAATTGTTTTGTTTATCTCTTAGCATCTAGGAATGGCAAGAATGATTTGTTACGACATATAATTCCCTTGACTAGTTAAGATGTTAAGTGAGGACAATATGACTGCTCATACAAACCATAGATTCTGAATTTAGAATAGTTTGCTGTGCTTTCAGAGTAGAATGTTATTTATGACTTTTACTAGGGGTCAGAAGTAACCATTCCTGTGGGTTGTACTATTCCTACCATGAGATTCACAGCTCGTGTAGTGGGCATGAAAAGGAAATTGGGCTTCCCTTGTGGGAGTTCTGAAAAGAATCCCATGTGTGCCTCACTTTGCAAGTAATTGGATATTTGGGGTAATTTTTTTTTAAAGAAATAGATATCCAGGTGTGGTGACATATGTCTTTAATCCCAGCACTTGGGAAGCAGAGGCAGGCGTACCTCCATGTACTCGAGGTAACCTGCTCTACACAGAGTTCACTGTGAGACTTCATAATGAGACCCTGTCTCAAGTAGCAGCAAAGGTTTTCTGAGACACTGTCCTCTGAAGGACTGAGTTTTTAAAAATATCTAATAGTCTCTAAAAAGTATTCAGAACCTACAGGATGAAGTAGGATGTAGTATGTCTGATGAATACATAAGGAAAGACATCGGCTGTATTGGAAGTAAAAAACAACATCTATAACAAATTGAGTGAGCCCTCAAAAATATTGTACTTTCCGTGCTAGGAATGGAACCCACCGTTTTGTATTTGGAACATAAGTGCTCTGCCTCCCCCAGTTACTTAAATTCTTAGTAAAGTTAAGCTGTTCCTGTAAAGCAAGCTGAAGTGTCTCTGAGGATCTGCACAAGCTAACGTAGTGACTGCGATGAGGACGCACTCATGGTTAGAGCACAGCAGAAAGTGCGGAAGGAGCACTGTGGAGTTTTATAAGTGTGGCAACAAGCTGAGGAGTGATGAGGGTCAGTGGCACTGAATTTGTACAGTAAAGAGAACCCGTAGTTGAGTGGAAAGCTAGCCCTAAGCCAGTTCAAGATTTTACACAGTTTACTGTTGCTCTTATGGCTCTGAGACAAAAGGAACTGTGTCTTTTCTCCTGCATCTGTTGAAAGCCTGAAATATGCGATGACTTCTGACCATTTTTATCAAATAAATACTCTTAGCACATATGCAGAAACTGTATAAATAGAAATGGAATAGAGGTTTTGATCTAAAATCCCAAGAAAGATTTTGGCACCCACGTATTTTACAGTCTTTGTGTTTACATTCTCAGTAAGGTTTTGCACGGTGTGCAGTCGCTGAAATCTGTTTCTATTTGCATACTTATAACTGCTTGATGAATTCTTCTAATTCGTCAGATTCTTTTGAAACTAAATGACAGACAGAATTCTTTTAATAGTTGTACTTAACTCAAAGAGAAGCTTAGATAACCCTAATTATCCTTCTACTCTTTCTTTTATAGGGTAAAGTTTTAAATCATTTAGTAATCTCAATGGCCACGTTAGAAAACCCAAAGGGAGCTAAGGCATGGAAAATGCTGTAGTGATCGTATTATTCTTCAGTCAGGAAGGTGAATTAGCAACTTTCTGTTGCTGTGATAAAACACCATGATCAAACGCAATTTACAGAAGAAAGAGTTGATTTTGGCTCCTGGTTCAAACAGGCTAGAATCCATAGAATGGAGGGAAAGGGATGGCATGCTGACAGGAGCTACCCAATGTTTTTGTCCACACACAGGAAGCAGTGAGAACAAACAGTAAGTGAGGCGAGGCTCTAAACCATCAAAATCTCCCTCTGCTGATGTTCTTTCTCCAACAAGGAAGGGTCCACTTCCCAAGGTTCACTAGCCTCTCTCCAGCAGTGCCGCCAATAGCCGACCAGCTGTTCAAATACAGGACCTATCAGGGACATTGTCCCCGCAAACCACTTGAGGGATGTCAAATTAGGACTCGTTATTAGTAAGAGACAAGATATATGACATAAATACTGTAAGAAAGATTTATAGTCAACATTGGAAAGCCATTCAGCAATAAACAGTGCTACCTTTGTATCAATTTTTGGTTTACTGATCTGGATGTCAAATAATTCAATTACTTTGTGTCAAAGTGACACATGTTGAAATTTTACTTTCTATACTTTATTCTTGTAAAATTTATGGGAAATTAATACTTACTATACCTTTATTCGTATAAACTTATGCATACACAAATATGTAAGCAAAATAGGTTATAATCTTAAGGTTTTAACTATGTTTGAATATTAATGATGTTAATTGAAAATATTAGCCACATGAAGAACTTCAATGGGACATCAGTTCAATTCACTGTGGACAGTCTTCCAATACATGTGGCATGTGACAGACTGTCATCTCAGAGGCAGATAGAAGGAATTTCAAGTGTGATCATTATTAGCTAGTATTATGTTATAATGGCTATGAAAGATATTTACTGTGCCCTTATTGTTCTTTAACTGGGCATTTATTGATATATATAGAAGGAATTTCAAGTGTGATCATTATTAGCTAGTGTTATGTTATAATGGCTATGAAAGATATTTGCTGTTGTTCTTTAACTGGGCGCTTACTGATTATCCCAGCAGTGGCCAATTTCAGAGTGAAAAGGAAAACTTCAGTTTACTCCATGCCCCACTTCCAGACCCCTACTCCACCGTGCAGGGCTGATCTCTCCTCAGAGTCCCGCCATGTTTCTGTCTGTCTATAGCATTTCCATTGCTTCTAATAAATCTCTAATAAAAAGATCAGTCTACCTCAGTGTCCTTCTTAAACTTTCAACATGAAACCTTTTGGTCACGAAATGGAAGATGTGGGTCCAAGGTAGAGATAGTTCCGGTGAATGTTGCCCAGCCTCCATTTCTGTCCATGGTTTCCAGCCAAAGATCACTAGTAGTACATTTGTGCTTGGTACAGTTAGTTTGTTGCTCACTACTTGAGGGGAAATGCAGACAGTGGATGAGAATAGGATGTGTCCCTTTGCTGCAGTGAACGACAAACCTAGCTTTATCAACTCCAGGTGTATTCTTCATCATCTTTGACTGATGCTCACTGACAGCACATGCATATGAAACCGCCTCTTACTTCTGCCTCGTACTAGATGGGAAACATCACATTGAGTCTCTGGTGCTCAGATTTCTTCTGTTCAGTACATATAGGAACAACATCCACTTTAGACTGCTGGGAGACCTCAAAACCAAATTGGTTTCCAAACAATACAAAAGTGGCTCACTAGAACTACAAAGTGGCATCTCCGTGAAACAGCTCAGGAATGCTGTGACATAGTAGCTTTGTAGGGGTGGGATTTTGCTCTTCACAGAGAGTTTTGCAGTGCAAACTCTGGGAACTGACCAGAGGAAGAGGCTGTAGACCACAGCAGGTAGACTCCTTTCCCTCACAAAGAGCTCTTCTACCAGGGAGCAGCTCTCCTCCTACCATCTCTGGTGTGTAAAATATATATGTGTGTGTGTGTGTGTGTGTGTGTGTGTGTGTGTGTGTGTATTTCTCTAGTTGTCCCTTAATACATAATTTAGTACTTTCTGAAATATTTTCTCCCAGCAACATCTTTGGGTAATGGAAAGAACACTAGACTTAAAAGAACCAGGGTTGAATTTTATTTAGGTCTCCCAGGGTTACTTTAGAAGCTTAGCTTCAGGTTACTCGTTTGTGAAATAGGTATAGCAACCCTGTCTTATATGTTGATGGATCGATACTGATTGTTCATACCAGGGAAATGTAATAAAAACATGATTATTTCCTCAGCTCACATCAAGCCTTTGCTTAAGGAATTTCTTTCCTGTGGTATGATAGTGCATGTCTGTGATTGTAGCACTTGGGGAACTGAAACAGAAAGATCTCAAGTTCAAGGCCAACCCCTGAAAAACCAAGATACTCGGTCTGAAAACAATGGGAGGAGGAATCTGGTGAAAACGTGTGGAATATAGTAGATATGGAGCTAAAAGATGCTATTCGTTAAGAACGAGCGTGGATTAGTGGTGAGACAGAGAAAAACTAAGAAATGAGAGATAAGAGGGAGGAGCAGGAATAAATCTAGACATAGACATTGGAGTTCACAGAGAAATTTCAAGTGACAATGGAACATCTGGTAATCAATTTTAATTGTTTTTATTGGTATAACATATGCCTCCATTTGTGTAAACCTTGATACATTATGTAAATTACAAAGGCCTTCATATGAATGAGTTTTTAAAAGTCATGAATCGGGGAAGAATGATGTTCCTGATGGTTCCTGTCATCTTCCAAACAAACAAACAAAAAAAAGAATGAATAGATGAGTTGTGAATTCTGAAGTTTATTAGAAGTCCTAAACTGAACCACATAGGATTCTGAGCCCTTAAGATTTCCGAGAATATCTAAGGGAAACACTTAACTTTCCTGACACAGGTTAGGGTGGAGACTTAACCCAACTTTATTTGAAATCGAAAGGACAGGCTGCTGCTGTGCTTACTTCTGCTCCAGTATTCACCTAACACAGGGCTCAGCACAGGCGTCATCCTCTGGTAGCTGTATCTGGTTAAGTGTTTCTAATAGGGTTTCCAGATGAGGCCCTAAGCTCTCTATTGACAAAGCCTACATTTTTAGACCATTCCATTTTTCTACACTTGACTCAATGGCTGAGCAAATGACAAGTACAAGCCAAGAAGGGGCAAGAAAAGAGTAATGGTAGAAGATTGTAAATGGAGACCGCTCGTTGATTTCCCAGCTGCCCAGACCTAAATAATCACATAGAAACTATATTAATAATTAAAGCACTATTTGGCCAATGGCTCAAGCATGTTCCTAGCTAGCCCTTCCATCTTAAATTAACCCATTTCTATTAATCTGTGGATCACTGTGAGGCTGTGGTCTACCAGTGAGGTTCCAGCATTCTTCTCCTTCAGCAGCTACATGGTGTCTCTCTGACTCCACCTACTTTCTATATCTCTTCCAGCCTGGCTGTATTCTGCCCGGCTATAGGCCAAAGCAGCTTCTTTATTAACCAATGGTAATAAAACATATTCACAGCACACAAAGGAGAATCTCACATCAGAAGATCAGTATTAGCAATAATGGCCGCTTACTGTGCTATTGCCTAAGCTGGAGTGGGTTAGGAGCCCAGCTTGATTGATGACAAAGTCCAGTGTCCCAAGCATTGTGCGGCCTGTCTCTGGGCCCATCTCGACTTCTTACCCTGGAAGAGCTCTCCTAGATGAGAGTAGGGCTGAGAGGCCAAAGGCAGGCCCATCAGATGAAGGAAATGGGGCTGAAATTCAGAGTAGAGCATCTGTCTATAGGAAACGATTTTTTTGTTTGAGGTTCCCTTAGCAGCATTTCTGGCACTTTCCCCAGAAGCCAGCTTGGCTTGCCATTGCCAGCTGACTGCCCTGACATGTAGAATTGCCAGATTAACAAATCAAAGAACACCCAGTTAACATTGGACTTTTGGATAAACGATGGGTTTTACAAATGTGAGCATGTTCCATCCCACATTTAGGACACACATATTAAACACTAATTCAGTTGATCTGGAATACCAATCCAATTGTGCCTCGTGCATTTCATCTGGCAGCCCTGCTTTGTCTGGACATAATGTTGGCTGGCAACTCTTGAGATAGCTGCTGAAAGTGTAGAGTTCGGATAGTTCTCTGGCATTGGTGGAAGCTAACCAACCTGTCTTGGGTTCCCCACAAGGTGCACCCAGTTTTCACAGTGAAAACCCTGCATTTTGGGAAATGGTTTTCTTGCTGGAAAATCGGCGGTTGGTGATGGCGTTTAGCTTAGAGGAGTTGGAGTCTTTAGAAAACAACCAGTGAATGATGAAGCTGGCCAGTGGGTCCCGAGGTATTTCACTGTTGCTACCAAGCACAGTTGCTAATTGCCTCTTTTCAAGAGAGGCAAGTTCTGGGGATCTTTAGAAGGCCTAGATCTGAAAGGTGTTGGTGCCAGAGATCACTAAATTCAGCCTCTGCCTGTTGTTTAGGAAGCATTTGCAGGGTCAGTCCTCTGACCTGGTTGTTACTACTGTTGCTTTTGTACCATAGCAGAGGCAGTGAACTAAGAATTTCATGTCCGTTAGCTTGTATGAATCCTGGTGGTCCCTGCACCCTGTAATAATAACAATAGAAGGACAATCCACTGTGAAATCTGAAGTTAGTAAGCATATCAGGTCACCACTGTTACATCTTTTTTAGGAATGAGAAAGCAAAGACTTAAGAGTTCAATCGTTGCTTAGTGTCACAGAGCTGATGTGCTGGTCCTAGCAGGTCTGATTGTTTCGAAGGAAGGAAGCTGGGGTTTGGAGTTGTTTCTAGTGATAGGTTCTGAACCAGGCTCCTTGCTATACTTGACAGTGGTCACTGCGCCCCACCTTCGACCCCTCAACCTATGTTTTAAATCACTATCCTGTCTGTTCGTATAGATCCCTGAGCATGTGAAGGGCCACTTGATAGCTAGCTACAATCCTGAATGTCACCATGCAAAGACCTTTCTTTTTGCTCAGTTATCGTGGACAGAGGGATGACTACTAGGGAACCAAGAAAAGTCAATTTCTCCAAGTGCAATTTTTGGGGAAAGATCCCGTCCCCTTGAAGCCTCTCCCAGCCATCTCTCTGTTGTCCCTTTTATGAATGTTTAAGACTGAACAGCTTCTAACCCCAAGATGGGTTTCTTTAAACTTAGGTCTGATGCCTCTTTGTAAGGCCATGACTGTAGAGGGATCGATCTCTAAAGCAGTGTGTTGAATAGACTTTCTTAGGACAGGCCAAGATGGTAGACCCAGTAAAAGTACATCGTGGTGAAGATTTTCATGTCTTTCTAATGGTTCAGCTTCAGGCAGGCCTGAGGGGCTGCAGGAAACTACTGGAACTGTACTCTTTCTGAAAGGTCCTTCTGAAAATTTACTGGATTCAGTCTGTAGAAGTAATTGCAATCCTTCCAACATTCTGAAGGATGTTGAAGGGTCACCTAAGGAACCCTTTTTGGGGTTCTCCAAGAGGAATGCTTCTTAGACTCTACAGTTTTTGACAGTTACACTTTTGAAACAAAAGCATTTTCCCTCGAGGGCCAGGGTGCCCACAACCTCAAAAGTTAAGCCAGGGTAGAGGTTATATTAGCATTAGCACCTCCTGATTTAGGGGCTGGCCATCCACCTGGCATGTGTCCCTGAGGTGACTTCAGCTCCAGGGGCCAGAGCCCCTCATCTTACTCCTGGTCTCACAGAAGAAACCCAGCATCAGTGACGTCTCTGAGCAGCAGTAGTTTGAGAGTGGGGGAGCTCAACACAAACGAAAGCCCGCCCCGTCCTACCTAGACACAGAGGAGTTCTTGTCTTTCCCTGTACCAGCTCCTAGGCTGTCACTTCAGCCCAGGCAGCTGGGCGGAGCAGCTGTCCAGGCATGGCTTAGCTGAGGCATAGAGGGAGCTAGGAAAGCAAGGACTTTGCGGGGGGGGGGGCACTTGTCCTAAGCTCCAGCAGCATAGCATGCACTTACCTGAGGCATTTAGTTCTCAGCAGGGAAGACTGAGGTTTCCCCTGTTTCATTCTGGCTATTGACCTGGTTTCCCGGGAAAGGTCCATTAGCTTCAAGGTTGGACAGTCTGCTCTGTAGCACCCCAACTTGGAGCTGCAGCGTCACAGCTCAGACCCTTCAGCTGGCACTGCAGATGGGTTTGACCACGTTCCTCTCTGAAAGGTCCAGAACATTTTCTTTATTGCTTTTGTTGTAACCGGAAGGGGTTGACTCATCTCTGTAGAGACTGTCCAGGGATGTTGTAGCTAGAAGAGGTCTAGGCAGCTGCTAGATCCCATCCCTCGGGGGACAGATGCAGCCTTTAGTGAAACCCGGAGGGAGGCAGAAGACTTTGTGCTTCTGGCAAGCTACCTCCTGGGTGAAGGGCTTCTTGGTTAGCATGGGCACATGTTTTCCCCCATGGAAAGCAGACCTAGGCAGCCACTCCTAACCCCTGCCCTAAGAGGGTTTCCTGAAGACCTCAACTCACCATGCCATCCTCATAAGCTGTGTATCAGAATCCAGCAGGCAGAAGGGTGTAGGCAGGGTGAATGTCAAGTGGGACAGTGGAGGGCCAGCTGTACCACTGTGCTAAGGGCTCCTGAAAGCAGCAGAAGACACCTGAATGGCCTATGGACTGTTGTCTGACGGAGTTTGCAGATGAAACTTTCAATAAAGTAGACATAAAATGTACGTAATTATCAACTACAGCCATGATAAAGCACATGGAATAAAAAGGCTTCTCTTCAGCTCCAGATTTCCACCCCTTTCTCAAGGCTAGGTACACCCTTCCAGAAATAGACATCCCTATTGGGAATGGTTTCCTTTTTGTTTCTGGCTTAGTCTGAATTTTAACCGTAATGACTCTTCTTTTTCCGACTTCATATTTTAGTCATACCCAGAGTAGCAAAAATAATAAGATAAACATGCATGTTTTTATGCAGGTGTAATAGTTTCAAGTTTTGGCTGATGTTATTTTATCGAATGTTGCTACTACACTTTTCTGGAGTGGGCACAGCTCGGGGATTGTGACATTTGGCCATGAAGATTTCTAAAATAAAGACTCTTTAAAAAGCATCCCTGCACTTTAATCCCAGTACTCGGTGGCAGAGGCAGCACATCTCTGTGAGTTCAAGGCCAGCCTGGTCTACAAGAACTAGTTTCAGGACAGGCTCCAAAGCCACAGAGAAACCCTGTCTTGAAAAAACAAACAAACAAAAAAAGCATCCCTACAGCTGGGGATGCAACTTGGTAGTGTTTGCCTAGAATCTCAAGGCTCTGAATCAACCCTGAAGCAACACACACACACTCACACTCAGTCCTGCTGTTACAGCCACACCTAACAAGCACCCAACAGTCTTTCTGTCATATGGCCCCCTCCTGACTCCCACTTCCTTCAAATCCAACAAGATATATAAAAACCACTGCATTTCGAACATTCTCTTTGTACGTTGCTTTGAGGAGTATGAAGGTTAGAAGCTTGGGCCATAGCAGCTAGAAGCCCGCCCATCCTCCCCCTTGCTATTCTTGTTCAGGAAAGAGGCTCTGTATTCAAACATTCTTTCAGAGCCGAACAATTGTCCCAGCATGTTCCAAGCAATGAATCTGGATAGAGGTATCTTCTAAAGGTAGTTTTGTCTCTTGCCTATTAGGGGGCTCTGGGAAAGCTGCTTTTGTGTTCCCCCATTACTCAACTGGAAAAAAATAAAATATGTTCCTTAGAGTTCGGTGAGCATTGATAACTACAGAAATAATTTTAATTCTGCTGCTGTTATAACTCGGTGCATCTTCTTTATAGGGGCTGCTCCAGTAAAGATGGCCAAGTTTTCAGGATTCTAAGTGGGTCATGTGGACAGCTGCTTTTTCCACACTGCTACTGGCTTCTTGGCATTCTTCGGGTGCTCTTTTCCTGAGTTTGTCTGAATATTTTGGCCTTTAAGCTGCTTTCTTTACCCTATGCCAAGCTATTAGCATGTCTCCCTTGTAAATACCCACACAATTTACCAGTCACTCCTGTCTGTCCTTGCATTGCTCTTTGAATTACCAGAAAAAAAGAGTAGCATCCTCCACCCCTGCCCCCTGTCCCCCACACCCTGCATGATCAAAGAATGTGACATCTCTGGTCCTCAGCCCTCACTTCTCTTGGCCAGAAAGGCATAGCCAAGCCAGTTGGCATAAAGTTGGGTGTGGAAAGTTCTATCTGCATATGCACAGGACTTGATACATTGCCTGCCATTCTGCTAGATTTCTGTGCCAGGACTGGGGGGAAAAACAGTTAAAAGCGGCCACTCATCTTCCAAATGTGGCCTATAATGACATGGTCTTGGGTAGGACAAGAAAAGACTCATTTCTAGATTCTCAAATAGCACCAGATGAGATCAGGAACTCTCTGGTACTGTGCCTTCTCTGTTTTCTTTTCCGTCTTCTCGGTGGACACGGAGAAGTGTCCCACCAGATTAGGTACTTGTGTGCTTATAAGGTTTTCAGGGAGAATGCCTTAGCTCAGCAGAGCAAAGAAAAGTTGCCTTCTTTCTGACCTTCAAGATCTGGTACTATGTGACAATACAGGAGAGAATGGAGGTAGTAGCCAAATATTTTATAGATAATTGAAGACAGTCACACAATTAAACCAAGCCATGGTCAAGGAGGGCCAGATTCCCTAGTGGCACTACAAGAACAGTGTGAAACACGGTGTTTACTAGTTTAATACAATCCTGCTTTGTTCTTCCTCACAGGTCCCCAAAGCTGGCCGCCGACTACGACCATGAAGGCTGCTGGTGCCCTCTGGAGGAATTTTTGTGCATTGCAGAAGCCCAGCTGGAATGGAGAACATTTTGTTCCACTTACTTAGAAGACCCAGTAAAAGCAGAACCGCAGGAATAGGTAGGGTAGATGGAGTTTATGGGGCTGGGAGCTTCTTTGAGACCTGAAAGAAATCCTCTAAGGATTGTATGGAGGACTTAGAACAAGGATGCAGAGGGAGTGTCCAAGCAGAGTGTCAGTCATATGGACAGAGCCACTACAACACACTAGATCTGAAGGAACTGGGAACCTTAGGGCACTGGGAAGGAGTGTGACATAATCACCTGGCTGAGTGCCTTTCCTAGCCATTGGCATAAGAGCAAGGCAGAGACGGGAAGATCTGCCCCTGGGAAGGAGGTAGAGAGGGGGTGACAAGAGAAAGAGATGAACTGAACTGTAAGACAGTAGAGATGGTAGACGAAGAAAAGAGGCCTCCGGAGAATATAATGGATAAGGTGGTGTCTGGGAGTTTACTGGGGAATTACTTTCTTCTGAGGATATAGTCAGTCCCAGAGATGCTGTTGAGAATAGATAGGTGTAGAAGAGGACTCAGACTGAGCGATTTCCCCTGTACATAGATCTGCCTTGGCTATTTGAGCTACAAAGAATTTTGTTTCTTATGCCGTACATCAGAATGCCCAAGTTTAGGGTCAGTTACTTTTGCTATCATTCCCCTCCTCCAGGGCCATTACTACAACTGCACTGCCGTGGCAGGCAGAGTCTTTGTCTGGACGGCATGCCTCGAAAGGCATGGGCTTGAGACCCTCAACAATCAGCCATGGCCTTGGTCTGGTCTGCCCTGGGAAGCCGCTACTTTACTGTTCTTCAAGAGGAATATACAAGGCATATACAAGCATCCCTTCACATCGGGGCTTGTGTAAGAGCAAAAGATTTGTTCTGGAGCCAGTATTGTATACTGTGTGGTTCTGGACTCCAGTGTAACTAGCCAGAAACACGGAAAATCACAACCACAAAAGACGTTCATAACACACAATATTTGATCTCTTTCTCCCAAGAAAATTTTAGGTTCTGCATGGCTTTCCCTCTCTGCTGTCTCTTATGACAAGACAGAAGACCAGGTTCAGGAGGACATCCTTATTTCTTAGGAGGATAGAGAGGACAGTCTCTGCTCTTGTTATAATCTGACGACTTGCCCTGGAGCCACTCAGAAAAAGACCCTTGCTTCTAGATCAAGAGGGTTGTGACTGGCTGTGGCTTTTTAACTGAGAGAGAAAATTGACGAAGAACCCACATCAGCACTTAAGGCTCACCTTATCTAGAAAGTTTTCTCTAACTTTCTATTTGGCAGTCGGGTCCCTTCACAGTCTCCAGAGACCACTCTTACCAGTGTGGACGTTTCATATATTACTCCTGTTTTCACTATTTGATCTTTTTATATAGACGTTTCTCTGAGGCAAGGACTGTATTTTTTCTCCACCCCCCACACCCGATTGCTGCACCCCTTGCCTCCCTGTGCCTTGTCTTCACTTCCACACGAGAACGCTACATTTCCTGGGCAGAATTTTGACTAGCAGATTCCCAGATTACGATAGTGTCTTGTTAGTTCTCCTTAGAAATCACCTACAACTTCAGTCTGACCTTTGTCTTTCTGAGAACTTGGTACAGATCTTGCCCTCTCCTTTGTGTCTCTGTTATCAAGCTATATAATCATTATAATTTAGGAGGAGGAGGAATGCTTTCTGCTAACAAACAGAGGGACGGGAAAGGTTCTGGGGTCAAGGGCAGCTAGGAGTAAGGATTGTTTGGGGCATATTTGGTCTCGGAGCATATAGGTCTTTCATCCAGACCGCATCGTCAGGGCTACTATTTCACACAGCTTCAGCGTGCTCGATTGAGGTCTGGCATATCAGACAGACCCAAGGATCAGTTGGAGTATTGCAGGACCCCTCCATTTAATTCCCACCTCCAATTCACATTTCTAGATGTCTTTGTAGCAAAATGAAATTCTAGAGAATCTTTAGAAAAAAAGAAAAAAAATATGAAACAACTGGAAGTAAAAGGCAGAAAGAGAAGATGGAGCCCTTAAAGAAGGGAGTATCCTAAAGGAGGAGGGGACAAGGGGAGGAGAAGGGGAGGAGGAGAGGAGGAGGAAAGCAAGCCTGTCTCTTTAAGGGGCTTGGCTGTCAATCAGAGAGCCCTTTTCATTTCAGGAGGAGAGGACAAAGATACTCAGAGAGAAAGAGTAAAGGACAGAAGAAGGAGACTGGAGAGACCAGGATCCTTCCAGCTGAACAAAGTCAGTCGCAAAGCAGACTAGCCAGCAGGCTACAATTGGAGTCGGAGTGCCAAAGACATGGGTGAGTCTCAAAAACTTTAGTAGCAAAGATGCAGGCACGGGAATTCAAAAGAGAATTTTCAATTTTGGGGCTCTGGGTTTCTAGTGGTTTAAATAAGTTGTGTTTTGGCACTTGTTTTCTGTTTTAATTCTTTAACATTTAATTGTATTAATTCCTTCTCTGCTGTACTGAGCATAATGCTTTATTGTCAACAAATTCCATCAGTACACATGAAGTCCCACAGATGTTTGGAGAGAATGCCCAGCAGGATGGATGCGACCATGTTGCTTCTTAACCTTTCACTTCCCTTCTGCTTTCTCCTTTCCACGGATCTTAAGGACCTGGTTATGGTGGGGTTATCTGGAACCCCTGGTTCCACTGGAGGCAACTTGAACATTGACTAATCCTCAGATGTATCAAATACGCACTTCCGCTATACAAACTTCAGAGCCTGTTTGGCATCAATGGAATGGAGGAATAGGGAAAATTGAACTCAGGCATGGCAGTGCCTATGGTGGGCATTCCAGGTTCAGAAAATGAAAATACAGTCCACAATAGTTTTACCATTGTCAATAGATATGGATTATCTGTTGTCTATGTCTAATCTATATCTATCAGGAATAGATATGGATTGTATGTGTATGTATGTGTGTGTGCGCGCACGCGTGTGAGTGTGTGTGTGTATTTTCATGCAGCTCAACATTTCTAGTAAGTATCATGGACTTAGCCTGAATCCCTGCTGTAACAAGAAGGTTTCTGTCTCAGGGCTCTTGTTGGCTGAGCCCGGAGGGCTTTTCTATGTTCCATAAGTATGGAAGCTGTGAAGTTCTGGTGTCCAGCAGTGTCTATTCAGAGAAAGGTGTGTGCAACATAAGGGTCTTTGCCTAGGCAAGATGCTGCAAATAATGTACATTTTGCTCATGTTTGGGAAAGATAAAAGTAGCATCTTGAACACATCCTGAATGAAAAGAGGTTCAATTGCCCAGTGTGGTCACCATGCAACATAGTAGCCAGTAAATTGATAGGATCCACAGACGTAGTTTTTCAGTTAGACTGAACTGTTGTTAACCTTGGTTTTTTCCCCATCTCAAGTCACTGAGGGAGCTGTTAGCAGCGTATATGTTGGTAGAATAGTTAAAGAGGGTGGCATACTAGACTAGAAGTCCAAATAGCTCAGTCTCTAATGAACTCCACAAAATTGGGCATGTCACCATGAATCACCACCTCATCATCTGGAAGACAGGGGCAACAATAACTGTTTTGTCTGCTTGCAGGGTGGAAGATGGAGTAAGAATGCTATGGCAGTCCTGTCGATGTAGACAAGTTCTGTATCCATTGTAAATTCTCATGACACCACCTCTTATGTAACAATGCATATCTAGGCTGGTGCTTCCTCTTTCCAAGGTTGTTGGGCTTTCTTTGTGCACACCCAGTATGTTTGCGTAAGAACCATTTGATCACCCGAATGCAGCAAGGTGAGAAGAATTGTGGGAAGAAGTCAATTTCTGCTCTGGACCAGCAACCCTATCTGTTGTGAGTGCAGCTGATTGAGTAAGTTGTTCCCTCCAAATAGAGAGGTAGTGCAAGTTGAATCTTACTTCCTTGGGAGATAAAGCCTTGAAGAAAAGACAAGAAGAAAGAAAATGACAGAAGCTAGATGATTTCCACCAGAGGAAGGTCAGCACGCATGTGCGCGCGCACACACACACAAGGTGTCACTAAGGATATATATTTAGGTAAACAATACATGTACTAGGGATACATGATGGGGTAGCAATTGCCTCCACAGTCACTCAATAACACAGTATCTGAGGCAGTGTGACTATTCAACCATATCTGACAAGACAGTGACGTGCTATTGCTTCGGCTGTGGAGTACACTGCTGTTTAACTATTGCGGTAGGCAAATCAAATCATAGAATCTGGAATTGAAAGGAACATTGGAACTTATCTGAGGTGAAGCCATACCTATAACACCCTAGGAAGCTGAGGCAGGAGGATCACTAGAAATGGCCAGCTAGACAACATAGTGAAACTCATTCAGAAAAAGTTATGAGAGCCAGCCCTCAATGCAGAATTTATTTCTTTGACAATAAATTAAACATATATAAGTCTCTGCTTAATCACCACCAGAAACAGGCAGCTTATTACCTCAACCACAAAATTTCTTAGGATTGGAAATGACAAGGGCTGAATTCAGTAGTGTCTGAACAAAAGGTTTACAGACAGTGTAGCGGCTTATTAAAACCTTGTTCAGACTTGGCAGGGAGATGCTTCAGATGAGTCTTTGGAATAACTATGGAAATGAAAAAGAGCCATAGTGGATATTTTCTGCTCAATAACAATGCCATCACTGAGCAGCAAAACATCCACTTCCTCAAGCTTGCTGTCATCTGAGAACAGTGGCTGTTACCCTGGCAACCAGACTGCAATGCTTCCTTCCCTCCAAGAGTGGCTTGGAAGTACAAAATGTGGAGGAGGCAGAGCGGAGGCTGAGTTCTGCCAGGTACTTGAAGACTATCTGAATCCCATGAAGGCATCACAGAGTGCCCGCAGATTTTGACTGGCATGCTAACTGACTCCTCCTAGAGACTGAAATGATAAAGGGTAGCTAGCCTTCACCGCACCGCTTCTTATCTGGTTCTGCCTAGCCAGGAGCTCTTGAAAAGCTACAGAGATTAAGCCATTGCCCTGCTTTGAGGGGCTTCACCTTGGCCCTCAGCCAGGACACCAAGAAATCTAGTTCACATCCTGACAATAGTGTTCTCTCGGAGCTCTCAGTAGTAACATCTTTAACCTAGGGAGGGGGTAGGAACATCTTCAGGCCCCACCCAAACCAGTGACGCATTTTTCCCTGTCCTTTGGTGTGTGTGTCTGTGTGTATGTATGTGTGTGTGTGTGTGTGTGTGTGTGCGTGTGCGTGAGAGAGAGAGAGAGAGAGAGAGAGAGAGAGAGATTGATTATATAGCTTTGAAAGTCATCCCTTGGTTACAGTTCTTTAGTCTTAAAAGAAAAAGAAAAATACCATCTCTGCCCATGGAACTTTAGGTTTAGAAAAGCTCATGTCAGGGCCGTAAGCTGATAAGGAAAGGTCATACGCCATGGTCACTGAACAGAACTTTCTCATCTTTTCCCATTCACAGACCCTACCCAATGTCAAAGTTACATCAAAGGTTCAGCAAGCAAGTCTTTCCTTAGCCTTTGCCAAATACTTAAGAGTAATCTGTCAATGACCTCAGAACTCTTTGCTGTGCAAAGCTTTGAAAAAGAGCCAATGGCATCCCAAAGAAGAGGGTGAGGTTCTGCAGGTCAGCTTCACACTTGAACCAAGGAAAGTGGGAGATCTAGTAGCATACGGTATGGCTACATTTGTCTCTAGTGACAGATCGTTCTTCATTTCCCCACAACTGGACAAGATAGAGACTCTGTGTGTGTGTGTGTGTGTGTGTGTGTGTGTGTGTGTGTGCGTGTGTGTGTGTGTGTGTGCGTGTGTGTGTGTGTGTGTTAGTTTCTGAAAAAGAACATTAGAAGTAAGGTGGACCAAATGCGGTTCCTGGTGGTTGTAGTGGTAGTTACCACTAGTAGAAGCAGCGGTGATAATAATACCTGTTCGATAAGGAGGTTGGAGTTCTTTTTTTTTTTTATTTAACTTTGTCTGTATGACTTGACTATCAAGCAGGCTTGCAATCTCATGTCCCAGTGCTTATTGAGCTTTTGACTGTGCTATAAATGCTAATATCATGCAGGAAAGACAAAGTCATAAGCAAGGCTTTGTCCTAACAAGATGAGACCAGAAGCAGAAGTCTTTTCTCTGTCGCCTCCTAATAATTGTTGTTTTACTTCTAGAACCAAAAGCAAAAGTCTTTGTCTCTGTCGTCTCCTAATAATTGTTGTTTTACTTCTAGAACCCTACCCACTGATCGCCATCTATCCCTAGTACCAGTCACAGCTGTTCTAGCATCTTGGCCATGTTAATGGCTATAGGCTCTGATCAAGGAAGCCTCTGTTTGTGGGTTGAAGTTAAGGGGTGGATTCTGGGAGGAGGGGAAGACTGCAGTGCAGATTAGAGACTTAGGGAGATGGGACCAGTTTCTCACTCAAAGAGCTTGCCTGTTGTTTAAGCTCTATTGTACAGGGTTCTTCTATCTCACCCTTTGTCAGCTGGATTCAAGAGACAAGCTGGGAATTGTGCAGGCTACAATTGGTCTCTTTCTACCATTCCTTTCTATGAAAGCCCTTCCTCTCCTCCCTTTGATGAGTTCCCAGATTCACACTGAATTTCCATCATGGAGCTGGTCCTTGAGGTGTGCCCCGGGCATGGGAAAGGAGGGAGTGCTTTAGAGCACTTGGCTCCTACTTAAAGAATCAGAATCAGGACAGTCACTGGGATGGGCCTTAATCTGAGAGTCACAATAGTACTGTTGATCTCTGACAGAGAACACTGATGAGAAGGGACGTTCTATTACAGATTGCTCATGCTTGCTTGTTTGGGGGATTTGGAGATGAATATAACCCATTATTAACTAATGTCTTTACTTATATTTTCTCCACAGGATTTGGTTACATTCATTTTAACACTAGATAATAGGTAGCTTTGGTTTTCATTTAAGAAATTAATTTGATCTCCCAAACAAGAGTGGAAGCTTTCTGAGAAAAGGGACTTGGACTCTTAGTTTCTTCCTATTTCTTGAAGCATCTGTGTTACTAGTAATGCATTTAATGTTAGTGTCCTCAAGCCGCCCCAACACAAAGGAAAAGAAAGCATCATTAATTTTCTCCGTGATCAGTCATCAAAATGAGACATTTAAATCTCATTGAGTAGCAGTTGTATTATGTAATTCTTTGATACTGACTCCACTACATCACAAATTATACTTAGCTGGGAAATGACAGGATGCCTTTTAACATTCAAAACCCTCTTGACCCTGAGGTATTCTGAAACAGAGAGCTTATGGTTTTAGGCTGTTGCTCACATGTTCCCAAGTTCATTTCTTGGATTGAGAAAAATCGAAATGAACCCAGTGGACTTTTATTCAGAACGCTTTGATGAAAAGACAGTCTCTTATATGTTCTGAGTTTTTTCTTGTTGGAATTCAAATTTTGACTTTTGTTTGGGCAGATTAGCTGAGATTCTTCACTTCCGCTGAACTTGAATGCCCTTAGAACAAATATTTCATCTGAATTTTGAGGACTTTAACATCTGGTGCTTGTTTTGATGTTGTGAACTAGTTTATAACCTAACAGCAGTACATCTATCTCAGGGCATTTGTGTTGGATTCCACATTAGAGAGAGACTTTGCTAAAGTCTATATCCTTGTTTCCTGCTTTGAACATCAGTAGAGCAGAAAGGGGGTGTTACATTATTATCTGAGATCTAAGAAAACAAAGAAAAATGGGTGTAAAAAGATACAGTATCAGGTGGTGATTTCGAGTAGCTCCCAAAGTTTTCTCACCCAGTAAAAACATGGAATGTGACATTTTCTGGTTATTTTGATGACCACCAAATGATCAGGATGAGAAATCATTCTTTGTTTCATCACTTGATGATAAGAGGGGGAAACGATCTTAGTGTAGAGGATATAGAGGGGCATGGGCTAAAGCATTGAGTACATTTCTCTGTTTGCCTGGCAAGAGCTTGTATTCCTGATCACACCTGCCTCACCATTAGGCCATGCCCTGGTGAAAAAGCTGGGGTGAGTGAATGGGCACAGGATGACCACTTGCCAGGGTAGATAGCTCTCCTTACCCTGGGCTAAATAAACAGTCCTGCCATTGTTTACTGGATCTGACCCCCCTCCCCACCCCCAGACATGCAGGGCCTTGCAGAATACCAATGAGGCTCCTGAGATCTCAGGAGGAAACAAGGCTTCATTGTTTAGGGAAGTGATGGAGGGCTGTGTCCAAGGCTTGACCCTTTGCTGGAGAGAGAGGGAACAGTAGGGTCACTGACCTCCCCTCCCCCACCTCAGGCTTTAGAGACCTTCTTTACTAGAAGAGTCTAAGAGTCTGAGGGTGGAGAGGAGTTCAGAGGGCAGAGAATGAAAATGTTGGGGCTGTTTACTTCCAAGTGCTTTTCTTAACTTACTGGATACATGTAGTATCTTAACCTAATGATAAAAAGAAGATTCAATTTCTGGAATGTCTCCCCCAAGACAGTGGTGGGTTTCAGCTGTTTTGCTTTTCTTTGGCGTACTCACGCATGCATTGTACACACCTGTGCAAGTGTGCACGTGCACACATATCATAAGACAGTGGTGGGTTTCAGCTGTTTTGCTTTTCTTTGGCGTACTCACGCATGCATTGTACACACCTGTGCAAGTGTGCACGTGCACACATATCATAAGACAGTAGTGCACATCCTCTCTTGCAAAGTTCACATTGAGTAAACTTAGCATCTCCTCACAGCGGCAGAGCTACAAATTGATTGTCTCTCATAGAGGGCTTGAGATTGGAGAAAGCAAAAGGAACCCAGTTCAGCTACATATTTTGGCTTGGGCTTCTGAGCCTTACCTCTTTGAAGTCCAGGATAGGCTGTCTTTTCAGTGAATGGTGGGTAATAGGGCTCACTTATTCTGTGATTCTGATAAAGAGACAAATGCCTCCCTCCCAGCTTTTTCATGATACACATAATTTGATCTTTCAACACCTGTTGACATTATTCAACTTAGCTGTGGAAATCACAGCATTTTTAAGTATTTTTAATAAAAACTGATTAAGGGAATCAGGCAATGAACTTTTATTTCCCCTGGTGCCCTATTGTAGATAATTGAACTTGGTGTGGAGAAATACATGAATATAAAAGTTCAAACTTTAGAAAATTATTTTCATTCTATAATGGGGTAAGAAGTTACAACATACTTATCACAGACTAGTACTTTCTCAGACACATGTCCTGATTGTATGTACACTTAATATAGGAATAGATGCATAAAAATCAACTGGCCTATATATGTGTATATGCACACATTATTAAATATATGTATGTATGTATATTTTATATATCATACACATATGCATATATTGAATTTATACTATGTCTGTATACACTATCAATTAAAGGCCTTAAATTTTCATTTTTCTACTTCTTGCATATCTGGTCAAGAGGCCAGAGGGAACCACACGTCCCTCTGTCTAGTCAGTCATCTGCTTGGCACTTGGTCAGTTTTATTTCATATAACACCAGAACTTGGAACATAGCTACTTCCAGAGTCTGTGACTACTTTATGTACCTTTCTTGTTTCTCAGCAGCACTGGCAAGGGCTGAGAGCTCCCTGGTCTGGGATCTCAGGTATTCTTACCACCTTAAGACACCTGTGTTCCCAGGCCCTGTGTGTTCCCGTGGCCCAAGTTCCATGCCAGAAAGCTTCTGCGGCTATTACAGAAAGTCTCTTTGTGGCCTTACCAACAGAATCTCAGTGTGATCTTGAGGGTACAGGAACTGGACAAGCTGTGGTGGAGCAAACAGGCAAAGCATTGAAAAAATAATCAAGCCTTTATTAAAATATATTTTTGTAGAATAGGGCATCAAATACTCCAAAACTGAAGTTACAGGCAGTTGTGAGCTGTCTGACATGGATTCTGTAGAACACCAAGCACTCTTAACCACCAAGCCATCTTTCCAGCCCCAAGTCTGCAATCTTATTGTTATTATTTTCATTATTATTGTGTGCAAAAGCACCCTTCCCTGTCCTGTGCCAGTTTCTTTCTTCTCTGGGTTACTCCCTTCTATCTAGACCTAGAAATATACATGTGTGGGAACATCCAGAAACATGCGCTTTTCATTCTGCCGTCCACCTGGAATGCTCTTGCGGTTCAGATTGTGTCTGAAAATATTGACATCTATGGTTGGCACTCTTTCCTTTCAAATTCTAGATATATTTACTCTCAGGAGCCATTTACTTGGTTTCCTGGAATTGTTGGTGGAAAATATTATACCTATTTCATTCATTTTTTCTTCAGTAAAGTGGGGATTCCAATCTGGCAGTTTGTACCTTTCTGTTTTCATATCCCATGGACAGCGCTGCGCACATTTATTCCATAGTTGGTGACTAATGAAGCAAAGTCAACAGACTCCAAAAGAAAGAAAAGAGGGGTCAATCTTTTCACCTCCCTGGATTGTTACTTGAATTATTTGATTTCCTTTAAAAGCCCATATGGTCTGTGTTCTGAAGGTAAGGGTTCATTTTTAAGAATGAGACAAAATAATGATTCTGGGTCAGTCTCACATTCCAAAAGCTGAAAGCTGCAGGTTCACCTTTAGAACTCCCCAGATAAGCACTCTGTGTGCTTGGCAGCATGGGCTGCTCGGCCCAGGGCTGGGTGTGAGTGCATGAGTTACCTGTTATGCATACCTGACTCCGCCTCTCCTTCTTCCCTAGGCTTGTTAGAGTGCTGTGCAAGATGTCTGGTGGGGGCCCCCTTTGCTTCCCTGGTGGCCACTGGATTGTGTTTCTTTGGAGTGGCACTGTTCTGTGGATGTGGACATGAAGCTCTCACTGGTACAGAGAAGCTAATTGAGACCTATTTCTCCAAAAACTACCAGGACTATGAGTATCTCATTAATGTGTAAGTACTTTCTCACTCCCAGACCCATGTCTTTTCTTCCCCTCACCCTGTCTTGGAGGTACCAAACTCATCAGCATCTTAGTAACTAGGAGGGCACCAATGTAGAGCCAGCTGGAATTCCTGACCATCCCTCTGCATACAGATTCTCCCACGCCATGTTGGAAGCTTGTAGTGAGGGGACAATGTCAGGTTCAGAAAAGAGGTCTGCCTCCTCTCGCTCCCCTGTGTTTGCTCACACAGGGTCCTATTTCTGCTCGGTATGTTTAGTGTTGCTGGAATCATCTCCACAGTGGCAGGTGGAGGTCCAGTGATGGGGCAGAGTGGAGCCCTGGTCTTGGTCGGACACTGTTTTCGTGCACTCAGGCTTAGTGATGTCACCCCTACGCCTAGAGTTCGTCATGCATCTCCCGGCTTGTCTAGCTTATCTCTCCTTTGGAGTAGCACTTGGGGAGGGTCGGCGAGGAGGGGCAAACATGGTTCTCTAGGATGCAGGCTAACAAGGAATAGAAAAGGGGAAGAGAAGCACGTGCTTTTGCCCACCTACTCTCTGGCTCCATTTACTTCAACGAGGAAAAGGTGAAGGAACACAAGTGAAACCTAGTGGTTTCTCTCAAAAATGTCCAGCTACCTAGGCATCTACCTTACTAACGGACAAGACCTGTGCCCTCTGAATACAGTTGTCTGGCCTTTTCTGTCTGTCAATGCAGGATTCATGCTTTCCAGTATGTCATCTATGGAACTGCCTCTTTCTTCTTCCTTTATGGGGCCCTCCTGCTGGCTGAGGGCTTCTACACCACCGGCGCAGTCAGGCAGATCTTTGGCGACTACAAGACCACCATCTGCGGCAAGGGCCTGAGCGCAACGGTAACAGGGGGCCAGAAGGGGAGGGGTTCCAGAGGCCAACATCAAGCTCATTCTTTGGAGCGGGTGTGTCATTGTTTGGGAAAATGGCTAGGACATCCCGACAAGGTGATCATCCTCAGGATTTTGTGGCAATAACAAGGGGCGGGAGACAATTGGGCGTGACTCTGTGGCCTCATCCCCACCCAAGGTTGGGTCCTCTCCAGAGGCCTGGCTTTTGAGTGAGGAAGCGATGGCTACAGCCGAACGATATGGTCAGGAAGAACGTGGTGCCTGGCCGGCTTAGCCTCACCTTTCAAAGGTTCCCTAGAAAATTTTATCTCAAACTGAAAAGCATGAATTTTGTAGGATGTTTTATACAATAAGACCATTTCTAACCAATCTGTTGGTATCCCTTTATTTTGTTCCTAGCAGGGACTACAAGAGTGGACCGGATATATAAGAATCTAAAATGCTAGACTTGGAATTGAGACTTAGACACGTAATCTGAAATGGAGGGTGAACCATAGAAATGAAAGAATTGACTTGAAGTCACAGTGTTCTGGGATCCTATACTATTGAGGGTCCCAGAGAGGGTTAGGCTCCATCAGGATATTTCACACTTACTTTTGGCCTAGCCATGTTTTAGAAAGACATGCCTTGTTTTTTTCAAGAGTTAAAGATCTTTTGGGGTCTGAACATGTGTGTGGTATGCTGATGACCTTTTGTGACCAGCAGCTAGCTTAGAATGGTTTTAGCTCTGAAATTTAAATCTCCCATTGGCATTGTTCCGTGACTAGGGAACAAAACTCTTGTGGCAAAGAATGTCTTGTAAGCTCAGCCTAAGGCACAAAACGGCACAACTTTCTTTCAGGACTTTTTTATTTTTACTTCTTTACACCTTCTCTGCCCTCCAAATTCCTTGAAGCCCCTCTAACCCAGGGATCCGCCTCACTCCAACTCCCACCCACTCCCCCTACCCATCGTTACACTCTGGGCCAGTTCTCTAAGAGACACTGCCAATGACACTTGGCAGAACTGCCTTGCTCACTAATTTCATTTGAGGGGGAGTCCTGGAATCTGACTTCGTTGGCACTGCCACGCCAGGATCTCCCAGTTTGTGTTTCAGGATCTGCAAGCTGGTGCTGATTTGTAACTACCCTATGTCGATTGTTTTAGTTTGTGGGCATCACCTATGCCCTGACTGTTGTGTGGCTCCTGGTGTTTGCCTGCTCTGCTGTGCCTGTGTACATTTACTTCAACACCTGGACCACCTGCCAGTCTATTGCCTTCCCTAGCAAGACTTCTGCCAGTATAGGCACTCTCTGCGCTGATGCCAGAATGTACGGTGAGTTGGATGGGGGACTTTAGATTCCCTGGCATCTATAGAAGTACTTGTTTTGTGCTCAGGTGAGGAGGATGGTGATTCTGGAAATCTCCTGAGATGATAAATGAATGCATCTTAGTTTATTAATCTCTTTCCACTGAAACTGAGGTTCCCCCACCCCAGAAAGGGAACATGGAAGCTTTGGCAGTGTTCATTCGTTCGTTGGTTTCTTGGGTGTCCTTACTCGTTTTCTCTGACTGATTGCTGCTACCAACCCCCAAAACAGCACATTACAATCCTATAAGATTTCAGCATTATCAATACCACCTTTGCCTTTATGGAAATTTTAGGGAGCAGGACCACACTTAACTGTCGATATCAGGCTTACTGCCAGGATAGGGAAGTCAGAGAGGCTCTGGAGCAGGCCTCCTCATGGCCTCTAGCCCTGTGAAGTTCACTCTGGTTCATCTTTGCACCTTAGGTGTTCTCCCATGGAATGCTTTCCCTGGCAAGGTTTGTGGCTCCAACCTTCTGTCCATCTGCAAAACAGCTGAGGTAAGTGAATGATTCAGGTTATTTTGAAATAGATTGGCTAATAACACAGAATTTCTGGCCTATAACAGAAGTTTCTCCACATGACCATCAATTTCAAGGATTATAATATCTCCTTGTTGAACTTTGAATAAGCAGATTTCCCGTCTACAAAATAAAGGCTAAGTATGCCTGAGTCAGTGAGCATACTGATTAAAAGTAAAAGTACCTATTTTCCCAAGAACTGCATTAGAAATCTTACTTTCTCAGACTCCCCTCATTAAAAGAAAAATATATAGCTTTAGTAAAATTTCCCAAATGAAAATCTTCATTTTGGTTAAAAACTTAACAAGAGAATGGGTCATGCATAAAGACATACATGGGCTCTATAAAATATGTTCAGTGTGGAACTCCTTAATCTCCATTGAGAGGTGAAATCAGTACAGTTGAAGAAGAGAAAATGCTCCATCGAGAACAGATATATGCCGCGGAAGCAAGGGAATGAGAGCAAATCCTGGGGAAGAAGTCAGAAAAACAACATCTTTGAAAGGGAAGTACTGACTTTAGGATGTGGTATCCTGGGCACAACTGTAGGAAATGCGTTACTTCTGTGGGATCATTAATCTCGTTTCTGAGTCTTTGGGATGCTGCAGGTGTGAGATGCGCTGACAGACAGGCAAATGGGAGGTTGATGCTTAGGGAAGTGAAAACTTAGAGACACAAATTAACATACAGGCAAGATGTCAACCCGTCCAGAAGACTTCATTCACTATTATAGTGGATCACGCTTTTATTTTCTGATATAAGAAATAATTCTCTCACACTCATTTCCCCGCAGTTCCAAATGACCTTCCACCTGTTTATTGCTGCATTTGTGGGTGCTGCAGCCACACTCGTCTCCCTGGTAAGTTGTTCTAAAATAATATTAGAAAATAAGTGCTCCAGGGATAGCTTGAGTGCTATTAGGCTAAGGCTAGAAGAGATACTCCTTCCAACTTTGAAATTGGAGGGAAGCTCTGAGAAGGGACAGCAAGGTATGGGGCTCCATATTTCTACCACGGGTTGTCCAGACACTGGCAGAGTATGGAACCATCTCTCAAAGGATTTGCTGTATCCCGGGATCCTGTATAGTCTAAACATCTTCTGTAGTCGCTAGTGGATTTAATTACTCGGGGAAACTGGAAGGACCTCCTCACGTTAGAATTGTTATGACTTGCTGCAGTCCTGTGCCCCGGGTCCTGCAGGTAGTGTCGACTACAGTGCCAATGAAGTCTGCTCATTGCTAAGGCACTAACGGGCAAGGTGATTTACCTCGAGTCTCTGAGGTAGCAGTTAGCTACAAGGAGGATCTCCCAGAATTCTCCTCAGTACCTGGAGGATTTCACTTCTAGTCTGTAATATCAGTTGATGCATAAAACACAGGACGGCTCTGCTGCACGAAGTAGCTGTGCGTGGATAGCAAACACTATGGCTCCAAGTCCCTTAGACATGCTGATGTGACAGCATAGGCCCAGCTAGGGTCCTTAAGGAAAGGTCAGTGGTTAGCAGAACTGAGCTGTGGAATACGTCTTTATTGATTAGGTTATCTGTGAATGGACTATTGTTTAAGTGTCTATAGAAGACTTCTATTCACATATGTAGAAAAAGCCAAGGATATGGTTTTTAGGGGCTTTTTTTTCCAGACCATATCCTTTGATTTAGTTGTGGTTTTACTTCCACTCTCTCCCTCGTTCACAAAAGGTTTTGAGCAGGGAGACTTCCTCTTTCTGCTCTCACTTGTCTTCTCTCTTCTGTTCCCCACAGCTCACCTTCATGATCGCTGCCACTTACAACTTCGCCGTCCTTAAACTCATGGGCCGAGGCACCAAGTTCTGAGCTCCTGTAGAAACTCCCCTGTCTAATTGCGAGGCTCTAACCACACAGCCTACAGTGTTGTGTCTCCTGTCTTAACTCTGCCTTTGCCACTGATTGGCCCTCTTCTTACTTGATGAGTATAACAAGAAAGGAGAGTCTTGCAGTGATTAATCTCTCTCTGGACTCTCCCTTTTCTGTACCTCTTTTACTCATTTTGCTCCACAGCTGGTTCCTGCTAGAAGTGGAGAGTGCCTGAGAAGGCGCTTCTCCAGCTGCAAGTCACAGAGGAACGAAAGCTCTAATTCAATTTGGGAGCATCTCCTAAAGACCAAGATGTACTTCCTTCACAAAGGGCATTTCCATTGAGAAAAACAAAGCGGAAAGAAAGATTCTCAGGGAGAGAGCAGGAATGCCCTTGGTCTCCTTGCCATCAATAGGAGCCAGCTATATTCTCCTTGATGCCCCAAACCAAGAACTCACCCTTATCTTCCTATTTCCATTGAAGACAGAAGCAAAGGAAAGAATGCTAGCAAAGCAATAGCACTTGCCCAAATCTGCCTCCTGCAGCTGGGAGACAGGGGTCAAAGCAAGGATCTTTCACCCTTAGAAAGAGAGCTCTGACCCCAATGGCAGTGGACTATGTAAGCCCTAATTCAACCAACCTTACGGCATCAGGGAGCACAGTGTAGACAAAGGGGCAAAGTCTGTCCTTACACCACATTAGGAAGAGAAACAGTGCTGTCAGGCTCTGCTCACTCCCTTCTCCTTGATAACAGCTACCATGACAACCCTGTGGTTTCCAAGGAGCTGAGAACAGAAGGAAACTAGCTTTCATGAAATAAGACTGTGACCTAAAGAGCAGCAGTTGGCGGAGGCTAAAGGTGTAGCTTAAGATGGCTCTCGGCTAGATGCAAGATAGTTAACTCTTTGGATAGAATATCTTTTTTTTTTCTGTCGGTTAATTGTGTCCTCTGGCCTCTGGCATATCTTCACAATGGTGCTCTTTTCCTGGGGTTTTAGCTATTCACTAGAGCAGGTGATTTGAAGATCTTGATTAGTCAGAAGGATTCATGTCTTACCTTTTCCAATTCTTTAGCTCTTGTTGGGAGTTAGATCAGAAAGATCTGGAGAATGAGTTTTGATTGCAGTTCTTTTTGAAAAAAGAAACCTGGACAGTAAGCATCACAAAAAAATATTTCAAATTGTCTAGTCCCATGAATTTATTTGGATTTTCCACAAGCATTATGCCATTTGTAGAAATCGGCTTGGTAAATTTGAATCTCAATTTGAATAAGCTGTCCAGTATTTTCTTTTCTAACAAATGACAAATGACTTTACTTGCAAATGGCATCTTGGCATTTTGAGAATTAGGCTTAGCGTAGAAGTTATTGTCTCTTGGTATATATAGGTCACATAATAGATTGTACTAGCTGCCAGCTGTTCATTTGGTAAACTTCCATGGAGATCTGGAGACATGGAGAGGACAGACAGAAAGAACTAGAAACCTCAACTCCCAGATTTCAAGTATCTGGGATTTGTTAACTTTGGGATTAAAATTAAAAAAAAAAAACTCCGATCTATTTTCATTGAAGGAAAGGTTATTATAGATCTTTCATTACAGACTTCTGTCGTCCTTATTCCCCAAAGTGGTTTCTGCCATGTTGAAGAACTTGATAAGAAGACAGTGAAGACTTGTTCTTGGGCCAGTATGTAAGATAACTAGGGTATACAAGAGTGAGGAGAGGGGAAAGGATCTGTGAGAAACCAATCAAGATCAAGGAAAGTGGAATAATCTCTATCTTTTATTTTGTTTTGATTTAATAACATAACCAGCTGTTCCCTACAAACCTCACATGCATGCACACACACACGTACAAAGAGAGTTAATCAACTGCAAGTGTTTCCTTCAATTCTGATAGAGAATTTTGATTTTAACAACATAAAGAATAAACTTTTAGAAACTCATCTTACAAAATGTATTTTATAAAATTAAAGAAAATAAAATTAAGAATGTTCTCAATCAAACATGTTGTCCTTTGAATTGTTCTGTTTGACCTCGCTAACAAGGAACTTAGTTATAGCTAAGGTGCTCGTGTATATTTCAGGCCACATAGGTTGTTCTTGCACTACTTCTATGAAAAATGTAAGTTACTTCTTTTTATACCTAAAGACACTAGGAAATGGATGCAAACAGTTTGCCCAAAGAAACCCAATAAATGCTTGTCTGAACTTGAATATTGTTCTTTGAGACAGGGTTTCACTATGATCCATCTGTTCCTGTCCTGGAACTCTCGGTGCAGACCAGGCTGGCCTTGAACTCATAGAGATCTGCCTGCCTTAAGTGCTAGGATTTAGGCGTGTACTACCCTACTGGACTGAATTCAGGTCTCTATAACAGTTCATTTTGTTTTGCTTGTTTGTTTAACGCTTTATTTTTCTCTTGGGTTTCAGAGTGTTCTGCTTATGCGGAGTCAGTAAGATTTACTTTCCCAGTGTCATTGTGGTGCCCCAACACCTGGTGTATTTAGTGTTAAATTATTTTTTATCTTTTCTCAAAATTGTTTAGCTATTCCAATAGAGATACCATGGTGCTTCCCACATGAGTAATACATAGTTTCACTTGGGAACTACTAAATGAAAGGTTTGAAGTTGAATGTTTATAGAGCTGGGGAGATAAAACGAGGACAATATCAATTAAATGCGCTGTAGCAGTTGAGAATTCAAACAAATTAATGGTACCCACTACCCTGGGGAGCTTAGGCCATAGCTCACCTAACATAACATGGACAGCACTCTGATGACCAGCCGGAAGAAACCTAACTTAAAATTCGCTGTAGGTTTGTCTTGTACATGTGGCTGATAAGGAACATGAGAAAGGAGACTTTGGCTGTAGGCAACATGTTAGTCATCCGTTAAGGAGCTCTATTCAAAAGTAGTTCAATTGCAGCCCCTGATTTCTGCTTCGGCACAATTAATATTCTCCAAGTAAGTCTGGTTGAATGAATTTAAGACAAAGAATAAAAAAAAATACGTGATTTATTTTTAGACACTAGAAACAAGGGCACAGCACCACGTTTGGGAGAACCAACTGAGGGTGCTACGGAGTGAATGTATTTTTGCCTCAGAGGAGCAAAAGCCAGTTCCCAAGAAAGCTGTGTTCTCCATCTGTCCTTATTTAGTTCTGCCCTCTGGGATGGAACTATAGATGGAGTTTGCAGGCTCTCAGAAGCTGAGAGCATCTCTAGTTTATCAATTGAGCCCATTGTTCTTAGCTGCTCTCCCACACACCATAGACCTTCATTCTCTGAAATGAAAGAGCTCTCTTTGTACTCAGATCAGCTAAAAATTAAAATACAGCAGTATAAACAAGAAACATTTTCTTACAACACCGGGGTCAGTATTGAGTGCATTCTTACTGTGTGTGGAAGCCGCCCCTTTCTTTCAAAGAGACATGCTTTCATTCTCTATACATTCATTGAGAAAACAACTTTTTGCTAAACCCTGGGAAGTTCATGTTTGGGGGCTTTGTGGGTAGAAGGATCATACCGACATGGTCTTACACTCAAGGATCCCTCTCACCTTCATGCATAGCAGAAGGGTCTCCCAGAGTGGAGGAAGGGAGCATGAAAAATCAATCTGGTTGGTTGACTGCGATGAGTATCTGATTCCCGCCTTCAGTATGTGGGAGAGGCAGTGGTTAAGGGTCATGACTTCATGTGGCTTCAGTTTTCTGGGACCTTGATAAAAAAACAAAACTTCAATTTAGAGTTCTTGACAACTTGTGACTTGCTTTATGTCACCCTGCTTCTTGCCTTACATGTGACAGCATTTATGCATACACTGGCACAATGCCTGTTCTTCCTCCCCCTCACTTAGTCGTTTGAGGAGTCAGAGGGCACGTGGATCAGTATTTATGTGAACACGAGCTATTCAGCCTGCCTCTTTCTCTCAGTCAAGGCTAAATATGAGAAGCCAAGGAAGAAAGGGGTCACATAAAATAAGGTAGAAATGCCAGTACATGTGTAGAGAAAAGGTTTGGTATGGTACTCAGCATTGAAAGCTGTTTAATAGCCTTGAACTGTTTTGCTCACCAACATGAAAAGTGTCCAGCTTAATTGACTGTGTATGTATTATGGGAAGCACTGTCTTGAAAACACCAGCAAAGAAAACCACAAAGTTGTAGTCTAAGGGCTGCAGTATTGAAAACAATCTAATCCATACATGAAAATTCACAGCTTGTTTGAGTCCTAATGCATGAATGAACTCACATGCAGAACAACTTTTTAAAATGAAGGGCAATATGACTGGTCCACATTAACACAAAATGAGAATGTCACATAAGTATCATCCTATATCAAGAACTAATGACGGGGCTGGAGAGATGGCTCAGTGGTTAAGAGCATTGCCTGCTTCACCAAAGGTCCTGAGTTCAATTCCAGGCAACCACATGGTGGCTCACAACCATCTGGAATGAGGTCTGGTGCCCTCTTCTGGCCTGCAGACATACACACAGACAGAATATTGTATACATAATAAATAAACAAGAAAAAGAACTAATGAACAAACGTTGTCCTCTAACCTCCATAGGCATGCTGTGCCACCTGCATATACCCACATGCACACATTATTCACATAAGCATGTGAATAATTATATATTCACATGTAATATGAAAATAATACAATTATTAATTTTTATAATAATATAAATGATTGGGAATGTAAAATGCAATATTGTAATGTAAAAATTGAAAAGAAAACAAAAAAGTTAAAAGGGGCTCAGAACAATAACTTGGCAAGTGAAAGCATTAAGTGTACAAGCCAAATGATCCCAGTTTGATCCCTGGTTCCCACATTAGGTGGAAGACGACAGACAACTGACCCCACAAAGTTGCCCTCTGACTTACCCGTGTGCACCATGTCACATAAGTGTGCGTACTCTGACATACATCATGTGTGCACGTGTGCGCTCACATGCACGCACCACACACACACCACACACAATAATAGCAAAGTTTAAAACTAAGAATTGCCGGGTGGTGGTGGCTCATGCCTTTAATCCCAGCACTCAGGAAACAAAGGCAGGAGGATCTCTGTGAGTTCGAGGCCAGCCTGGTCTACAAGAGAGAGTTCCAGGACAGGCTGCAAAGCTACAGAGAAACTGTCTCGAAAAAAACAAAACAAAAAACCCAAAGAATTTCTACTTATAGGAAGACCACATTGCCAGATTCAAGTGGCTCTGCTAATTATTGATAGAAAGAACCTAACATATTATTTTTTAAACAAGTTTGTCATTTCAGTGTTCTGTATTTCTTGCGTGAAAACATAAATCATTCTGTAGAGCAAGTCCCTCATGATCTTTTTCTTCATCTCACTTGGGAAACACGAGTAAATCTCAAAGGAAGCTGTTGGGTGGGTGCTTACTGAATTTGTGTGTATGTATGTGTGTTTGTTTTAATAGCTGCAGTGATTTTAGACAGTTTTGATATTTTTCTCAGCCTAAACAATTTTAGTCATACTCTGACATAGTAATATTTTGATGGTTATTTGTCTCCGTGTCAAAGAAAACACAAACTGTCTAAAGATAATTATAACCCAGTCCATAGGCAACCAGTTCCAAGTCTAAGAACTGCCCTTGACCAAGTACTCGGTAAGATTCCATGCACAGTGTATCACACCTTAGTAAGGCAGAAGCTAGTTCTTGCTGGACTGTGTGTTTGTTTCAGTTATTTCTACTCCCATACAGGGATGGTGCTCTTATCCCAGCTCAACCTACTAATAACTTCTCCCTAGAACAGAGAACAGCTGTATCAGACATTTGTCAGTGTGTTACTTTTCTCTGGCAGGGTTAAAACACCCTGACCAAGGCGACTTACAGAAGGGGGGGGGAGGTATTTGGGGCTTAGGTTCCAGAGGTTTAGAGTTTGTAATGATGGGGACGGCGTGGCAATAGGCAGCGAGCATAGCAAGCGAAACAGAAAGCTGAGAGCTCAGATCGTTGGCCACAAGCATGGAGCAGAGGAGTGGTCTGGAAGTAGAGCGAGGCCATAGAATCTCAAAGCTCCTTATTGGTGACCTTCTCAAGCAAGGCTGTGGCACCCACGGCTCCCCAAACAGCACGGCCAGCTGGAAACCAAATGTGCAAGTACCGGAGCCTGTGGGGGACATTACTCATCCAAACCACGGCAGTTATAAAGTAGAAAAGCAGTGACTGTAGCTCAGTTCCTTCCAAAACTACTGAGAGAAGCAAAGAACTGCTGTCGGCTCATTTTTCTCAGCAATCTTCAAACATCCTTTGAACTGTGCCACCCCACTAAACATGACTTTGCTGCTTTACAGTGTGCTGTGTGGATAAGCAGCTGAACAGAAACCAAATTTTAGCAATATATATACCAGGATGACTTACATATACATTAAAATTTTGGGTTGTCTGGGTGTAATCTTATAAGATGCATTGAAATAATATCTCACTAATCTTTCCGATAGTAACAGCATATCCATATACGGCTATACTAACATTTAATATATACTCTTTTAAAGTGTGAGATAAATGTGAAATTGTTTATTAAATATGTTCTCTTTGGTAGTTATAGAATGTACTCTTAAACATGTTATTATTAGTATTTTAGTGAGGTCAGTATGACTGATTATGCTTCATTAACTATGAAACAATGCTTTATTATTCAAGAAGGCTGAGTTCATTTTAAACTGACATTTATCTTGAATGGTGTTATAGCTGAAAATGAAACCCTATAAAAATTCATGTATCTAAATAGATGCATGTTCTCAGAAAATTGTGTCACTGAATTTTCAGTCTTACTGCACATTTTAAAGATATTTTGCTGAACTTTGATTTATTAAATTTCATTCTCACCGGGCGGTGGTGGTGCATGCCTTTAACCCCAGCACTCAGGAGGCAGAGGCAGGCGGATCTCTGTGAGTTTGAGGCCAGCCTGATCTACGAGAACTAGTTCCAGAACAGGCTCCAAAGCTACTGAGAAACCCTATCTCGAAAAACCAATAATAATAATAATAATAACAATAACAATAATAATAAAAATATGATGATGATGATGATTCATTCTCCCTAACATCTAATCAGTGAAAGACCCTCAGAGTGGTCCTTCCCTTAGGAGGAGACCCCTAACCCAAGGAACACTGGCTGCAATTAGCAAGAGGTTTATTGGGTGGGCACAGGTACCTGTGGGCGGCAAAGTCCTTTCGGAGGACTTGCGTGCCTGCAGGCTGGGAGAAGGTCTTTTTATAGGAAAAGGGTGGCAAAAGCAGGCATATAGAAGCAATGCATGGTTACAGGGATCTCATTGGTCAGTTCAAATGAGGCGATGGGTTCATTTAGCGGACAAGTTTCCCGGAGACATGAAGGTCTGATAATAATAGCAGACTTGGCCCTATCTAGGGTACATGTAGTTTTTCCCAGAACTGTTCGTTCCCCTCCTAGGCCTGGTGTCTGACCACAGATATCCTGTTTTGGCCGCCTAGGAGTACCGACTTTACCTTGAACTTACATTTGTTTGTGTGAAAGCCTTGCAAAATGGCATTACAGCAGCTAAGCTGGGGTCTTTCATCAGTGACTCATAAAATAAAAAAGTAATAGTCAGTTTACTTCTCATATTCCTTGTGCTTCTAGAAAACTTTTGAAATTAATATACAAAGTATTAGATACCATTATGGCATTTTCAAGCAAAATCTTTTTAGAAAACTGTCAAACACTATGAATTTGCATGTCATTCTTGGGCAGGGACCATTTTAATCTTCTCTGTATTATTCCAGTTTTAGTATATGTGCTGTCAAAGTGAGCACCAGAGTAAAATATTTATACAAATAAGTTTAAACTGTTGTTATGGCTAAGTTTTAGGTGCGTAACTGGGAATCAGTCTACCAGAAGACCCAGAGCTATACCACCCTTGGGCATATACCCAAAGGATGCCCAATCCTACCACAAGGATACCTACTCAGCTATGCTCATAGATACTTTATTCATAATAGCCAGAACCTGAAAACAACCTAGATGCCCCTCAACCGAGAAATAGATAAAGACAATGTGGTACATTTACACAATGGAGTACTACTCAGGTGTTAAAAACAAGAACACCAGGAAATTTGAAGGCAAATGGATGGAACTAGAAAAAATCATCCTGAGTGAGGTAGGACAAACATGGCATCCACTCACTCATAAGAGAATATTAACTGTAAAGTAAATTAACTATACTGCCATCCACAGACCCAAAGCACTAGGTAACAAGGAGGGTTCATGGTGGGGGGGATGCAGATTTCCCTGGGAAGAGGAAATAGAAGGCATTTTGTGAGTGGACTTAGGGTAGGTGGGGATGGAAACATGAGTGATCAGGTTGGGGGGGGATGATGAGAGAGACTGCTGGGGGGACATTTCAGGGTCAGGTGCAGGGGAATCTCCCAGGAGTCTACAAGGAGGACCCCAGCTTAGAAGCTTAGACTCTTAGCAATAGCGAATAAGTAGCCTGACCTGTCTATCTCCTGGGACTAGATTGGTGCCAAGCCCAAATTGTCACCAGAGAGGCATCATCTAGCAACTGATGGAAACATGCAAACCACAGCCAAACATTAGTCAGAGTTTGGGAATCCTGCAGAGGAGGAGAAAGGCTTGTAGGAGCCAGAGCGGTCAAGAACACTATGGGAAGGCTCACACTATCAACTAACCTGGGCTCACAGGGGCTCACAGCGACTGAACTGATAACCAGGGAGCCTGCATGGGGCTCTGCTAGGAACTCTTTGCACATTTGTTACCACTGTGTAGCTTGGTCCTCTCGTGGGAATCCTAAAAGTGAGAACAGGTGCTATCTCTGACTCTTGTACAGGTTTTGAGGACACTACTCATACTGGGTCACCTTGTCCAGCCTTAATAAATGGGGAGGTGCTTAGTCTTAACTGCAACTTGATATGCCATGTTTTATTGATACTCAGGGAGATCAGCTCTTTCTTGGATGGAGACAGAAGTGGGGGGATTAAGGAGAGAGGAAACAGGGAGAAGGAATGGGGTGAAAGCTATTGAGGAAGGGAAAGGCTGTGGCTGGATTGTAAAAATCAATAGATGAGGGAACCTGAAATGATCCTATCCTATAGCCATACTGATGAATATTTTGCATATCACCATAGAACCTTCATCTGGCGATGGATGGAGATAGAGACAGAGACCCACACTGGAGTACTGGACTGAGCTCCCAAAGTCCCAATGAGGAATAGAAGGAGGGAGAAGATGAGCAAGGAAGTCAGGACCAAGAGGGGTGCACCCACCCACGGAGACAGTGGGGCTGATCTATTGGGAGCTCACTAAGGCCAGCTGGACTGAGACTGAAAAAGCAGGGGATAAAACCGGACTCTCTGAATATGGCAGACAATGAGGGCTGCTGAGAAGCCAAGGGCAATGGCACTGGGTTTTGATCCTACTTCATGTTCTGGCTGTGTGGGAGCCTAGCCAGTTTGGATGTTCACCTTCCTAGACCAGGATGGAGGGGGGAGGACTTTGGACTTTCCACAGGGCAGGGAACCCTGACTGCTCTTCAGACTTGAGAGGGAGGGGGAGAGGAGTGGGGGGAGAGGGAGAGGAGTGGGGGGACGGGGAGAGGAGGGGGGGAGGAGTGGGAGGCTGGGAGGAGGTGGAAATTGTTTTTTTCTCAATAAAACAAAAAGAAAGTTAAAAAAATAAATAAAAATAAAATTCACACACTTAGCAAAGAAATGCTCTATTACTTTTTTTTAAGTTAGGACAAATAGGGGATAGAGAGAGGGCTTGGTGGTTAAAAGCACCAGTTATTCTTAAAGATAGCCTGGGTTCAGTTTCCAGCACCCACGGGATAGCTTACTACAGCCCTTAACTACAGTTCCAGGAGATCTGGTTCCCTCTTCTGGCCTCCTTGGCACCAGGCACGCAGATAGTGTACAGATATACATGCAAGACAAAACATTTATACACATAAACACATAAAATAAAAATAAAAAAGTCTCTTTTAAAAAGTTGGGCAAATAGGTAACTCAGTTTTCAGCAACACACTTAAAGTTAGTAAAAAACTTTTCAAATAACCATTTTTTGTTTTATGTTTAAAACATTAATTTTTTACTTGTATTTGTGAGTGCTTGCTTGTATGTTTGCATACCATATGCATGCCTGGTGCCAGCAGAAGCCAGAAGAGGGCATCAGATTCCTTGGAACTGGAGTTAGAGATGTAAGCCACCATGCAGATGCTGGGAACCATACCTAAATCATTTATAAGAACAGTAAGTACTCCTAACTGCTGAGCTATCTCTCTAGACCCAAAGTATCTGGTTTCTTTAAAGTTATTTATTTTTATTTTCTGTGTATGGGTGTTTTGACTGCACATATATATGTGCTGTGTGTAGGAGGAGGGCCTGCTTGTTTGTCCTGGCTGCCCAGCTAGCTTAGCCCCAAAATAACCACACAGAAATTGTATTCATTAAAACATTGCTTGGCCCATTAGCTCTAACTTCTTATTGGCTAACTCTTTTATTAATTTAACCCATTTCTATTAATCTATACATCGTCATGTGACTGTGACTTACTGGGTAAAATTCCCAGCGTCTGTCTCCTGTGGCTACATGGCTTCTTCCTGACTTCTCCCTTCTTCCTCCCAGAATTCAGTTCTGTCCTCCCCGCCTACCTACATTCTGCCCCACCAACAGGCCAAGGCGGTTTCTTTATTCATTAATGGTAATCTCAGCACACAGAGGGGACTCCCACATCAGCTGTATGTGCCTGGTGGCCACCGAGGGCATCTGATTTTCTGGAACTGGAGTTACAGACAGTTTTGAGGCAACATATGGGTATTGGGAATTGAACCTGGGTCCTCTGGAAGAGCAGACAGTGCTCTTAACTATATTTCTCCAGCCCTAATATCTGCTTTTAAATACTCTATTTATGACATATGTCTATTGAAAAGAATTTATCTTTTCCCTTACTAAAAATGATCTTACCTTGATGACTGGAGTGAAAATACCAGTCTTTATAGTTGATATTAATAAAACAATTTTCGGATCATCTAAAACTAATATAAATACTACTTATAATGTATCACTGTTACAACTTCTGTAGAGTGCACACATCTCACATGAGGAACCACAATGTATCAAAACATTTGAACCGTTTCAAGTATGAAAAATACCTTTCTAGCCAAGTATACAAGCACACATATGTAATTAGAGCACTCTAAAAGCAGAAGTAGGAGTATCTCAAGTTAAAGATAATCTTGGTCTATTTAGCAAGTTCCAGACCAGCCTGGAATACATAGCAAAACCTATGTTTAAGGAAAGAAAGGAAAGAAACTAGGAAGGAATGAACGAAAGAACAAACGAACGGAAGAAAAGAATTCCACCTCTTTCCAACATCACTACTGCAATGCTTATAATTCTAATCCACTGATTGAGACCACATTTTAAAACTTCACTGAGTTTAATAACACACTTAACTGGAGAGGGAGGGGGAGAAGAGTGGGAGGAGGAGGAGAAGGGTGGGAGGAGGGGGAGGGAAATGGGAGGCTGGGATGAGGTGGAAACTTGTTTTTTTTCTTCCTTTTCTCAATAAAAAAAGAAAAAAATAAAAATAAATTTTTACTTTAAACATTCACAGAAGAGAATCATGCAGCAAGCCTAGTGTTACCCTTACTTAGCTTCAGTAACCATCAACATTCAGTAGCACTTTAAAATGAATTTGTATTTTAATATTGTCTGTGCACTCAGCTATGCGTTACCTATTCAGTCTACTAATGGTCTTAGATTTTCAAATGGACCCAGAGACTCATCTTCATTTTATTTTCCCAGCCTCCAAAGGACTGGGGAGCAAAGCTTAGAGCCTTAGATACCTTCCTGGTTTAAGCCAGACTAACAAGTATCATCGTACTATAATGGGTCCACAGTGACTCTTATGCAATTTCTCTGTTTCGTGATAGCAGTGACTTACAGGAAGGGTTATTTTCAGATGTAACCGTACACTCCAGAGGCTTTGCGCACTGTGGTTTTGCAGATCACTCATACTCACCAAGGGGCAGCACAGGGGATGCACTCTCCAGTCTCCATAACAAAAAGGCTGTGCTTTGACTGGTAGGGTTCACTATGCACGCATCACACCTGCTGACAGAGTTGTGCTTTGGAAATTGAGAGAGGGCACATCCATTGCTTTAGTAACAATCTGTTTCTGAGCATGGTTCAGGCTAATTTTAACCAGGCTATTTTGTCAGGTTCTTTTTCATTCTATTTCTCTTATCCTTTCTGTGATGGTGCTCAGGATGGTCAGAAGTGAAAGAAGACAGTTACAGATCCCTTCTTCCTTAGCCTTGATTCAAGCTCTGTAGTTCAGGACCCCTGAAAGTATTGGGCTTAGATGCGGTTGCCTGTGAGTTAATAAATGGACTCAAGCTTTGTGAATCAATTTCTGTCAACCAGATGAGTGTGATTGATATTCCAGCCCTAATAAAGAATTTCAGGAATTTTGTTCACTTTGTTGTATCAACATGGAAGGAATTCTGTCTGGGAAACATGTCTGAAATATTTGCAAAATGGAGTTTAAAGACTAGATACACCATATCTTTACTTACGACTGACAAAGGCTTTTAGTATTGTTCATACCATTCTGCTTAGAGTAAAAGTTAAGCTAATTCCCAAAGCTATTTTCAATATCTCGGACAACTTGAATTGTTTTAGGGAATATCAGGAAACATGATACATATTAGATTTTAATACAATTCTATTTTAAAGTCATATAGTTTAGATAAAATAAAACAATTGATGATGTTCAATTTTAAAATATTTACATATTATAGTTTTAAAATATTTGCATATTGCAGTTACCACAAGCATGGATCCATTGTAGGCTCTGTCTCAGGTTTTCTACCTCTGCTTTTCTGAGCTTACACATGAGTATAATGTCCGCAAGACTCAGTTTTACCATTATTTTTCATAGCCATGACCCCTCCACCATTATGTTTGGGATCCTATTCTCCCAGCCTGAATTAGTACTAGGATTGTCCTTATTCTAACTAACATTCATATATATTTCTCTAGTCTCCGTGTTGTATGGTTCAGACTTGTTGATGGGGGCTGCTCGTTGTTTCCCAGCCACTTAGACCTGAAATAATCACTCAGAAATTATATTATTTGCAATACTGTTTGGCCAATAGCTTAAGCGTATTTCTAGCTAGTTCTTACATCCTAAATCAACCCATTTCTATTAATCTGTGTATGGTCACCTGGCTGTGGCTTATCGGGTAAAGTTCCATCTGGTGTCTATCTCTGGCGGGGCTGCATGGCTTCTCCCTGACTCCGCCTACTCTCTCCTCCTCTATCTGCTTGGAACTCCTGCCTTGCTCTATTCCGCTAAGCCACTGGCCGAAACAGATTTATTCATTAACCAATAAAAGCAAAACATAGACAGAAAGACTTCCCACACCACAGACTAGTCCTTACCCACTGGTCTTACCACTTGTCTAAATATCTTATTCCTCTTAAGTGCTTCCTAATGACCCCTGCTAACCTGCCTGAAAGTCTATAAATTTGGGTTATGGTTGGACCTGGCTCCTGCCATCTATCCATATGACTGGATGTGACTGAATCTGTTTTGCCAGATAATCCTGGGATATGACTGATAACCCAGCATAAATAACAGCAAATGCTTTATGACCTCTACTATATACTGTTATTATTCTTATGACTTTGCAGATTTTCCTCATGATAAGCCAGGGGTGAGTATTATTATTATCATCATCATTCTGATTTTAATAATAAGCAAAGCATATTACCTCAAATTGAAAAAAAATGACACAACTATTACATAAACTAGGTAACTAGGTACTCAGGAGAGAGAGAGAGAGAGATTTTTTTTACTACACAACTTCTTAATGATTTTTCACAACATAAGGAAACACCATGGGGCACAGGGTGTTAAAATGAAATGGGGCTGGAAGGATTGCTTCTTTGGTAAAATGCTTGCCACACAAGTTCAAGCCTCAGAACCCACACTAAAAGAAAGATAGGAGCCAAGCTGGTCTGTAATCTCAGTACTGGAAAAACAGAGACAGGGGAATTACGGGAACTCACCTCCCAGCCAATTTAGTCGAGTCAGCAAACTTCGGGTTCATAAAGAGACTTTGTTTGAAAAAAAGTCAGTTGAAATGACTGAGGAAGACATCTGATGCTGGCATCTGGCTTGCACGTACATGTGTGCAACTGTGCATGCACACCTGCATATGTGCACACAGAGAGACACATTCACAAACAGTCTGGGTCTGCAGAGATGCCTTGCCAGTTAAAAGTGCTTGCTGTGAAATTATGAAGACTAGGGTTTGGATGGTAGCATCCACATAACAAGCCAGATGTCCTGCAGAAACCTGTAATTCCTGCTCCAAGGGAGCCTCTGCAGACATGAACACGTACACACTGAGAGACACATACACACTAATGAATAAATTAAATAAATAAATAGTATAACAAAAATTTCCTGTTTGTAGTGAGAAAAAGCCCAACAAGGGCAAACTGAGATTTGTACGAATAGAATGCTAAGGGCTAGAGAGATGGCACAGCAGGTAGGAGCACTGGCTGTTTCTGCAGAGGAAGGTGTTTGATTCCCAGCTCCCGCATGGTGACTGACAGCCATATGTAAGTCCAGTTCCAGGGGACCCAGTGTTCTGGTCTGGTCTCCGTGGGTGCTGCACCCATATAGCGCATAGATACATACAGGCAAAACACCCATACGCATGAAATAAAAACAAATCATTAAAAAATAAAATTAAGAATGGGATGCTGAGGGTCAGCAAGTACTAATTAGTACTTGGATTACTCAGTCCTCAGTGAAAAAAGAATGTCATAACATAAATGCCACTGTGCAGACAAGAAGAAACGTTACTGCCTTGTGTGTGAAAGAAAATTAAATAGTCGCCCTGGAATGGCATCCTCTTCTCTTTAGGACTCTTCCCAATCACAACTGTGCTAATCGGAAATGTAGAGCTTCTGTTACTCCTCAGAGATAAGAAGGACTAAGATACAGGAAGTTTCTACACAGAAACAAAACCTGATTTAGCTTTTGCTTTACTGGGAATTGACTTCTTAAGTTGTTCTTTGCAGTTAGATGTGACAAACTATTAGTGTGTGACAGATTAGTTTATAATGAGTTTATGGGAACAACACACACACACACACACACAAAATTGACCCCTTTTAAATGTCCAGTTCAGTGGATATTAGTATGTGCACGTGCCCACAATCAATTGTAGAACATTTCAGCCCCCCTCTAAGAAACCCCATATCCATTACCAGCCGCTGCTCATTATCTCACGCGACCCTCTCAGTCCAAGGCAAGCACTAATCTACTTTCTGTCCCCATGGATCTGTCTATTCTAAACAGCTCATATAAATAACAAGACATCATATTGTGATCTTTTGTGACTATTTCTCCCTTGGCATATTTTTGAGGTTTATCCATGTCACACATTTATATCAGTAGTTTATTGTCAAGGAATGCACCCCGAATCTTCTAAACAGTTTATATTCTGCTGTATGGACATGCCACCATTTTGTTTCTTCATTTGATGTATACTTGTGATTTTCCCAATTGCTCACTGTGGTGAGTAATGCAATAAACATTCCTGCACAAGGTTTTGTGAGAAAGTACTTTCTGTTCTCTTGGATTTTGTCCTAGCTTTATTTCTTTGCTGTGATAATACACCCTAACCAAAGCAGCTTGGGGGGGGGGGGAGTGTGCTGGCTAGTTTTATGTCAACTTCACACAAACTACAGTCATCAGAGGAGGGAGCCTCAACTGAAAAAAATCTGTCCCTAAGATCTGACTGTAGCAAGCCTGTAGGGCATTTTCTTAATTAGTGATCTGTGGATGAGGGCCCAGGCTGAGTAAGCCACAGGGAGCAAGTAAATAAGCAGCATTTTCTATGACCTCTGCATCAGATCCTGCCTCCAGTTTCCTGCCCTGTTTGAACTCCTGTCCTGACTTCCTCCAATGATGGACTATGATATGGAAGTTTAAACCAAACAAACCTTTTCCTCCGCAACTTACTTTTTGGTCATGATGTTTCATCACCCTAACTAAGACAGGGAGGAAAAGTTTAATTGACTTGTGATTCCAAACTTCAAGACGATGAAAATGTCATCATTTTCTGGAAGTCAAGGCAGAAACTCAAACAGCTAGTCACGCTACATCCACATTTCAGAGCAGAGAGATAATAAGTGCATCCTTTCTTGCCTGATATATCCTGGCTGTCCTGGAACTTGCTCTGTAGACCAGGCTGGCCTCAAACTCAGAGATCCACCTGCCTCTACTAGAGTGCTGGGATAGCATGTGCCACCACTGCCTGGTGTGCTTTCTTCACTCTTAAACAGTTAGGCTCCCAGACATGATATTGTGGGCAGCACCAATTCAGGGACTGGGATTTTCTGCATCACATATCAATCAAGACATGCCTACGGTCTAACCTCCCTCTTCTGTCTTCTCAGGTGATTCTAGACTGTGGTGAGTTGACAGTAAGAACTAACCATCACCACCTGGTCTACAAGAGCTAGTGCCAGGACAGGCTCCAAAACCACAGAGAAACCCTGTCTCGAAAAAAGAAAAAAAAAAACTAACCATCACAGACACATGCCCAAGAGTAGAACTGCACAGGTATGTGCTCATTTTATGCTTAACGTTTTGAGAAACCATCAAGCTGTTTTTCTTCCACATTCTATAAGAAGATTCCAATTTCTCCATTTTCTCATTAACACTTACTATTTGAATTTTTTAGTGAAGTAACCTCTTTAAGGTTTTGACTACATTTTTCTGATGACTAATGTTGGACTTGAAGGTGTCCATGCATGTGCTTATTGGACGTTTGTATATCTTTAAGAAATGTCTCATACTTATTCATTAGTTTGTTTATTTTTAAGCTGGGTCATGAATCTGTTTTGCCATGATTTTTTAAACTTTCCATTTTTGCTAAGAAACAGATTCTTTTCTCATATAAATTGTACTGATTATGGCTTTCCCTCCCTCTACTCTTCCCAAATCCTTTACCTCCTCTTCCCTCTGGATCCATTCCACTTCTGTCTCTGACTATAAAAGAACTAGCTTCTAAGAGATAACAAGCAAATAGAACCAAATAAAATAAAATAAGAAAAAACAAAAACCATCACTTCAAGGCTGCACAAGGCAACCCAACAGATGAAAAGAGCCCAAGAGAAAGCACAAGAATCAGAGACCCACTCCTTCACACACTCAGGCGTCCCACATGAACGCTAAGCTGATAGCTATAACATATATGCAGAGGTCTTGGTGCAGACCTGTGTCAGCCCTGTGCTTGCTGCTTTAGTTTCTTGAGCTCATGACTCACCAATTATATTTTACATATAGTACTGTAGCATAAAAATGGTTTTTAAATATTCTTTTTCACTTTATACGTTCCCTTTACATTTGTTTAGGTCATCTTTAATTCCTGTCAACAAAGTTTTGTACTTTTTAGCATATAAGTCTTTTTTTCTTTTTTGTTAAATTTTCAACTATTTCCCTCTTTAGGTGCTGTTATAAATGGAATTAAGGACTGGAGAGATAGTACAGCAATTAAGAGAACTTCCTGCCCTTCCAGAGGACCTGAATTTGATTCCCAGCACCCACATGGCTCATAACCACCTGTCACTCCAGTTTTAGGGGATATAACACTCTCTTCTGGCCTCCACGGGTAATAAGATGAAAGAGTGGGCCACAAGAGACATCTTTTTACTGTAGATGGGTTTTCTTGTGAGATTCCTAGAAAATTTTAAGTTTGGACTGGAAACGTGGCTTAGATGATACAGTGATTGTACACATACAGCTCTGCTTTCAAAGTCCAGTTTTACATAAATTGGACATGGTTGTACATGCATGTAATCCCAGAACTCATGAAATGGAGTCAAGAGGATCAGTAGTTCAAGGTCATTCTTACTAGGTAGTGAGTTCAAGACCAGTCTGGGTTGCACAATGAGACCTGAAGCAAAAAATAAAAGGAAAGTTCAAATTAAAGGTTTAAAGTTAAGAAAGGAGAAAGATCGTTATATGCTTTAACCATCTTCCTTACTATTTAACACGCTTTTTGAAATATCTCTTTGTAAAAGAAACATTGCGTCTATGTTGTTAGCTGTGCTGAGATTATTGACTTCATTTTTATATTGTATATTTGTTTGTTTATTTATTTATGTTTTACTTAAAATTTTTTCATACACTCAGCTCTCAAGAGGCTTCAATCTGATTCTAGCACGAGTGGGTCCTTTCCATCTATCTACATGTTTCCTGAATTTTCCATCTTTCTGTCTTGCCCCAATAAGATTATTGTCGTGGAATTTCATTTGTATTTTAATAAATAAAGCCTGTCTGACGATCAGAGAGTAAAACAGCCCCACTGATCAGCCTTACAGACACACCTTTAACCCCAGTAGCCACACTAGTTGCCATAGAAACTGAGCGGTGCAAGCCACACTATCTTGCCATAGAAACCAAGCAGGAGTGGTGCACACCCTTAATCCCAGCCCTAGACAGGAGTATAAAACAGGAGAAAACAGCTCTCAGACACAGTCTCCTTCTGAGATTCCTGGAGGCAGTACTGCCATTTTTGGACTGAGGTTGACGTAAGAGCCAGTGACTGGTTGCTTTGCCTTTCTGGTCTTTAGGTTGAACCCCAATATCTGCCTCTGAGTTTTTAATTATTCATGCTACAGATTATATAGAGGAAATCAAAGTGAATTGGAAATGAAAGAAAATAAACTTTACTTTTCAGGAAAACGGAAATGTGGTTGTTGCGATACGTACTTTATCCACATATACCATACATGGAATGTTCACTTTCCATACTACAGAATAGGTCTAAAAACAATCTCTCTTATTGTTTCTTTAATAATTCAGAAAGCAATTTTGGCCCTTACAACATCCAGGGGCCAACATCATGACCATTAATTCTCTTCATAATAATGAAATATAAAAATCCCAGCAAAGTAGACCATCAAATAAGCCTGTTCTCACTCTATAACTAAAAGGTATGGCAAGAAAAAGGAGCACCATGCGTAGATACAGTACCTTGCATACTTCATTCAAGGTGTAAAATATCTACTAAGACAAAGATCCCTAACAGTCTCGTCCATAGCATGCAGCGCCCCTGGAGGCTGGGGGTTGTAAGAGCAATCAATGCAGTGGCAGACTCACGCCACGCCAAGCCAGAACCGCCTCTTCCTGGATAATGCCTTTTACTAACATCAGTGGGGAGCAGGTGATAGACATTATTTTTCAGGTTTTTTTTAAAAGAAGTTTTACTATTTAGCTCAGCCTGGTCCTATGCTCATTATCTGTCCGCCTCAACTTCCTTAAGAGCTAAGATTTCAAGCATGCATTACCATACCTGGTTCAGATTAATATCTTCAAGGATAAGAAAATTGATCTCTCATGCCTATCATTTTTGTTAATCCTCGCACCAACTGGGTAATAAGGACAGCACTTTCTCAGTTGAAAATGGTTATATAATTATCATAAGATAAATGACCCATTGAATGTCAGGATTGGACTTGAGCTGGGGAGACTGTGTCTCTACAACACTGAAAATACTAAATATAAATGAGCTGTGTATTTTAAGTATTTAATGCTTCTTGTGAGCTTCGCCTCAACAAAAAGTATAAAACAATTCTTACAAATCAGAAGAAAAAAAGACCAATTGTGACTGTTTACAGTTTAAGTCATTTGTTTTTTTGTTTTTTTTTCTCCATCATGGCAGCTTTATTTTGCTTTTATTACTCAGATGAAATAAATCCAGTGTAACTTTCCCTGCCTTAGTTTAGAAGTATTTTATCTTTTTTATTTATTTATTTATTTATTTATTTATTTATTTATTTATTTATTTAAGATTTCTGCCTCCTCCCCGCCACCGCCTCCCATTTTTCTCCCCCTCCCCCAATCAAGTCTCCCTCCCTCCTCAGTCCGAAGAGCAATCAGGGTTCCAATGTTCCTTTCAATTCCAGATTCTATGATTTGACTTGCCTACCGCAATAGTTAAACAGCAGTGCACTCCACAGCCGAAGCAATAGCACGTCACTGTCTTGTCAGATATGGTTGAATAGTCACACTGCCTCAGATACTGTGTTATTGAGTGACTGTGGAGGCAATTGCTACCCCATCATGTATCCCTAGTACATGTATTGTTTACCTAAATATATATCCTTAGTGACACCTTGTATGTGTGCGCGCGCGCTCATGTGTGCTGACCTTCCTCTGGAGGAAATCATCTGGCTTCTGTCATTTTCTTTCTTCTTGTCTTTTCTTCAAGGCTTTATCTCCCAAGGAAGTAAGATTTAACTTGCACTACCTCTCTATTTGGAGGGAACAACTTACTCAATCAGCTGCACTCACAACAGATAGGGTTGCCGGTCCAGAGCAGAAATTGACTTCTTCCCACAATTCTTCTCACCTTGCTGCATTCGGGTGATCAAATGGTTCTTACGCAAACATACTGGGTGTGCACAAAGAAAGCCCAACAACCTTGGAAAGAGGAAGCACCAGCCTAGATATGCATTGTTACATAAGAGGTGGTGTCATGAGAATTTACAATGGATACAGAACTTGTCTACATCGACAGGACTGCCATAGCATTCTTACTCCATCTTCCACCCTGCAAGCAGACAAAACAGTTATTGTTGCCCCTGTCTTCCAGATGATGAGGTGGTGATTCATGGTGACATGCCCAATTTTGTGGAGTTCATTAGAGACTGAGCTATTTGGACTTCTAGTCTAGTATGCCACCCTCTTTAACTATTCTACCAACATATACGCTGCTAACAGCTCCCTCAGTGACTTGAGATGGGAAAAAACCAAGGTTAACAACAGTTCAGTCTAACTGAAAAACTACCTCTGTGGATCCTATCAATTTACTGGCTACTATGTTGCATGGTGACTACACTGGGCAATTGAACCTCTTTTCATTCAGGATGTGTTCAAGATGCTACTTTTATCTTTCCCAAACATGAGCAAAATGTACATTATTTGCAGCATCTTGCCTAGGCAAAGACCCTTATGTTGCACACACCTTTCTCTGAATAGACACTGCTGGACACCAGAACTTCACAGTATGTGCAGTAGGATCAAAAACCCAGCGCCATTGTTCTTGAGTTCTCAGTAGTCCTCATTGTCCGCTATGTTCAGTGAGTCCGGTTTTATCCCAGGCTTTTTTAGACCCAGGCCAGTTGGCCTTGGTGAGTTCCCAGTAGAACATCCCCATTGTCTCAGTGTGGGGGTGCACCCCTCGCGGTCCTGAGTTCCTTGCTCGTGCTCTCTCCTTCTGCTCCTGATTTGGACCTTGAGATTTCTGTCCGGTGCTCCAATGTGGGTCTCTGTCTCTGTCTCCTTTCATCACCTGATGAAGGTTAATATTCAGGAGGATGACTATATGTTTGTCTTTGGATTCACCTTCTTATTTAGCTTCTCTAGGATCGTGAATTATAGGCTCAATGTCCTTTATTTATGGCTAGAAACCAAATATGAGTGAGTACATCCCATGTTCCTCTTTTTGGGTCTGGCTTACCTCACTCAGGATAGTGTTTTCTATTTCCATCCATTTGTATGCAAAATTCAAGAAGTCCTTGTTTTTTACTGCTGAGTAGTACTCTGATATGTATATATTCCATACTTTCTTCATCCATTCTTCCATTGAAGGGCATCTAGGTTGTTTCCAGGTTCTGGCTATTACAAACAATGCTGCTATGAGCATAGTTGAGCATATACTTTTGTTGTATGATAGGGCCACTCTTGGGTATATTCCCAAGAGTGGTATTGCTGGGTCCAGGGGTAGGTAGATCCCGAATTTCCTGAGAAACCGCCACACTGCTTTCCAAAGTGGTTGCACAAGTTTGCATTCCCACCAGCAATGGATGAGTGTACCCCTTTCTCCACAACCAGTTTGAGTCATTTGAACCAAGCCATGGCACTGTAAATGGGAAATGTCTTGGACACAGGCATTTTGTTGGACTATCGGACTAGTCCGGTGCTTCGTCTCCTATATATGAACTAAGGGAAGGGTGGGCTAGCTAGGCACTTTCTACATGCCTTTTTAGTTCTAACAGTCTGGGTTCTAATTTCCATGACAGAACACTGGCAAGTCTTTATTGTCCCCTTGTGGGTGAAAGCTGAAGTTACTCTGACTGTATTTGTGTGAGTTAAGAGCAATCTGTCTATTCCAGCGAAAACTAAACCAGTTCAAACCAGCTGTTTGGTACTTTGCAGTGAAGTATCTAGATGCAAGAGTATTTTGACTACTGCCTGTGCTTTTTATTATGTTGATAATACTAAGACCCACGGCCTTTCTGAAAGAAAATAGTACTTACACGCTCAATACGATCTGGAGCAAAGAAGAAATAAGATAGGAATTTCCCTAGTTCCCACCTACCATAGTTTTCTATTTTACCATAACATAAGCTTTTCAATAATTTTAACATACTTGAAATATACCATCAACAGAATTAATAGGTGAGAAATATGAGAGGAATTACAAAAAAGCAAGGATATGGATATTATCAAGGGTTTAAACCCACAATATAAAAATGACTCCCTCAAATTCCTTAAGAAACAAAAATGAGAACTGAACCTCAGAGATAGAGCATTTGCTTAGTAGGCATGGCATGAATTCCATCCCCAGTGCAAAAACAAGACACAATAAGAAAGAGACAAAATGATGCCCCACATCCCAAATAAGCTAAGAAGTATAATGGTTCATTTACTTAAGAAAAAGAAAAATGATCAGTTTATATCTGCACAGTTATTACTCAGATAATAAATGCAAGTGCAAACATGAGTTTTTACTTTCATTGACAGAAGTGAGTATGGTTTGAGAAGATGATTTGTGTGGGTGTTTGAGAAAAATCAGTCTCTTATTCTACTAATGTTGATGTAATTTGGGACAACTTTCTAATGGACAATTTGTCATTATGTATTAAAAGCCATAAAATATTCATATTCTTTGATCTAGAAGTGTTAACTCTAAGAAATAAGCACAGATATAAAGCTTATTATTAATAACCTTCTTATCCCCTTTAGCTTATAAAAGGACACAATCTGACTACAAGTCTTACAGTGAATTCTTCAAAAAGAAAGCATGAAAACATTAAATACAATCCCTAGAAGAAAACATGCCCAGAAATACTCACTGTGTATTAAGTGAAAAAGATTGCACAGTGTGTGTATTACAATTAATTTTCCCTTTATGTAAATATATTAAAAGCCCACATAACAAAGATAAATTTGCTTATCTTAGAATACTATTATTAGAAATAAATGTTATTTATCCTGCTTGTCTATTTCCTTGGTTTTCTCACTTTATAAAGACAAGGTTCAAAATGTACACTGGTGGCACCATTTTCAACCCAGGAACAAAGAAAGAGATGATTTAAAGCTATCAACACACGTCCATGTATCACTAGGCTGTTAAGCCATATATTACAGGGCAAATGTGTTGTTTCTAAGGCAGCCAGGAACAATGTAATGGACGACAGAGGATCTGAGACTGTCTCTTACTTCCCCACCAGTGCAACACAGGAAGTCATGATCCAAATGTTTATCTCAATCAATATAGCTAATGTCCAATTAAGTTATTTCTTTCGTTAGCCAGTGCTTTCCAATTACTTTTTATCAACCAATTCTAAATAAACAAGATGGCTTGGTTGTCTGGTTAAAATTCGGGAGTGCTGGAGTGAGACTCATTACACATTTTTCAATGGTTGACAGGGCATGAAAGGAATTGACAGATTACCTAAAAATATGCATTTGCACACACAAAGCACATTATTTTTTAAAAGTATTTTTATGTGGCTAAATCAAAATGCTCTGTGTTTCCTTTGAGCAGACAAAACAATTTGTGAAGATGCGCAGTTTACTGCTTCCGTTCCTGTATGACTAAAGATGACAGCTTCTCATATCCACATGTGGAGAAGCTTATTCTCACAGCGAAAAGACTAAGGAACCTCTCACTCTGGAAGGAAAAAAAAAGCCTTGCCCCAAAATCACTGCAACTGCCACTCCAGCTAACTAAAATATGCCATTGATGATCAGTGTGTGTAAACTTCTCAGTATATGTTATTGAATAGCCTTTAGCTTCTAGGTTTCATGTATTTTAAAAATTATTTGTATACATGTATATCTGTTTGTGGGTGTGTGCATGTGACTGCAGATGCCCATAGAAGCCAGAGACTTTCAATAGCCAGGGAACTGGAGTTAAAGGGATTTGTGAGCCTCCTGACTCGGGTGCTGGAAACCTCTGCAAGAGGAGCATGCACTTTTAACTACTGAGTCATCTCTCCAGTCCCTAATATTTCTCTTAAAAATAATGTTTATTCTATTCTGTAAAACATGCCTAGCTCCTGCAATTCTCCTTTTACTCTCTTAAAAAGAGCAGACTAGCCAGGTGAGCGTGGCACAAGCCTTTAATCCCAGCACTCAGGATGCAGAGGCAGGCAGATCTTCGTGAGTTCGAGGCCAGCTCAGTCAACAGAGTGAGTTCCAGGACAGCCAGAAATACACAGAGAAACCCTGTCTTAAACCTCTCCACCCCACACCAAAAGAGTAGGTTAAACAGTAAAGGCTCCATTGGTGTGAAAAGCTAGGGTAATTAAAGATATTTGCTTGGAGGAAGGGAACATTAGTGACTACTCCAAAATATACAGATATTACTATGTCTGCTATGATCCTAATGTTTATGCTCACTCACCCCTAATTCATGTTGAAATCCTAATTTGCCAGATGATAGTATCAGGCAGTAGGGACTTGACGAGGTGATTTGGCTGTGGGGACATTAACTCCATGAATAGGACCAGTGTTTTGATTAAAACGAGACCCCTTCTGCTCGCCACACAATGAGAAGATGCCATTTGTAAATGAGAAATCGCCAGACACAGAATCTGCCAGTATCTTGGTCTTAGACTCGCCAGCCTTCAGAACCGTGCGAAACAAAATTCTGTTGCGTGTAATCCGCTGGCCTTATGGCATTTTGTTGTGTGGACTATGGCAGTGCATCACGGTTTATCTTCCCTGAAATCAAGCATGGGAAAAATCACTCTGTGTCAAATTCTGTCTCTCCATAGCAAGGAAAGAAACATATGAGAGGACTATCTAGATCGGCGACACTGAAAAAAATATTGTTGCAGTATTTCCTTAAGTAGTTAATATTAAACAGATATGCCAATATCAAGTCCCATCATAAAATTATTCAAACAGATACCTCAGTTTCCCAAAGAGTTTTTAATATTCAATTTTAGGATAGAACAGAAACCATATCTTGTATACCCTCCATCTTTCTGGAAAAATCTCAGCTATTGTTCCCCAAATAAGACTTCATATTATGGCTTAAGACATCAAGAGGAGATTTCCCGATAAGCAATGATTAGGGCAGAAAAATGTCAGACAGAAAGGTAGTTTTCCTCTTTGAAAATATCAATTCTGGAAGACAAGATCCTTTCCCCTCCCCTCTTTTTGTTCAGTGATGGGGATCATGCCCAAGGCCTCAAGCATGTTACAAGAACTCTGCTGTAAAAAAAAAATAAGGTAATGAAAAATTTATGACTTTCCATAGTCTCAAAGTCATATCATTGTAGAATTTTAAGTATGATGTAATAATTCTGGAGCAAGAAAAAATGAATAGTTTTGGCTCTGCAAAGGTATAATAACCAAAAGTTTGCTCAATCTGTAGCAGATAGAAGCAACGTGATGAACCATGTATGGTAGAGAGACTTGCATTCGTCATTTCAATGTCACTGAACTGGCAATATGGCTCAGCTGGTAAAGTCACTTGCCACCAAGCCTGATGACCTGAGTTAGAAAGTTGTCCTCTCAAGATTGATAATTACTGTAAAGTTGTTTTTGTTGGTGGTAGTGGTGTGTGTATGTATGTGTGTTTGTGTGCACATGAGCATGTGCACACTCGCATATGTGTGTTTCGAAATACATAAATACAACCTGCAAAAAAAAAAAGTTGTCCTCTGTTCTCTGCACACCTACTATGGTGTGCGCATGCATGCACGCATATAAACAAATAAATGCAATCAAAAAAATCCCTGTCATATGTGTTCTAGCCATTTGATGCTTAGTGTAACATTAATGGCCCAAAGTGTGATGGTCCTGAGAATAGAACATTTTTGGATTAAAAACTATCTTTTGTGTTCTGACCTGTTTTGTCTACATTTTCATATTCTTTTAATGTCTAGGCAACTTATCAGCCAAGAAAATAAAGACAATGTGAATATTCTGTTTATATTTTATAATAGTTTAACATTTAAAATTATGATTAAAAATCAAGTAGATTAAGATCAATGTTCTTCTGGTCCCCAAACTCTCCATGCATGGCAGAAGGGTCTAAAATAAAATAAAATAAAATAAAATAAAATAAAATAAAAGGAATCTCCAACCTCCAGTCTTCTGAGTTTGTTTCTCTATCACTATTGCATGATAAATAGGGAGCACCACTTGGAGTATCACATAAAAAATGATGCAGAGACCACATCAGGGAGCATCTGAGAGAGAGGCTTGGCTGACAGGTATACCTGCTATACTGAAAAGGCAAGAAATAAAACTCGGCAAGGATTGTATTTTGGTTATTCAAAATGCACTTTTTATTCACTTTGACACAGATGATTTTTTAAACAACTGGAACAAAATATCTTATCCACATTTTGAGGTGGTTAGCAGCACCTGCAACAGGAGGATTGTGGAACGCCTCAGGATAAAGTACAGACGGCTGAGGCAGGGACAAAGACACCTGGAATTCACCAATCCACTCAAGACATGGAACCTGAGGCCCCCTGAAAGCCAATATGTGACAAGAAACTAAATATAAATATTTTGTATGGAGTTTTAATGGACTATTGAAAAACAGTATGCTTCCAATTACAAGTACATTATTCCCAAAGTCTAGTGTTCAGTAAAAAACACCTATTGAAAATATTCCACCGCACATTCTACATACAGTCAATTTCAAAACACATATGCACAGTTCCTGGGACCACAGATGTCAGGTTTTGGTGGGGTTTTTTTTTAATCTTACCCAAACTACATGTCAGTACCCACTGAGTGTTACTCATCAAAATGCCACTGTTTTGTCACTTACTGCTAAGTGCTTGACATTGTGATGTAACTTGGTAGCTAAAAAATAAGGCGTATGTATGGCTACGAAGAAAGGGGCTTCAGCTTACCTGCCAATCAAATTAACACTTGCCTCAATGGACAGGATGCCTATGAATTGAATCCCCGTGTACTTTTAGTTTTACTCAAATGACCACATGCCACTCTACAGAGACAAATAGTTTTCGTGAGCTGATGGAGATCTTCATGAAGGCCTGAGATCTACAAATAGAAACTAGTGTAAGCAGAGTGCAAGAAGAAAGAGAAAGGCCCCGGTCTCATGCACTTAAAAACAATTACCATTTGTTAGTTCTGACATACAGAGTTTTTCACCCTAACGTGATTGTTGCAAAATGACTGGAGAACATTGAAACCAGTGTGGCTAGCTATAGGCATAGGCAGGATAGGGACCAATATTTAAGAGTTGTGGGGGTCCCAGCTCTGGCTTTGACTTCTGGCATCTAAATGAATTGGACAATAGGGTCAGGACTATACAATAATTGGAAATACTGAGTAAGTCTGGGTTGAAATGCTGTCCTCCTCTTGTCTATGTGGCCAAAAAGTACCAGAGTTCTTAAAGCACATAAGGTCCCACATGTAAGGCTGATTCCGTGTGTGGCTACAATGGAGAATTCTGGGCTGTCTTCCTGTGAATGCTCCCACCCCATCCCGGGCCTGAATCTCTTTTGGGGGGGTCTTATCTAACTGTCCCTCTCTACAGTGGGTCACAATTTTTATCATACATGTTTTAAGCATAGATTAAAACCTATGCAGCTCAACCCAGAAAAACCAAATGGCACACTCATAATACATTAATATATATTAATTATATAATAATATAATTGGCAGTCGTGGTATTCAAAAATTGTCAAACCATTCTTTGACCATTGTGTCTTTGGAATATTTCTATTAGTGGTTGTTGTTAAAGGCTAATCCCAGAATGGCTTGAGGATTTTTATGGCTCTCTCTATGGTCTTAACTATTGTTTTCAGAGAAATCCAAGCAGAACATGGCACTGACATCGTCTGTAAGTTCAGAACTTAAACCTGGAGGAACCTTATACCAAACATGTAGCCAGTACAGAAATTCTTTTTACAGTATTTTAACAGGTGCTCATCCAGGGACTACTTTTCCTAGGAGGGAGGTCACTATTAAGGCAGTCTATTTCACTTTTGAAGAAATCTAATAATGAGAAATTCATTCTAACCCAATGTTTATAAACCTCTGCTCTGTTGCCAGTTTTAATGTCAGACTTTGGCCAGCGGAATCGTCTGGTGAGACATCAGATCCTTCCCCTACAACGCACAACTGAGCGAAGGAAGCTGGGAGAAAAGCCCATTACTCTCCAATCTTTTCTGGAGCCTTCCTGAGCCAGCATGGTGAACCATAGGATCGTCTAAATTGTAGGCAGAGAGCACTGCACCCAAACTCACATACTAAGTAGCATCACTAAATTGATAAGCTGTCAAGGAAGCAACATCTCTATGCAGCAGCAGCAGACTTAGGAAGGAAAAGCAGGCCAACCAAGTATTTGCAGAGGGGGTTGGCATAGTTAAGCGTAATCCATTCGCTAGTGTCCTGTGACTCAAACACATGGATTAGAACCAAACTCTAGTGTCATTAGCGCAACGCTTACTGGGATGATTTTGCTTAGGTTCATATGAGAAGAAACCATACGTGAGGATTTGAACATGTCAGTGTGTATTTTTATACATCTACATTTCTAATCATCACCACCTTTTATCTAATTCATGCTTAGAAATCATCGCTTCCATTGTTATTTTTGCTGTAATACAGCTCAGAATCTTATTTTTCCCTTTGGTAGAAATGTCATAAATTGCTTGGCAAGAGTCTGGTGGTGGCATCTGCTAGCTACTTAATGGAACACTTTAAGCTCTTTCACTCCTTCATGCGGCTGGGTTCTAGGTTTAAACTGTGATTTAAAAACATGTAAATCTCTCAGGACTAAAATCAGAAATGTCCTGAGACACACAAGAAGGGGGAAATAGCAGAAATCACGCATAAATACACTTGGCTCAATAAAGCTTTTTTTTTAACTGCTCTACAATTTCAATTTGAAAGGTTCTGTTTCAAAAGTAGAACCTTATCTTTTACCCTCACACGCACGTGTGTATGTGTGTGTGTGTGTGTGTGTGTGTGTGTGTGTGTGTGTGTGTGTGTGTGTGAATACCACCAGAGGGCACAGTAGTTCTTACGCTACAGACTAACCAACTTACTGCACACTTTTGAACAGAGTCCCTACATCTAACAGCATGAAGAACTTGCTTTGGAGCTACTGTTCAAATCAACGGTGTGGCCTAGCATGCAATGTTCCAGTTGTTCCTCTACAGCTAAAACCTGCTTAACAGCTTCTTCAAAGGCCACTGTCACATTGGTATCATCTTTGGCACTTGTTTCTAGATAAGGATAATTTCCATTCTCCATGCACCAGGCTTTTGCCTCCTCAGTCGTCACTTGCCTATCCTCTTTGTCTACCTTGTTACCCAGAACCACAAAGGGGAAATGCTCCGGCTCCTTTACATCCGCATAGTAAATGAATTCTTTTTGCCAGTTACCAAGGTTCTCGAAACTCTGCCGGTCATCCACACTGAACGTCAGCAGGCAGCAATCTGCTCCCCGGTAGAATGGTGTTCTAAGGCTCTTGAAACGCTCCTGCCCTGCAGTGTCCCAGATCTGAAGTGTCACAAAGCGTCCATCTACCTCCAGATCTCGATTTAAGAACTCTACCCCAATGGTGTGAAAAGCCTGGGAGTCGAACTTGTTGGTCACATAACGGTTCATAAGGGAGCTTTTCCCAACTCCACCATCACCCAAGAGGATGACCTTTAGGAGAAGGGATTTCCCGCTCATTGTTGCAGCACCAAACAGGGAGAAGTTTGCAAACAAAAGAACCTGCAAATACATGAAAGGGTAGGAAGGAAAATAGTTAAACCGGAGACAAATCTACCTCATAGAAATTTCCCCTGAATTATAAGGCCCCTGATAATGATCTTACATGATCACTACTAAATTTAAAAAAGGGAAAGGAAGAAACCTCTGTTGATAAAATAGGAAAACCTGGCCTAATTTTTTGAGGCTTCTTACCTGGGCAAGGGATGGCTGAAAGCCATGAGTAAGCCAACTCATGGATGGCTCCATATTTGTTCAGGTGTGACACCGTTCTAGGGGAGAGAACCTAGGACAGGTGTGCCACTCAAACGCGTGAGCATATTAGCTTCTAAACGAGATACAAATGCGAAACTTATTTGAGGTTTTAATGTTTGCTTCTGGGGGACCTAACTGTTATTGGAAGGTATATAAGCTGTATTCTTGATTCTCTCAGTCAAGACCTGGGTAGCAATTAGAGAAAGTTGATTTTTTTTCTCTTTTCCATATTCTCTAAGTATTTCGTCCCATTATACTTGCATTGAGATGGATACTCTAATATTTCATATTTTTTTCTTCATGGTACAATGACACTTAAGTTTATGACAGTTGACTAGTATCAATGTAACAGGTATTATCCAAAAGAGCACCTTATGGTATTCTTGAATTTAGTTTTTATTATCACAAAACCAATATATGAAAAATTATGATAAAATCTAAAGCACCAATAATCATCATGTAGCATTTTTCTTTTACCTACATAAAATATTTATACATGGGCAACTTAGAATACATGTTAAAATAAAATATTCTGTTAGGTATTGTCACATTGGGTCTATGCTGGAAACTCAACAATGCTGATATTAATTGGGTAAAGTAATATTTATTATGCAAGAGCCTCAAAAGAAAGAAACCTAAATACTGATCAAAGAAGTGCATGCAAAAGAGATTCTAACAGCAATACACTTAAAAGGTCATTCAAAACCGTAATAGTCCTTAACATTATTTTGGAATTACTTTTAAAATTATAGTCACTTTAACAGAAGAAAATGTAAAATATCAAAATTCATAGCGTGATCTCATGAATACTTACCCAGCTGGGTTTTTCACAATTTCAGCCTTCTCCTTTGTCCTTCTTGTTGATTTATTCTTTTATTAGGGTTCTAAAATCAGAATGGGGAGCAAATTTTTAATAATATATAATGAAATGGAAATGAGTCTATAGAAAAAAATATATTCAATTCAGGGAGAAATCCCATAGCAATCTCAAGTAACCTGTGGGGAATCCTCACAAACACACTTAAAAGTTCAAACTGTTGCTGGGCGATGGTGGCCCACACCTTTAATCCCAGCACTCGGGAGGCAGAGGCAGGCGGATCTCTGTGAGTTCGAGACCAGCCTGGTCTACAGAGCTAGTTCCAGGACAGGCTCCAAAGCCACAGAGAAACCCTGTCTCGAAATACCAAAAAAAAAAATTCAAACTGTTACAGGTGTTTAACGTGATCATTATCTAAATGTGTAACTTCAATTTACCCTAATCTGATTGTACTCTGTGTGGTTTTTTTTTTAAAAAAAACTGTTTTGTGTTGTCTTTCGGCTGAATGCTCTATTCAATGTAAAAGTAAATAAAAGCAAATAGGTGATATTCCAAGAAGTAAAATTTGGTAGCGTGAAAGCAGAGAAGTTTAAGATAAATCAGAGGCAACTTTCCTTCCCTTTCTACCTACCAATAGTCCCACAAAAAAAAAAAAACCACCAGCGCACCCACCCATCTGCCTTGAGGCAGCCTGCAATTGATTCTCATAGTCAGAGAAGAAACCATTAATATGTTTATGGACTTATACTTTCTTAGCTAATTATTTGATTCATAGTTGATGGTATCGGTCTTGAAACCAAGGTTTTGGTTGGTTGGTTTGGAGACAAGTTCTCTCTATGTAGCCCAAGGTGGTCTGGAGCTCACAATGTAGCTTGAGATGGCCTGATTCTTCTGCCTCAATGCTCCTGAGTGATGAGATTACACAATCATGCCTTACTTGAACACAGGTTTTAATATTTAGCTGTCCTTACTACAAACACATTCGCTTAATATTAATAGTTAATTTGGCATATATTAATGAAGCAAAAACTAAAATAGTGGTCCAAAAAGACAAATAATTCCTATGCTTGTTAAGTATGTTTGTTGAGGAATAAAGAAGCTGTTTAAAAAAACAGCTCAGTTGTTTAATTATCTTATGTTGTTTTGCAAAGCTAATCAGGTATTTGTTGACTATCTAAATCAGTAGCTAAAATGGAAGCCACATCTCCTAAATTGCTAAGCTTTATCCTTCTTCTTAGGCTAAATCTACTCTATAGAATCTTAAATTTTCTACCATTTCTGTTTGCTTGATTTTTGTCCACACTTTTCTGCTTTCAAATTTCTGCCTTTTTGGAACTATAGCTCACGTGACAAATATTTCTTGAAATTATAGTGAACCAGATTTGTTAGCACAGTTTTTTTATTCTCCTTTTTGTTTGGCTTTGCTGGAGAAGGCCAAAGGACCTCAGTGGGCTAGGAAAGTCTTCTACCACTGATCTATGGTAACACTTCATACTTTATTTTTAATGTTAGTCTGCAATATAATTTCACAGTTCAAAACTCTTAAACTCTCAAAAAAAAAGCAACATAAGGAATTAAAAATTTGCATAAACTATATATGACTGTTCTAAATGGTAGATACCAAACAAATTTCCTTAAGTATCTAGAAAACAGATGGTAACGCCATTATAACTCACTAACTCATTTTCCTAGCTGTGGATAAACTCTTTAGATAGGCCAAACCCACAGTGAATATGGAAACTAAATGCCCAGCTCCAGGAATAATGATAAGTATTAATGACAATCTGAGAATTCTCTAGTTCGTAATGTGCACACATGGTTCTAGGTACATAAACTATATGGTATGGGGAAAAGAGGCAAAATAAGGTCCTCCTTGCTGCTATACCATTCCTTTGTTTTATGGAGTTATTCTTGTTCTTTAGCGTGTAACAATGCCTGGTGAACATCTGCATGTTGCATGAGTCTCTGTGTTGAAGGGGTCTTCAGGATCTTCTGGTATAACCCTTCTACTGATGTTTGAGAAAGAATTGAGTACCTACCATGTGCTGTACCATTACCAAGGGGATATTCTACATCAGTGATTGTCAACCTTCCTAATGCTGCAGCCTTGGAATATAGTTCCTTACGCTGGGGTGACCCCTCCAATGCCCAATTGTTTGGTTGCTACTTCATAACTGTAATTTTGCTACTATTTAAATCGTAATGTAAATACCTGATATATGCTATATGACCCCTTGAAAGGATCATTTGACCCCCAAAGGGGTTACAACCCACAGGTTGAGAACTGCCACTCCACAGCTCCACATCCTCCCCCATTTCCAATGCCCATTTATTTGCTAAAGATAGAAAGATACACAGTTTAGGCGGGTTTTCTTGCCCTTAATCATGATATCCTGCTGACTTGGCTTCAAATGCCCATTCCGACTCCTCTACTTCTAACTCCATGTTAAAAATTAGAATCCTGCTGTGTTGCCCAGGCTGGCGTCAGGATCGGGGTCTTAGACAATTTGGTAGAATATTTGAATGCACTGAGTTTGACCCTCCGCACCATATAAAACCAGGCATGGTGACAGATATGTATAGCTATAGCACTCAGGAAGTGGATGCAGGAAGATCAGAAGTTCAAGATCATACTCAGCTACAAGAGTTCAAGTCCATTCAGGGACAATAGGACTTGCAGAGAGGAGTGAATGCTTGACAGGTATAGAAAAGAGATAAGGGTGTGCTGGATGTGAGAAAAATCAGAATGCATTCTAGAGCTGTATAAATAGTCAATGATCAAATTTAATAAAAATTATTTGGGAATTTTGAAAAGGAAAATAAAATATTTTCCACTAGTCCTTTATAGTAAAAAAAAACAGAATATGAAAGTCCCCAGCACACAGAAACGGTTAATATTTAAGGAAATGGAAGCAATTATAACCCTTCAATCATTACATATTATATATTTGTATAAAATGATCGTATTATGCCCCCAAAATAGTCCACCTTTTATGTCTCGATAAAACAAGTTATTATTTGCAGTTGATATTATCACACTGCTTGATGTTGTTAACGGACTTCTTTAAAAAAAATGTCTTTCCTTCACAACTGATTTAAAGGTCCTCTGCTTGTGTGTATTTTTGAAGCCTCTTCAGTATGTGGTCCCAGAATACATCATAGAAATAAGCAATAAGTATTTATGATTTAACATATTAGGTAGGTACCCAGAACTAATGCCTTGGAATTTATGACAACAATCCATCCACGATCCTGTAGGACATCCAAAGGTTATCACATACAATGTAACTAAAAATACAAATTATGAATTTATCTGGATTCCTTTCTAGACAGGACTTAACAAATTCCACCTGTTGAAAGTCCATGGAAACTTTCCATTTCCCTATTGCTACACTCACATCTTAAAATATATATTTCCTACATTATCTCTATTCCTACCAAAACAAGAGGAGAATAATGATATCCACTTTGTTTTCAGTGGATGCTGTCATCCCTGTTATTATGTTTGAAGGTGGGGATAATTTATGTTAGTGCATATTCAAATTGAAAAGAGCCATGACAGTATAAAAATCAATTAAATCAAATCCCCTCCCCCAGGAAAAGCCAAATTTGGCCAAACATAGAAAGGAGAAAGCATTAAGCAGAGAGAGGACTTCTTGATAACAACAAATATATCTAACGTGAAGGTGAAATTCAGTGTGGTTCCCATATTATGCTAGATCTGAACCGAATATTCATTTTTCTTTTCTTTCTTTTTTATTTTTTTAATCCCTGGGAATCAAACCTAGGGCACTGTGCCTTAAACACTAATCTACACCTCCAGTCCTTGGACCGTAATATTTATTCTAATTTTGGTTCCATTCAGAGAAATAGCTGGCTTTGACTCAAATGTTGTCTTGGATAACAAGATGAATCAGGAATTCATATAACCAATATTCTTAGCTCCCTATTCTTCAGTGTAGTTGAGATCTTTTGAATCAGCTATGTTTGCACCCACACAGGCTTCTTAAGATTACGGTATTTAGTTGGGGGTGCTTGAGATTGGGAGCAGAGAGAATAAAACAAGGAAAGGTTGAATCTTTTAAAATAACGCATTTTATTATGATGACGGCAGCGCCAGCTCATTTTCCATGGGGTAGAAAGATGCTCACAATCAGTAGCGCAGGTTGTTTAGGAGCAAGTCTTGACAGGGGTGTGTACTGCAGGGCTTGGTGGGGGAAGAAGGGGGGGCAGACAATGGCTGAGAGTGGTCTTCACGGGGGAGGGAACATGCTTGGAGCTATGAGGAAAGCCCATCTTGTGGAGACATGCTGATTAGGGCTATTCAGTTGGCTGTTGAATCCTGAAATATTATTCAGAAATACTGCACCAGAGAAATGGGTGTGGCTTTTTTTAATGTATGTGAAAATCAACACAAGAAAGAAATGATTGATCTTTGAGACCCTCTAATTTAAATGGTGTAGGTTGGTTGCTTCCCATACAACCTGATGCTGAAAAGGGGGCTTGTTTTACTGCGGGGAAGCCCTGTGACGCACTCAATTTACTTTGCAGAGTTCAGTTATCAGCTACACCCATGCTACAAAGTCTAGATGCCATAGCTGTCTGCCACCGGAATGCTATTCCTAACTTCATGCTGGCATTTACATCATATATGCAGCCCAGTGTTCAGCGTGGAAATGCATGTCTAATCTTTCATTCCTCATAACAGTTCTGGGCCAATAAGCCCAAAGACATACTTGATAGGAACTTGGCACTGTCCCCAGGCCACGTCTTCCTTAATAGGGTGCCTGGAAGTAAAGGTTTTCAGGACACTAATAAAAGGTCCTTAGGAGACCAGGAATGCTGGCATAGCCACAAGGGGAACACTGCTTCAGTATTGGGAACTTAGAAAGTGAAACGTCACGCATAGTCCCAACTACCTCAGACCCAGGTCCTCTCACCTCATCCCCAGCTCCTAGAGCCAGTGGACTGTGGCGCATGCGCAGTGAACCACACCCGCTCCCCACGGAGCCCTGCGCCTCTCTGCCCCGCTCTGGTAGCCACTCCAGATTACTCAGCAACGCCCCCCTCCACCGTCCCCTACCTCCGACTACAATCTCAGCAGCTTCTAGGCCCCTTGACTGAGGGGCCAGTGGCCCCGGCGATGACCTAAGTTGCCCTTTCTCCCTCTTCCCCACAGGCCCCCCACCTCCTGGCCTCCCGGGTCCAGCAGCCCTCTCCCCCTCTTCCTATCCCCGTGCAGACACCTTACCCAACACAATGGGAAGGAGAAAGGACAGGGCTACCGATGCCGGGCAGTTCAGTTCTGCGCGCCTCTAGCCTGGCTCCTCAGCGACCAGGTCACAGCTCGCGCTGTCGCCTCGTCCTCAATGGGGCAGCAAGTGCAGCTTGGACCTCGGTGGCCTGACAGCTGCCGCTCGCTCCCGCCGCTGCCGCCGCGCAGCGTCTTCTCGCGCCCGCGCCCGCCAGGGGAGGGGGCGGGGCCCGCGCCGCCTCCCCGTGCCCCCTTCTTGACGCTGGGGACCCACTGTAGCCGCCTCCCGTAGGCTCTTGTGGAGAGTGTTCCCTGGCTGTCTTGCACTTCCTTCTCTTCCTTCATGCTCAGTTATCCAACCCGGATCTCCCTCATCTTTCTTCCCCTCCCAGCTGATTAGAAGCCACGGTGACAATGGACCATCAAATAACTGCTCTCGCGGCTTAGCATCTCTTCTGCCTAGGGCCTAAAGTCTCAGGCAGAGCTAGCTATAGCCTCATTTCCTGCATGACTCTTCTATTTCCCTCACTTACCAAAGGAACACACCGTTAACAAACGGTGTTCTTTTTGTATCTGCGTGTTCTATTTTGTTTTCGTGCCCAGAGGTTAGTACATACACCTTGCTTCAAATAGTTCGGGAAAACACATGAAAACAACACTTTAGTAGGCCCTGTTGGTACCTATTGCTCAAGAAATTCCTATGACGCTTCAAAAGAAAAGCATGATATTTGTAACTCGGTCACAGAAAAGGCATAGCCCTTTACGCCTTGTTATCAATTACTGTTCCAGAGAATCACAGACAGCAGTACTCGAGGTTCCAGGAACTATTACGAGGGTAGAATTCAATGTTCTAAATAATCCCAGCCACCCAGGCCCTCCTGATTTCCTGTGGCCCTCTGATATCTTTGGCTAGTTTGTGATTAACCCACCTCTCTTCGGCCTCAAAAACCGAAGGAAGGCAAAACTATTCAAGTAATTTACCCTGCGTTCCATCTATTTTTCAGTTATATTCATGTCTTAAGCGTCACTGCCTTCTGAACACCCATTCGTCCAGAAATGGTATGGCACTGCCCTCTCCCACCGTGTGCTCCTCACACGCACCATCTCTCCATCTATGCCACTGTCTCCCTATCTCTTCACAAGGCACAACAACCAGTCTCATCAAGACTCTGCTTAAATGCCATTTCGAAAAATAGCCTTTCTTAAAAGGCTTTCTCCACAAGCCCATAACGAAGACAGTGCCTCAATTCACCTCTTATAACCTCTTGTAGCTTGCTGTACTTTTATTTCACATCACAATCATATAATGTGACTTACATGGTTTACAACTGTCTCCTCCACTAAACTATACTGCACTATGGGTTCAGATACTGTGATTAAGTTCACAACTATATCCCTTAAAGCGAGATGCATATTATACACTAAGAAACTATTTATTAAATATGAATGAATGAATGATGTATCATCAATAAACGCTGATATTTTAAAATAAATGGATCTAATAGAATCCCTTGTATGGTTTAAACCCACCTCACTTCTCACAAAAGCACACTACTCTTGGGATGGAAAAAAGTACATACCATCCTCTAAAGTAATTTTTACTGATTCTAATCTTCAAAAAAGAAAATTACTGAAAAAAAATACTTCTACAGCTTGAGTATGGTTCATCCTTCAGTGGTTCATGTGTTGAAATTTGGTCCTCAGTATTAGGGTAGTAGGACCTTTAAGAGGTAGAGCCTGGTAGAATGTCATTAGGTTCCAAGAATGGACCCCTCAGGAATGGATTAATGATGATCTCACAAACTGGACGGGGTCTCTCAGGAGTGATGCTACAAAGTAAGGGCACACCATGGTCTTGTCTCTGATAGGTCATTTTTTGCTTCTTCATCCAGAGACTCATCAAGATACAGGTGGCATTCAATTTCTCTATAATGGTTGATCAAAACAAGCATCTTCACAAGTTTCACAGCCTCAGATATTTTGGTATAGGGGTACAAAATGGATTAAGGTCTAAATATTTGTACATAAATATTTAATCTATATATGTGTAATATTTGTAGATATATACTTTATGTTTACTATGTGTTATTTTATATATACATTATAATACACACACTAAAAACACTCAAACACAGAAATTGTTAAAGAAAGAAAAAGTAAATATTTTGATGTTACAATGTTTATTTTCTGAACTATAATGAAATAGTTTTGTGAAGAGCTCTAAATAAATGTCCTTAGTAGAGTTTCTTCTTCAGGCATAATAACCTAGACTCCTTTGTTCTTTTCCCAGAAATGTTGTTTTCTGACAGTTTCTAACAGTCTTTAAGAATCTTTTGAACCTACATATAATTGTTAAAGGCTTTTTAAAAAAATTCTAGCCTTAGATACTTAGTTCTGTAGTCAGGATCTCATGACTGCTAAAGACATTACACCGGTGGAAAGCCTAAGGGAGAGCAAGCCCTGATGTTAATCCAGAGACTCCTAAATACAAATTCTATATTTAAAAACATTTATATAGATCTTATAAGAAACAAAGAAGTAAATTTTCTTAACCCTGAACTATGCAAGGAATTCTTAGCTATGGTACCAATGATAAGAGATAGTGACTCCTTCAAACTGAAAATAACCTTTATGCTTCCAAAGGCTTATCAAAGCTCCCTCTGAGATAGCAACCTCCACAATACAGAGACTGATTTGTACAGCATCACCAACAAAAGGCTTAAGGCCTGGCCTTGCTGACTACTTTGTATCATGTAATACTGCTTCAATTTTCATATTTGTAAATGTGGGAAATAGTAATACTGTGATAATCATATGGACTTCTCCACACACGCAGAAGCATCTTGGACTTGAGTCCAAAGCATCTTGGACTTGAGTCCAAGGAATCAAGAAATGTTAGTACTACTAACATCATGGAAATATGTCTTGGACATTAAATTTGCTATGCTTTGGGAAAAAAATAAGACACTGTCAAGGGGCTGGGGTGATAAAGTTGATGGAACAAAAGGGCACAAAAGCACGAGTGGCTAGAATCAGATTCCCAGAACCCATGTAAAATGCAAGGCATAGACCATGGCAGTGTGCATCTGTAACCCCAGCAGTGGAAGTCAGAAACAAGCAGCTCCCTGAACTTCATTGACTAGTGCACCCAGCCAAACTGTTAACTCCAGGCTTAGTGAGAGACCCTGTCTCAAAAAGTAGTGTGTAAAGCAACCAAGAAAGATACTTGAGTTCAACCTCTGGCCCTGACACACATATGTGCACACACTCACATTAACAGAGAACTGCACACACACACACACACACACACACACACACACTAATAATAATAATAATAATAATAATATCTTTTAAAGTTTACTTCTTTCTCTTATTTTTATTTTTAAAAAGAAAATAAACATCTTTTTTTCATTTTACATACCAATCCCAGTTCCCACTCCCTCTCCTCCTCCTACCCCATCCCCATCCAATCCTCAGAGAGGGTAAGGCACATTGCTTTGGGGAAGGTCCAAGGCTCTCCCCATTATATCTAGGCTGAGCAAAGTATCCATCCAAAGAGAATAGGTTCCCCCCCCCAAAAAAAAAACAGTACAAGCAGTAGGGATAAATCCTGGTGCCACTGCCAGTGGCCCTGCAGTTTGTTCCAGTCATAAACTGTCACCCACATTTAGAGGGACCAGTTTGGTCCTATGCTGGTTCATTTTCTATTTGGCTGGAGTAGTGAGCTCTCGTTAGCTCAGGGAAACTGTTTCAGTGGGTGTCCCCCTCATGGTCTTGACCTCTTTGCTCATATTCTCACTCCTCCCACTCTTCAACTGGACTTTGGGAGCTCAGCCCAGTGCTCCACTGTGGGTTTCTGCCTCTGTTTCCATCAGTTGCTGAATGAAGGTTCTATGGTGACATTTAAGATAGTCATCAATCTGACTACAGGGTAAGGACAGTTCGGGCACCCTCCCCTTTATTGCTTAGGGTCTAGCTGGGGTCATCCTTGTAGACTCCTGGAAATTTCTCTAGTGACAGATTTCTTGCTAGCCTCAAACAAAATATCTCTTTTCTAGTTCTCCATCTCTGTCCTTCCTCCATCTCAACTATCCTGTTCCCTCAAGTTCTCCTGCCTTCTCCTCTCCTCCTCTCTTTCCATTCCCATGCTTCCAATTGTGTCAGGAGATCTTGTCTATTTCCCCTTCATGGAACTTGCTGAGCATGGTAGCCCATGTCTTTAATCCCAGTATTTGGGAGGCAGGAACAGATGGACCTCTCTGAGTCAGAGGCCAGCCTGGCACATGTACATAATTCAGGCAAGCCAGAGTTACATAGGGAGGCCATGTCTCAAAATAAATAAACAAAAGAACCTGAGGTTTAACTAAATAAATAAATAAGAACAAGTTGGTGAGTTGGGCAGTGATGGCGCACACCTTTAATCCCAGCACTCGGGAGGCAGAGGCAGGCAGATCTCCATGAGTTCGAAGCCAGCCTGGTCTACAAGAGCTAGTTCCAGAACAGGTTCCAGGCTCAAAAGCTACAGAGAAACTCTGACTTGAGAAAATAAAACAAAAAAAGCAAATAAACTGAGTATACTTTTTTTTCCAAAAGCTGTACAACAAATTAAATTCATGATAAGATACCATACCACACCTTTTAGGACAGCTGTAATTAAAATGTCATGTCAGGGCCATGAAGAGGTGGCTTAGTAGAAAAGAATATTTGATGCCTTTCCAGAGGACCTGGGTTCAGTTCCCAGAAGCAAGACAATAGCTTACAACTGTAATTACAGTACCAGGGTAGTGAATGTTTTAAAAACTGCAACGTATCTCTACAATGGAATATTATTAAGTCACAAAAAGGAATAAAGTGGGGCTAAATGGGTCTGGCTTACCTCACTCAGGATAGTGTTTTCTAAGCCAGACCCAAAAAGAGGAACATGGGATGTACTCACTCATATTTGGTTTCTAGCCATAAACAAAGGACATTGAGCCTTAATTAGTGATCCTAGAGAAACTAAATAAGGAGAACCCAAAGACAAACATATAGGCATCCTCCTGAATATTAACCTTCATCAGGCGATGAAAGGAGACTGAGACAGAGACCTACATTGGAGAACCGGACAGAAATCTCAAGGTCCAAATCAGGAGCAGAAGGAGAGAGAGCACAAGCAAGGAACTCAGGACCGCGAGGGGTGCACCCACACACTGAGACAATGGGGATTTTCTACTCGGAACTCACCAAGACCAGCTGGCCTGGGTCTGGAAAAGCCTGGGATAAAACCAGACTCGCTGAACATAGCGGACAATGAGGACTACTGAGCACTCAAGATCAGTGGCGCTGGGTTTTTGATCCTACTGCACGCACTGGCTTTGTGGGAGCCTAGGCAGTTTGGATGCTCACCTTACTAGACCTGGATGGAGGTGGGTGGTCCTTGGACTTCCCACAGGACAGGGAACCCTGATTGCTCTTTGGGCTGACGAGGGAGGGGGAATTAATTGAGGGAGGGGGAGGGAAATGGGAAGCGGTGGTGGGGAAGAGACAGAAATCTTTAATAAATAAATAAATTTTAAAAAAAGTGGGGCTAAATGCTATAAATGAGTGAACTTAAAAACATTCTACTAAGTGAAAGAAGCCAGTCATAAAAATTTAATCTTATATTATTCATATGAAGTGCTCACAATAAGGAAATGTACAGAAACAGAAATAGATTATTAATTACATAGTACTAAAGAATAGATTGAGATATTGAAGTTTAATGCTAATGTGTATGAAATTTCTTTTGAAGATGGTTAAAGTCATTGTTATGGTAATTGCACAATTCAGAAAGCATTCAAAAACCCATTTAATCGTAGGCTATATTAAAATGTCAACATTATGGTATGTGATTTATAGCTCAATAAAGTTAGACCTAAAAATACTAGGAAGAGAATAAAAGATGCAGAAAATGAATCTTTAGCAAAATCTTTAATAAAAAAATAGCAAAATACACCTAAATAATATCCTAGAGACTTCTTTAAACTAAACAACTCTTATGATCTCTGCATACGATTAAAACAATAATAGTGTTCTAAGATATATCAACCTATGCTAAAGTTATTTCCTTTCCCAGAGTATCAACATACTCATTTGAATATAAACTTAAAAGTTTTGTTGTACTTCCAGGGAAATTTGAGCACTGGGCTATGTATTTTATGTTATTAATAACTGTAAATTTTCTTTCACTTATCATAAAGATATTGTGGTGGTACTTTAGAAAGAATATTCATCCTTTAAAGGCTTTACTGGAGTGCATATGGATTATGAGATATGACTGACATCTTATGTTTATTTAAAATAATTTGGAGCTGGAATGAGAGACTGGACATGAGTTTAAGCTGCATGATGGCCAGACACACCAACTTACTCTATAGTCTTCTCTTTTGTATGTTTAAAAAGAAAAAAGGAATATTTCTTTCTTTTGACCCATTCCACACTTCTATAACACTTCATATATTTGTTTCTCTAGTACTTTGATTCTCTAGTACTTTAATGTCTAAAAGATGGATATAAGAATCCAAGTCTCATAAAAATGTAATTTTTTTCTCTAGGAGGATAAATTAGGCACAAACATAGTGAGATTGGTTAATATACTTCAATTTCCTTTAAAGATTTTGGAGTCTGAGAAATGAACTACAATGTCTATATCTTGCCCTTCACTAAGGTTCTCTAACCTTTGAAGTCCCACTAAAGTAGAAAACCCATTTTTACCCCATCTCTTTGGAACTCATTTTATAAATTGCTACTCTTGAAATGCATGTTAAAGGTTATCCAATCTAGTGATTCCTAAACTAACTGTATATCAAATTACAGAGAAGACTTAACAAAATTACAAATTCCTAATCTGGGACCTTGAGATCTCTGTGGTGGTGCTCGGAGGTCTATATTTTTAATAAGTTCTCTGGATAATTCTAATATAGCCCATATACATGCATTTAGTAACTAGGAACTCCATGTCTCCTCTTGGCTATTTTGAGAATCCCCTCTAACAATTCCTAGAGTAATGGATATTAAGCTTCTCAATAATGACGTCACAAGAAGCCCACTCTTGGATTTAGAACATGTACTTTAGCAGAAAGTTATTCTTATGAAACAATGAGGTCTGGAACCTCTTAACACCCACACATTTTGGTACTAGTTTTGACCTTAGAGATTGCAGTTAGATTTTGTTTTGTTGAACTTTCTCTTAAGAGAGCACAAGTTTTCCTTGGAGGGTGGTAAGAAGCTTCTAAAAAATAGATTGCTTCCAGCAAGTTTGAAGTTTAAGGGAAAATATTCACAACACACACAGTATTCAGTAACTCTGTTCATGAAGTCATTGCACTTCACCAGAACATTCCTCTTCTATAAAATATGTGATGTATGGTATATGTTATATAATAAATGATTTATAATATATGATATATGTGGATTGTAAGCCTCATTGTGGCTTATTGACTGAGATTCTTCCAGATGTGTTCACAGGAGTGCTATCACTGGGACATATAGTAGTTCAAGTTTTGAATTTTAAGGAAACTCCATTCTGATTACCACAGAGGCCACTTAACTTACCTTCTTATCAGCAGTGTACAAGGATCCAAGTCCCCATCCCTATCCTTAGGTGCACTATCTATTGTTTCTGGATGGCAGCCCTACAGAACAGTGTGAGATGGAATCTCATGGTAGCTTTAATTTGCATTTACATAGCAGTTTAGGAGTCTAGCGAGATGGGAAAGAGGGAACTAGAGTGTGTAATAGGGAGAATAAAAGTAAAGCTCACTTGTTTTTTTTACATGTGAACTTAGATTTAAACACAGCCTCCCCACCTCACCCCCACACAGGCACACCATGAAAGCTAACATAACTGTGTGGAAGAATGGGGACAGTTGAAAGGGGAAACAATACAAGGGAATGAGACTACAAGTAGTAACAAAGGACATATGCATCTATAAAAATGCCACAGTGAAAATTATCAGTTTGTGTAACGGGGGGAGTGGGCTGCTTGTCCTCTTGACTGCCCAGCTAGCTTACACCTGAAATAATTACACAGAAACTTTATTTATTTAAACACTGCCTGGCCCATTTAGCTCTAACCTCTTATTTGCTAATTTTCACATCTTGATTTAACCCATTTTTAATAATCTGTATATCACCATGAGGTTGTGGCTTACTGGGAGATTTAGCATGTCTGACCTGGCGGCTCCATGGCAGCTCTCTGTCTGACTCTGCTTTCTTTCTCCAAGAATTCAGTTTTGTCTTCTCCACCTACCTAAGTTCTGCCCTATTAGGCCAAATAGTTTCACCTTTCTGTTTAAACAAAAAAGAAGTCTTTAACATAGTAAAATTACATATAACAAAACAGTTATCAAGCAAGAATTACAGTTACAATATTTATATCTTTTTTATCTTTTATCATAACAAAGGAAAACTATAACTATCAATTTTCAACTCCATCAAAGACTCCAGAAGGATATAATATTACCTAAGTAAACAGGAAGTGCATTGTAAGCAACTTCCAAAACTCTAGAAATGACAGAGACATCTCACTGCCTGGACAGTCACCTAGCTGTGGCAAGCCGCCAGCAAATACCAAGAAGCTGTGCTAAACTCTGTACTCTTTTTGACTCTCTCTCAGATTTTATGTGGATTTAGTTGATCACATGGGCACCACTCTGTATCAGGAGGAGTGGGCTGCTTGTCCTCTCAACCACCTGGCTAACTTACACCCGAAATAATCACACAGAAACTGTATTTATTTTTAAACACTGCCTGGCGCATTTAGCTCTAACTTCTTATTGGCTAATTCTTACATCTTAATTTAACCCATTTTTGTTAAATTTGTGTGTCACCATGAGGTCGTGGCTTACTGGGAAAGATTCAGCATGTCTGACCTGGCAGCTCCATGGTGGCTCTCTGTCTGACTCTGCTTCCTTTCTCCCAGAATTCAGTTCTGTCTACCCCACCTACCTGAGTTCTGCCCTATCAGGCCAAACAGTTTCTTTATTAATTAACCAATGAAAGCAACACACAAACAAAAGAACCTTCTACACCAATTTATATGCTAACTAAAAACATCAATTATAAAAAAGAAGTCATGTGTACTGAAATACTAACAAATTTTCTTTTAAAGATAGGATTTTTTTTCCCTAATGTGTAAGACAGTATTTCACTTTATTTCTTGTAATAATACTTTAGATTTCTTGTCATGTAATTGTTCTAAATGCTGTAAAACAATGTGTAGGTTATATGAAATTTTGCATGAAGATTAATATTTTATAATATGTGACACATAATGTAAAATATCCATAGCTTGCTAGACTTTTCTTAAAGTATTATTCTCAAAGCCTACAAAAGTTCAGTTTATTTTTCTAGTGACAGAGGTACAGGCATTTAATCTCAGCACTCAGGAGGCAGAGGCAAAAGGATCTCTGTGAGTCTGAGCTCAAGCCTGGCCTACTAAGTGAAATCTGTATCAAAAAATAAAGTCAGTTTATCTTGATAGTAAAGGAGTTAAAATAAGGTTTTTGCTTAGAAATAAAATGTTTTCCCTAACTTTTATATATAACCTGCAAGTTTGTTAACCTAAATAGTATCTTGACAGTTTTAGTTCATTTGCTGCTTTAGATCAATTGAACTCTATTGTATCTGTCACAATGGTGTCTGTTGTGGGAACAGGAGAAGCCAGGTGGTAGCAATCTGTACACCAATGCAATCCTTTCTCAACATAGTTAGACTTTCACATATCCAGGATGTTCTTTTTACCTTCTTTTCCATAGATTATGCATATATAAATCTTTTTAATCATTATTCATATGTACCTGGTTTTTAGGTGGCTTTATTTTATTTTTATAAATTTTTATTTATTATTGGTGTGTGCATGTGTATATGCATACATAAGTGCATGTGTGTGTGCGCGCGTGCGCGCGTGTGTGTGTGCATGTAGGCACATGTGTGCCATGGCATGTGGGGGGTCAAAACACAACTTTTAGGAGTGGTTGCTATAATCTCATTTTTCCTATAGGTTTTCGATATAGTTCAAATTTTTATACGATCATCAGAAACAGAAACATCACAAGAGTATTTTACAAACAAGAATCCAATTTAACACAATGTCTTGAATTTGGAAAGCATGATTAGATAGTGTTGGGTAAAAGGACCAACTGCAGCAGGAAACCAACTTATTTCTGAGCACTCTGACTCTGAACCCAGAGCCAGTGAAAGAAACACACCCTGCATCTGAGACCTGAGGCAGGGAAAGAAACACCTTTAGCCCTGAACCCAGGACCAAAGAAGCGTGCCCTGACTCTGCAACCAGTCCCAAAGAAACACAATTTGTTCCTAGAATTAGAGCCAGTGAAAGAAGTATGCCCTGGCCCTAAGATTAGAGTCAAAAGGCTAAAAAGGACCAGTGAAAGAAACAAAGTTTGGCCCTGAGAACAGAGCCATCTCTGCCCCTGACCAACTAAATCAACCAATCCCTTAGCAGGGAAAACTGACCAATTCCTCTTGTCCCTGGGAAAATTCCACCCCTAAGAAGCCCTATATAAACCTCTCTGCCTGTTCAGTAGGAGGCTTCCTTTTACCCCTCTGGCAGAGGCAGACACTTTCCTGGACTCCTCCTTCTTTGTAGATGGAGACTGCTCATTTGTTCCTGGCCACCCAGACCCAAAAGAATCACACAGAAACTGTATAATTACAACATTACTTAGCCTATTAGCTCACACTTCATATCGGCTAACTCTTATATCTTAAATTAACCCATTTCTATTCATCTGTGCATCGCCATGTGGTTGTGGCCTACAGGTGTCCGGTGTTGGGCATCTGTTTCCCTCGGTGGCTACATTGCTTCTCTTTTACTCCACCTACTCTCTCCTCCTCTATCTGCTTGGAATTCCTGCCTTGCTCTATTCTGCACTGCAATAGGCCTAAAGCAGCTTCTTTATTAACCAATCCCACATCACTTCCCAAATAAATATCTTTCTCAAAAGAGTTTTGGATAATGATCTTCATTCACTGGCTCAGAATAGAAAATGCCTGACTTGGGACTGGAGAGGTGGGTCAGAGGTTAAGAGCATTGCCTGCTCTTTCAGAGGTCCTGAGTTCAATTCCCAGCAACCACATGGTGGTTCACAACCATCTGTAATGAGGTCTTGTGCCCTCTTCTGGCCTGCAGTTATACACACAGACATTGTAAACATAATAAATAATTTAAAAAAAAAAGAAAATACCTGACTGGGACATCCCTTAGGGAACTGAGCTGAAAAACCTTTCTGAGATGCCTGCCCCCTTATGGGGCTAAAAAGGGTGATCAGAACATAAGAACCTTGCTGGGATGTTCCCTAAAAGAGAATGAGCAAGGCTGATCAGAAAAAATAACAACTTTTTGCTGGAGATGGAGGAGATTGCCACATATCTGCAAGGGCTTACCCTTTAGCAGAATGTTAATAAAAGAAGTAATATCTTGGGCCAGAGAAGAAGCAGATAGCTCTGCTAGAACATTCCCTTATAGGAACAGAGCAGAGCTCAGCTGTAGCAGCTCTTCAGGAGAGGAGCAGGATTGCTGTATCCTGCAGTGATGGAGGAGATACTTTCATTGGTTAATAAAGAAACTGCCTTGGCCCATTTGATAGGCCAGCCCTTAGGTGGGTGGAGTAGACAGAACAGAATGCTGGGAAGAAGGGAAGTGAGCTCAGACACCTTGCGGCTCCTCTCCAGGGCAGATGCGATGAAGTTCCAGCCCAAGATGGACATACACTAGAATCCTTTCCGGTAAGCCACCACTTTGTGGTGCTACACAGATTATTAGAAATGGGTTAGTCAAGATGTGAGAGTTAGCCAAGAAGAGGCTGAAACTAATGGGCCAGGCAGTGTTTAAATGAATACAATTTGTGTGTTATTATTTCGGGTGTAAAGCTAGCCATGTGGGAGCCGAGCAGTATGAAAAGCAGGCCTGTCGCAGCTCCATCTACACTGCAGGGAGACCATCCCCCACCGCACCCCAGCATCTAGGTAGCCTGGCTTCCTGACAAGTCAGGACACCTGTCCTCCAGGGCTGAACTGTCCTATGCAGTTCTACCCCTCCAGTGCTGTCCTATTGCAGCTGAGTAGAGCCTGGCTTCCTGACAAGTCAGGATATCTTTGCAACTTCAGAATTGTAATACTCATACTCTCCTAAAGATACTGCTGAAATCATGAGTAATTTCGTAGAAAAACACATTTTTTTTAAAAGACTCAAGATCTACTATAGCAGTGACCTACTTGAAAGATATACTGAAGCAAGAGTGGCACAGATGTTATGGGAGTAATCAACCACTATCTGACTGAATCTAAGACCTGCTCCATGAGACAGAACTCATGGCCACCACTGCTAAACTGGCCAAGAGGCTGAGGCTAGACGTGTCACAGACCTAGGAGAAAACACAAGGTTCAGGGATCTACACAGAAGAGGAGGCAAAGATTATAAGAGCTAGAGGTGCTGGGTAACTCCAAGAACAAAAATGTTTTCCAGACACAGCCAGACTGATGCACATAAGCACTCACGGAGACTGGTAGCACGCTTAAGACCAGCTGCACGAGTTCAAGCCACATGGGGTTTTAACTATACTCAGGGCAGGCCCCCATGCCAAGAAGTAGTTTGGCATCATAAAACAAGCTCGATGGTATTTTTTGTAGATTTTTTTTGTCTCATTTGGTTTGTTTTGGCCATTTTTTGTCTTATTGGTCTTTTGCTTGTCTATTTTGATTTTTATATTTGTGGGATTTTATTATTATATGTGTGTTTCATGTTTTTCATTGTTTGCTTGTTTGATTTTTTAAAAGATGAAAAAAAGAACAAAGTTTCATGAGGAGGGAAATGGAAAGGACTTGAGAGGAATTGTGGGACAAAAAAATATAAGCAAAGTAGAGCATATACGTTTTTTTTTCAATAAAGAATGCAAGTTATAAAGCATATAATGTGTGTCCCACAAATATATTTATCTTCCATAATTATTTATCATTAGCATTCTGGATTTGTAGGCTCTCTGTCCTTCTGTTTATTTCATAAGGTATCAGAAAGCACAGTAATGAAATCAGGAATTACATGCTAATTACCTGGTATTAGCTGGTGCTGGTGCTGGCGCCCAAAGTTAGTCCCTATCCATTACTCTCACGCTCCACTGCTTCCATAAGATACAGAGCTACAGGCCAGTATGGCAAAATGGTCCAGTGAGTAAGGATGCTTTTTGCCAAGCCAGAGGACTTGAGTTCCATCTACCATTCTTTTTTTTCCTTTAGAATTATTTTATGAAATCATAAATGTACAACAGCTTCTTAACTCTACACACACATTTAAATTTTTAAAAGGAAAAACTTTATGCCTTATTACACCCTGATCCTGGCTAATAGCTTTTCAAAACTTTTGAGAAAAATCTTTTAAAAAAATAGGTTTCACATGTCACCTGAAACTTACAAATTTAACATTATCAAAGAAAGAATGCTTCTACACTCTTACAAAGACCACTAGAGAGAAACAACAACTAAAAAGCTAAGAAACTGTCTCAAAGGCATTTTTTTTACAATCCTTCCTCCACAGTAAGGTATAATCCAATCCGTTCACAAAATGTCTCTCTGCATCTGCCGAATCACTGCATATGCATGCATGACTGAGCCATCTACCATTCTTATATATATAGTAAAAGGGAGAACTGATTCCCAAAAATTGCTCTCTGGTCTCCACAAACACCATGGTACACATACAACACACACAGACACACACACACAGAGACACACACACACAGACACACACACTCACGCTTAAACTAATAAATGTAAAAACAAACAATTTTAGCATGCTAGGACAAGTCATAGAGATTTGTAACTTTTTGTGATGTGCACCAGTGGTTTTTTTTGAAGTTGCCAAAGACTTAGAACAATTAAAGGGATTTTTATTAAACAAATCCTCCATTTCTAGTGAGGCTAGCAGGCTGCATAGAATTTGACCATATTCTACTACCAGAGTCTCTTTCCCTGTGGTAGCTTTGAAAATTAAGAGGCTTCAATCACAACCAATGCAGACCTCCTGGGTCAGAAGGCTAAGAACAGGCTTGGGCCTTCTTCAAAGCCTCACTCCTAGAAAAACATAGTTATGTGACTGTCTGGCAATTTCCTGAAAATCTCTTCTCACAGAGCTTTTTTGTTATTCATCTGACCCTGAGCTTGCTAACAGCCTGATACTCTTCCTCTAGGCCTTCCTGTAAAACAGTAAGTAGCAATTGTATAACATTTCAGCTCCCTGTGGCAATGATAACCATTTAAAAAAAACATGAAATCGACCACAAAACAGTAACAGGGAAGCTGAGAAGCGAGGAAAGTCTGAAGGCACCATTGATCATTTCAACAGTCATACAAATAGCAGGTCACAAAAAAATCCAATATACTTTCATTGATTTATAGCAACACCCATAACCCAGACCCAGATAGACAAACATGGTTAGTACTCACTCATAAGTGGATATTGGGAGTAAAGTACAGGATAACCAATCTATAATCCACAGCCACAGAGAGGCTAGATAACGAGGGACCAAAGAGGGATTCCCTGGGAAGGGGAAATAGAAGGGATCTTCTGCATAAACTGAGGGCAGAGGGGAATGGAGGGATGGGATCTCCAGGGAGCCTGTTGGGCAGGCTGGGTGCAGGAGGCAGGTTGTGGGCAGGGTGGAGGGGGAGAGTAATGAAAGACATCTTGATAGAGGGGGCCATTTCAGAGTGATGGAGAAACCTGGTGCCAGGGAAACCCCCAGGAATCCACAAGGATAACCCCAGCTAAGACTCTAATGTCGTCAGAGAGATTCTATCCAGTAACTGATGAACACAGAGGCAGAGATCCACATATAACCACTGCACTGAGATCCAGGAGCCTGGCTGAAGAAAGGGAGGAGAGATTGTACGAGCCAGGGGGGTTCAAAGTCGTGATGAAGGCAGTTCACAGAGACAGCTGACTTGAGCTTGTGGGAGCTCATGGTCTGTAGTGATAGGAGCAGCGGGCTGGACCCGCAGAGAGAGGACTGAAGCTTACAATCCAAATCAGCTGTTCCCTCTTCCATAGTAATGAATTTCTCCTTAATATCAGCCGTTAATGTTTCAATGGTCTCTGGTCCAACAGTCAGGGAGTTTCCATGGGACTGACCTAAGCCCTCCACATGTGTGTGGCAGTTATGTACTTTGGTCTTTTTGTAAGGCTCCTGGCAGTCCCTGGAGCCTAGCTGGCATTTGGGAACCTATTCCGCAGGCTGGATTACCTTGCCCATCTTGACACTAGAGGAGGAGCTCCATCCTGCTACAACTTGATGTGCCATGCTTTGTTTTAGCCCATGGGAGGCCTGCCCTTTCTGAATGGAGATGGAGGAGTGGAAGGGGATGGGATGGGGGTAGAGGGGAAGGCATGAGGGGGGAATGGGATGAATGACACCCAGAGGAGAGGAGGAAGGGGAACTGCAGTCTGTATGTAAAATAAATGAAAAAAATGTTGTTTATATAAAAAAAAGATGTAAGACAGGGCTGCATAGAAGGCCCCTGTTTCAAAAATCTAACAGTTAATGAATAAATACATACATAAATAAGATAGCTTTTGCCAGAAAAAATTAAGTAAATTTAGTGATCTAAAATAAATAAATAAATAAAAACAGAAAAAGAAGAAGAATTTTACTACATAAGGGCATCTGTAAAACCCCACAGGGAGCATCATACTTAATAATAAAACACTAGACACGTTCTACCTAAATTCAGTGACAAACTATGAAGGTCTACCATTAGTACTTAATAGCCCCAGAAACATCCCTGTCTTCACGTGCCCAGTGCTGATGTTACATGTAAACACCACCATGCTTAGCTCTTTACATCATGCTGGGGATCAAATTCAGATCTTCATATTTGAGGGGCAAATAATTAATCAACTGATCTATGTCTTTAGACCAGCCTTAATGGTTTTTGGAAAATAAATTACATCATTAATACCTAAGCTTTTTCCGTAATAAAATTCCTTGGACTCATACGTCAGCCCACCTAGCTTAAGCAACAAGCTCCAGGTTCTACTGAGAGATCTTGTTTCTAAAAACAAGCATGTTAAGGAGGCTGGGAAGTTCCAGATCAAGGTATAGCAAGGCTCGGTTTTTGGTAAGGGTTCTTTTCTTGGCTTGTAGAGAGATGGCTGCTTAGTCACCACCGTGTCCTTACATGGCAGGGAGGGTAGTGGACAGAGTGTGCTCAAAGACTTTGAAATACCAGAACTGTTACCTAGTTTGAGAAAGTGTAAAACTAAGTGTGCTTGGAGGGGAGTACATAATTGGAAATGCAAAAGATGAGAATGTCAAAATAGGAAGGGTCTGTTCATGCAGCGCATCATAAGGCTATGGAAACTTGTCTCTCCTTGTCTTATTATAAAGGCAATAACCCTTTCAGATTGCAGGTCCACTCTTACAACCTCATTTAACCTTATTTACCTCCCAATTCCCTAGCTTTCAAGTGTAATCACATTGTAGATTAGAGTTTATATTCATCAGCTTCCCGTTTCTATAATAAAACACCTTAGATAATCAATCTATAAAGAAAGAGGGTTATTTTGTCTCCTAGTTTGGGGAATTCTAGTTCATGATTTGGACAGACTCATGCTTTTGGACCTGTGGCAAGGGAGCACATTATGGAAGGAATGCATGGTGGAGCAAAGTTGCTTACCTCTTGGTGGACAGGAAGCAAAAGAAAAGTGGTCATGTTGAGTGTGGGGTCCGAGGTGTCTTTCAAGAACATACCCTAAAGGCTCAACTTCTTCCCATTAGATCCAGCTCATAAAGGCTCCATTACTTCCTGCTTGTGTCATAGAAAGAGAAATACATTTTTAAAATATGGGCCTCTGGGGAACACTATGGTCCACATTATAATAGGACTTCTGCAAACTGACTGGGGAGGTGGGCGCACAATTCAGTATGTAATGTCTTCTCTGACGATAGTGTCTTCTGTTTCTTTTCCTACCAGAGTTTCTGTTTCCAGCTCTTTTATTCCTTTCCCCCCATCTCTTTCTATAGTGAACTGTAAATGTTGTATTTGTTCTTGTTCTCAGTGGATGCTCTTTTCTTACTCTGGAGTCTCATTAGATTAATCATCAGTTTATAGGTTCAAGCACATTTCATGGTGAAAATTTTCATATTTACATCTACATTTGGAATTATTATTGTGAGAATGTGTATGTGCATCATATATAACATACATTTAACTGCCTGCCTGAAATATTTACGCCCTATTCACAATCTTCTCTATCCCACTTAGCCAACCCTGTCTTGTTTTTATAGCCAGAAACATATGCATTATACAGTTCTCTTGCTTTGCTTTCCTAATATCTCCTCCAAAACTTAATCTGAAACTCCAACAAATCATTCCAATTGTTTTGTGAAAAAATACTTAGGCTTATTCAGTTGTTTCCTGTCGCACTTCAGATAAAATAAAATCATGTGCCATGACCTGGCAAGACCCTGTATGAAGAACCCCATTCTTATTTTGACATTATGACCCTTTGTGCTGCTCATCGCATACTCTTCTCCAAGTACACGTCTATTCTCAAACAAGGCAACCTCTTTGTTCTTCAGTAGTTCAAGGTCTTCATACTTACTGTCCCTTCTATCTAGAAAGCTATTCGATGATTTTTCTCAAGTCAAATTCATTAGGTCTCAGCAAACAAAAATTTCCCTCAATTTTTTTCCCATAAGAAACCATTTCCTCCATTCCTACCTTTCACAACTTTCTATTTCATTGCTTTGATTATCTCTTTCATTAAAATTTACAACTCCAATACTTTTGTTAGTGTGTTTTATATCATTGAATGTCACTATCTCTCACTAGACCACAAGCTCCACATTTGTCTTGTTTAGTGTTGATTCCTCCGGCCCTTTTCTCACTCTTTATAATAGCAGAACTTCAATAGTTATGTTGGACAGAATATTTATTTATTTTTTATTTTTTTTTGGTTTTTTTTTTTTTCGAGACAGAGTTTCTCTGTGGTTTTGGAGCCTGTCCTGGAACTAGCTCTTGTAGACCAGGCTGGTCTCGAACTCACAGAGATCCGCCTGCCTCTGCCTCCCGAGTGCTGGGATTAAAGGCGTGCGCCACCACCGACAGGCTGGACAGAATATTTAAATACCAGGCACGAAAGGATTCTTTGAAGCACAATTAATAAAATCTCAGAGACAGATATTGGGGTTCAACCTGTAGACCAGAAAGGAAAAGCAGCCAGTCACTAGCTCTTACCTCAACTTCAGTCTGAAAATGGTCAACCTGCCTTCAAGAAACCTCAGAATGAGACTGAGACTGAGAGCTGTCTCCTCCTGTTTTATAATTCTCTCTAGTTCTGGGATTAAAGCCGTGCACCACTGCCACCTGGTTTTTATGGAAAGCTAGTGTGGCTGCTGGCATTAAAGGTGTGTGTCATTGTGGTTACTGGGATTAAACATGTGTGTCATCACTGCCTGGTCTGTAATGCTGGCCAATGTGGCTGTTTTATTTTTCTGATCTTCAGGCAAACTTTTTTATTATTAAAATACAAATGAAATGCCACTACAGTTCTTTACTAGATTTTTGAAGTCTTGGTAAACACATCCATCAAGAGGAAAGAATGGGGAAAACCTAAGAATTTCTGATGTGGGATTCCCCTCTGTATGCTGTGAATATGTTTTATTACCATTGGTTAATAAAGAAGCTTTCAGCCAATGGCTTAGTAGGTACAGCCAGGCAGAAATCTAAACAGAAAAATACAGAGAAAGTGGGCAGAATCAAAGAGATACATGTAGTTGCCAAAGGAGAAAGAAGCCAGCCACTAGCCAGAACCTTACCAGCAGGCCACAGTCTAGTCATGATTCACAGATGATTAGAAATGGGTATGTAAGATATAAGAGATAACTAGAAATATGCTTAAGCTATTGGCTAAACAGTACTGTAATTAATATAGTTTCTGTATGATTATTCGCATCTGGGTGGCCAGGAAACAAACGAGCAGTCTCCACCTAAAAATCTCTAATATCAAATATAGCCTTCTGAATAAGGTCCATTTCTCCCTTAACCCTTCCCGTACTTAAGAAGACTCAGCATTGCTCTTTTTAGTTGAGAACCTTTAAGGTCTTTGGCCAAGGACCTTAGCCTGGAGTATATGTAAAGTAACAGAGTATTTGAAATTGTTAACAATAACTATGAGTATATATATATATATATATATATATATATATGCATTTTCTAGGAACAATTCTACAGTATTCATCATTCTCAAAGGGGTTCATGACCCATAACAGGTCAAGAATCACAAACTGGAGGGATCATTCTTGGGAGTTAGACTAGCCAGCAGTTCTAACTTGCCTAATTAAAATGAAATTGAAAAAAAAAAGTTGAGGCTGTGTCCTGCTCGAAATGACTCTAAATTGTGTAAAAAAAAATTGTATTATCCTGGGAAACTCCAATTTAAAAGCAGAATTTGGTTTCATCTTGAGTGCAAATGGAGACGATGGCTCTGTACCTTACCATCCATGTAAATGACATCATCTGTTTACATATGAGGCACAAACGGATAAGTAACTTAACCTTAAAAGCACAAAGCGCCACACTATAAACTATCAATGTGTGTTAGGACCATATCAGCACATCAACGTATTAAAGACACATCAGGCAAACTAGGCCTGAGAATTTATGGAACGTGTGAGACTAAGGAAGAAGCACCATCTTCACCTGGGCTCAGTTAAAAAAAAAAAAGGTCTCCTAACACTATTAAGGTGATGGCAATGATCCCCAACAGCCTGTCATCTGAATGCATGGTGTGCGCATCAGTGGACTGACACAGAATCCCCAACTGTCCCAGAGGTTTCTGCTCAGCTAAGTCTGTACCACTGACAGGGTCCACTCTAATTGCTATCTCCCCATCTGACTGTTATTCTGTCGTGGCTCTGCTTGACATCTTGCCTCTCCAGCCTCCATGGTTTCATATCTTATCTCAGCAGTTTGACTGAGCCCTAAGGCTTAGTTCAACTCTGAACCTGTGACTTATCTCTATGGAAGCACATTCAGCAGCTCCTTAGTAGAGTTTACTACCCAACCACCACAACTATTCTCTGTACATCTCAATCATCTCTTGCCCATGCCTTCCTCCAGTAAGGCTTCTTTGAATTCCTTGAACTTTCCTCTAATGCTTTTATGGCCATTTTTCTACCCTGAATATGTATATAGAGAGATATACATATGGTGTAATATAGAATTGTGATTTCATATTTAATATCAATAATTAAGATTGAAACAGCAGAATCTGTGCTTTCCAACAGTCAGCTCTCAAGAGAAGTTGAGATTGCTTAGCAAATTGCTGCTAAAAAAAACCTGTTGTACATTGTGAAGTTATTGTTATTCACTAGATTCTGACATAACACACAATAAGAACATAGTGGAAGTTTCTCTTAGCGCTCTGGACAGACATTCTCAAGCCTCTTGTTGGTTAAGGAAAAGCATTACAGCCGGGCGGTGGTGGCGCACGCCTTTAATCCCAGCACTCGGGAGGCAGAGGCAGGCGGATCTCTGTGAGTTCGAGACCAGCCTGGTCTACAGAGCTAGTTCCAGGACAGGCTCCAAAGCCACAGAGAAACCCTGTCTCGAAAAACCAAAAAAAATAAAAAAAAAAGAAAAGAAAAGCATTACATAAGAAGCCTTCAATCCCACCTAGTCCTCATCTGTCAACATTACCCAGCATATCTGACTGCCCATTACTGTGGTGGCTGTTTATTCCCTCAGTCTAGATTCTGACTAGAACCGTGCCAGTATCTCGACAGTGCTCCGGGTTATCAGCCTATTGTTTTCTAACTCAATATTCTCAGGTCTCTAGACGCCTCTATTGATTGGTTAGATGAATTATCATGTCATCAACAAAGAAAATAAATCAGTCATCAAATCAGAACTGACTCAAATGAAATTGTTCTCATCACGCTGTATTGGACACATCAGTAGAAACCACAAACAAGCATCAAGTCATCTGTGTTAACTTCCTGGTCCTTGTGAGCACTTGAATTTGGGAGCATGGTTCCCAAGATTCATGCCTGAAATCTTGGGAAAATTTAAACCGGAGGATTAAAAATGATCCAGATGCTTGAGAATCAAGAGGGAAAAGACAAAAGTGGGGACACGAAGAGGGGAGCAATGTAAAAGCAAGTGATGGGAAGAGTCTTATAAAGAAAGCAGAAAGGAATGGGTTAAGAGTAAGAGAGGAACGATTAGCCTCGGAGAAGAGGGGAATTTTTTCCAGTATACACTCAGAGTCTGTGACTCGGAGTCTGAAAAGGCATAAATCATCGACTTTATTCTGAAGGTTAATAAAAGAAGCAATTAAGAAATATATATATCTTTATTTCATATATATATATATATATATGAAGCATAGAAGGCCATTTAAATGTTGATATTTATCACATTGACACTCCTATTACTACGAAAACCTCCACACAATGAAACATAATATATTTATAAAATAAGATGTCTACTATGTAATCAGCAATGCCATTTATGACCTGTGGTTTAAAAACAAAATATAGTGTAAGCTCTAACAAATTTCATATTCTGCAATCCTGTCAGTTTATCTCTGAAAATGAAACTGGATTTTCTGGAAGTTTAATCTCATTTTTTTTAAAAAAATTAAAAGTCTGGGCCGGGCGGTGGTGGCGCACGCCTTTAATCCCAGCACTCAGGAGTCAGAGGTAGGTGAATCTCTTGAGTTTGAGGCCACGCTGGTCTGTGGAGCAAGTCCTGGGACAGCCGTGGCTACACAAAGAAAACCTGATCTGAAAAACAAAAACAAAGAAACAAAAATCTGAGAATACAAATTAGATCTGATAAGTCATGTTAATTATAGGCAAAGAATCTCAGAAGAATTTGTGGCTTCCTTAAATTTATATTGCTAGCAGTTGCTAAGACTCAAGAGCAGATTCCAAGTCTCCCTCCGAGTTATTAGAGCACATGGATTACCTCTGAGCATTGTGAAATACAATTAAATTCTATCTGTCCTGATCTTAGTCAGGGTCTGTGAAACCGCATGAACAGAAAGCAAGTTAGAGAGGAAAGGGTTTATTTTATTTGCCTTACACTTCCACATTGCTGTTCATTTTCAAAGGAAGTCAGGACAGAAATTCGGACGGACAGGGCCACAACCTGGAGGCAGGAGCTGATGTCTTGATCCTTATGGCTTGCTCAGTCTGCTTTCCTATAGATAACAGGACCACCAACCCAGGGATGGCACCACCCACAATGGGCTGGGCTTTTTCTATCAATCACTAATTTAAAAAATGCCCTACAGCCAGATATTATAGATGCATTTTCACAATTGAGCCTCCCTCTTCTCTGATGACTCTAGCTTATGTCAAGTTGACGTAAAACTAGCCAGCACTGGCCCTGTCTACTGAATCACAGTCTTGAGAAGTGATTGTTATCATCGGGTAATTTTAGGACGCATTGTACTAGCTGGTAACTCACTGATGCTTCCATCTTGACACTTGACCCTCATTAGCATCACAATTGCTGACATTTTAAAGTTTGGTAGTCTTCATATTCCATAAGATCAATCAGGCAAACTTAGCTTTAATAATTCAAAATTCTATGATCTATGTCTGTGCTGAGACAATGTAGCTTCTCCATCTGTGTCAAAATGCTCTGAACCTGATTTTTATCAAGGTTCTTTTTAGTATCACATTAGCTTCCTCAATTTCTGAGAACCCTTGGCCTGCAGGTGCCCCAGAATATACCTAGAAACTTGGCCATGTGAATTTAAGAATTCCTTTATTCAACTTCTCATTTGCCACTAAGATCTCGTCTTTGAGTAGAGGCCGCTTTCACAAACATAGAGCCTCACACAACTTATGTTTTATTCTTGAGGAAAATGACACATAGTGAAGCTAAAGGAGGCATCAACCAAAGATCCCATGATCGTATAGCTAGTCAGCAACAGGGACAAAGCACAAACGTAGTCATCCATCCTGCACTAAGAGAGCATCAACTCCTTCCATGGAATATCCTCAGTGATCAACATACCCAGACGAAGAACACTTAGCCCCTATCCCTTTAAGCTGAGAGCTTCATTATGAAAAGCAGGTTAGGTGCCCTAAGAATGCCTTGCCACTACTAACATTATTTTTACTGTATCAGAGTAAATTGTTTTTAATTTTGACTCCTATATCAAAATGGTCCTTAAGCCTGAGGTCTGGGCCGCATCTTGTGACCTCTACTGTCAGAGCCGTCCTGATCTGAGTGCCTCGAGCTACCACTCAGAGCAAGGATGTTGACCTTCAAGCTACTGCCTGAAGCCATGTCTGGGTCTGTGCCCCAGCTGCAGTCAGGGTCTGCAATGAAATCTGTGACACAGGACTTGATTGGGGGAGGGGGAGGGAAATGGGAGGCGGTGGCGGGGAGGAGGCAGAAATCTTTAATAAATAAATAAATTTTAAAAAATTAAAAAAAAAAAGAAATCTGTGACACAGTAGGTCTCATATGGAGGCCCGGGATCTGGGGTGGAGCCTGTGGCTTGGGTAGAATTGGGGTAAGGGGAAGTTATGCCACAGCAGGGGCCATACAGATATGGGTGGCCTGTGCTACCATCCAGGTCCAGGCTGCCACTGAGGGCCATATCTGGGTCCGCGGCCCCATAGCACCAGGGTCCAGATTGACATACGTGGCTCTGGTTGCCACCAAGCATTATGAAGAAGCCTAGGGTCAAACTTGCAACCTGAGTCTGGGCTGGCGACTGAGGACCAGGATGCATCCATATCTGAGTGGCCTTCACTGATCCTCAATGACATGGCGGGTCTGGGCCCGAGCTGCAGCTGATAGCCATGTCTGTGCTGATGTCGGATGCTCCTGCTACTGTAGAAGGCCATGCAGATACCCAAGATCAAGGGCCAAGTTAGTATCTCTGGGCTATACTGCCGCTGGGGGCAGTGGTGACATCCAGACCCAGCTGCTGCTAAAGCCCATGTTGGGGTCCATGGTCCTATTGCGCTGGGGGTTTAACCTGAAGTCTGGGTCCTACACTGCCACTAACAGTCATGTAGAGGCTCCGGGATTGGAGCTGCAACCTGAGGCCTTGGTGGTGTCCAGTGACCACATGGCTGCCGGAAACCATTTCCACCTGGGTAACCATTCCCTCCATGCAGAGTCAGGATGACATCCAGGCCTAAGCTGTGGCCAAGGGCCAGGTATGAGGTCGTGGTTCAGCCGCAGTTGGGGTCAGTGTTGATGTCTGTGGCCAGTGGCACCTCAGGCAGCTTAGGAATCATGTGAGACGAAAACAGAGGGCTATACTGATCCAGTGCTGCCCTTCACTGCACTGGGAAAGCTGACTTACCTCTTGCTTCCCACTACAGCAAGAGAGCTGGCCCGTGCACTCCAGAGAGAGGCCCCCCACCCCTCACCACAGGCAAGGATGAATCTAACTTGAGGGTGTGCATGTAAAGGAGCTGTCTCACCACTGCACCAGAGGTGGGTAACCCCAGAGGCGGGTGACCCCAGAGGCGGGTGGCCCCAGAGACAGGTGACCCCAGAGGCAGGTGGCCCCAGAGGTGGGCGGCCCTAGTGGCTCAATCTGACCTGACTGGCTAACACCCAGGCCCACTACTGGGCCTTGGGTTGACCCACCCTGACATCTACCCCATCTAGGTCTTGCTGGAGCTCTTGAAGGGACTGGTCCTGTGGAACAGTACCCATAAGATCTCCAAGACACAGGATAGCCCAGAGGACCACTGGTGAGGATCCACTGAGGTTCATATACCAAAGCCCAGAGGCTTTGAACCAGACCAATGACTCATTGCAATGGACAGTGGCCAGTCAAGCTCATAGGACAAAGGGATATAATGACACACTGAAGCCTCCAATGAAATTGAGACAGATGAAGAGATGATGGAGAGGCAGGAGAGGAGAAGCTGAAAGTTTGCTGTTTCTGGTATGGTTTTTTGTTTGCTCTGTTTCAGTTTAATGGGGTTTTCCCCCTTTTTTTTCTTAATTTTGTTTGCTTGCTTGTTTACTTTGGTTTGTTTTCTTTCATAGGGGGGTATGCAACAGAGAGGAGGGGGAGTATGGGAGGAGTGGGAAGAGAACAGAATTGGGGTGCGTGATGTGAAACCCCCAAAGTTTCATAAAGAAGCTTAAAGAAAAAAAAAACTTGTATTAGTTACTTCTGGTGTTTTTGTAACCAACTGCCTGACAAAAAGAAACTTAAGAAAGGAAAGATTTACTTTGCTTCCTGCTTAGAAGCTATCGTCTATGGGGCGGGAAGCGTAGCTGCAGCCTGTGGCAGCAGGGACGTGAAAGCCTCCGTCCGTGCTCATCTCCATGGTCAGAAAGGAGAGAGCAGGGGACGCCGGCTACTGGCTGCCTTTCTCCTCTGTATCCTCTACAGAAAAATCAGTTCATGGCTTCAGTCTAAAGGATGACGGCCTCTTTGTTGAAACCAGATCTGTTCTCCATGGTTAATAAGCTCCGGAAATGCGTTCACAAGCACACCTGGAGATGTGTCACCTAGGCGACTCTAAATCCTGTCAAGCTGTCCATGAGTCATCGCATAACTGGTGAAGGACGTAGAACAGTTGCAAAATTACCTTAGAGACTTCTTTTGTTGGGCCTAAAGGCATACGTATAAATATTATTTGAAATGAGACTATGCTATTCAGGGTGGTCCTGATTGCATGTATTGAAGCAACTCTGCCTCAGTTTTTTTTTCTGATAATTTTTTATTACTGTATAAATAATACCATTTAAAATTTCCACTTCCTCCCCTCCTCCCATTCCCCTCCCGCTCCCCATTCACCCTCTCCCCTCCCCCTCCAGTCCTAAGAGAGGGCAGGAAATCCAAGGCCCTCCCCGCTCCATCCAGGCTTAGGAAGGTGTGCATCCAAATAAACTAGGGTCCCAAAAAGCCAGTACATGCAGTAGAGACAAATCCCAGTGCCATTATCATTGGCTTCTCAGTCAGCCCTCATTGCCAGCCACATTCAGAGAGTCCAGGTTGATCACATGGTCATTCAGTCCCAGTCCAGCTGGCCTTGGTGAGCTCCCCTTAAATCCGTCACACCTTCTTAGTGGGTGGGCGCACCCCTTGCGGTCCTGACTTCCCTGCTCATCTTCTCCCTCCTTCTGCTCCACATTTGGACCTTGGGAGCTCAGTCCAGTGCTCTGATGTGGGTCTCTGTCTCTGTCTCCATCCATCACCAGATGAAGGTTCTATGGTGATATGCAAGATATTCATCAGTGTGACTACAGGACAAGGCCAGTTTAGTCTGCCTCAGTTTCTTGAGCATGTTGGGCTGCAGAAACTCACTACTGTGCCCAGGGGGAGCTTACATATTTTATGCCATCAATTAAAAATTGATAACATTCGCATTTTAAAAATATAGACATTTGGATTATTCTGGAAAAAAAAAACCGGACATCTGTCGTTTCTAGATCAGTGTTCTCTTGTGGGAGTGGTGCTCCGGAAGTAATGAGTTTTGACTGTTTTACATGGGCTGGTGATCGCTGATTCAATTAGACCCAAAGCAGCCCCTTTCCCTCATTCCCATTTTGTCTTCTAAGCCAGACCATCTTCTGGGTTTACCAACTGTGCGGACTGTGTCTAACAGCAGGTGGCAGCAGTAAGCTGTCATTATCATTAGCGTTTCTCCTCCAAGTAGGAAAGATGGCTTCATCCAGGGACCATCCGTTTCCTCTGAAATACTCCCCCATCGCTTTAAAATACAACATTGCTATACTTTTGTTGCTGTGTATTTTGACAAAATAAGTTATATCAAATATTTGATGATAGTAGTGATGCAAACAGGAACGTGTAAATCAGTGGTTCTCAACCTTCCTAATGCTGTGACCTTTTAATACAGTTCCTCAGGTTGTGCTGACCCCCAGCCATAAAATTATTTTCATTGCTACTTTATAGCTATAATTTTGCAACTGTTATGAACCATAATGTAAATATTTGTGTTTTCAGATCGTCTTAAGCAACCCCTGAGAAAGGGTCATCGATTCCCAGGATGAGAAACACTGGTATAAGGCATGAATAAAAAGTATTGCTACCAGGGGAACAATCTTCAGTTTAAAAGCTAAAACTCAGCTGGGTGGAGTGGTGCAAACCTTTAATGATAGAACTTGGGAGGCAAAAGCAATAAGATTTCTGTGAGTTCAAGGCTAGCCTGGTCTACATAGTCAGCTTCAGGATAACAAGAACTACATAGTGAAACCTTGTCTTGAAAAAAAAAAAGACAAAAGGGAAAACTTAAAAACCTTTAGTAGAAAACATAGGAGTAGGTCATGCGGCTTCAGATTAGGCAATGGTTTCTTAGCTGTTACATAAAAACACAAGGAATAAAAAGACAAAAACCAGATAAATGGGACTTCATCCAAATTTAAACAGTTCTTGACAAAAAGTGCACCATCAAGAAAAAAAAAGAGGGCGAGACAACCTGTAGAACTGGGAAAATACTTCAAATCGTATATCTCTTAAGAGACTTTACAGGATATGTAAATAATTCTTACAACTGAATTGCTAAAAGTCAAAATTGAGGCCGGTGAGGTAGCTTCCAAGCCTGACAAGTTGATTAAGGTTCCTGAGAGGTATGTGGCAGAATGAAAGAACCAACTACCTCAAGTTACCCTCCGACCTCCTCGCTCACAGTGATCATCATGCACGCACACACACACTCTCTCTCAAACATGCATGCACATTCACTGAATAAATAAATAATAAATAAATAAATGTTTAAAAATGGCTCAATTTAAAAATAGTGTGGAATCTCTGGGGTTCCCAGCCAATGCACCATAAGCTGTGCCCAGATTACGACCCCCAGAGAAAGTCCACCAGAGAGGCCCAGACTGTAATAAGCAAGGTTTAATCAGCATAATACAAACATGTTTGGAACTCATCTCCATCCCCGTTACAAGGTAGAGAGGAGTTGTATCTCCTCTGTGGGGTAAGCTTTTTAAGGCATAACTACAAAGAGAATCTTTGAAGATGCTTTGGCACGGGTACAAGGACTTTTGCTCCCTCCCTCCTTGTTTTTAGAGCAAGGCCATTGTTCTTGAGTTAGGCCATCTTTATCAGCCTGTATCAGGTGGCTGGCTGGGCTGAGCTAAGTGACCTTGTGCTCAGAATCTTCTGGGTGGGGGAGGAGAAGGCCACTATCTTCCTGGGAAAACATTCTGCTAGGAAATTTCTTCTTGCCCCTTTGAGAATAAGGGGTGAGGGTCCCACAGTCAAAGGATCTGGATACGCATTTTCTCAAAAAAGAAGACAAAATGCCAATAGGCAGAAAATAATATATTTAATCTCATTATTCATCATGGAAATACAAACTAAAGCCACAATCAGATGCCACCCACTCCATATAGGATACCTAAAACTTCTAAACGGATAGTAATTGTGCTGGCAATTACGTGGACAAAATGGAAGCTTTGCTAATAGGATCACAATGGTAAATGGCTTTGGAAAAGTTTGGAAGTTCCTAAAATATAACCGAGAAATTCTATAATAATGATAATAAGCAAGCTTAAATTTTCTTAACTCAAAAATTCTTATTCTTAATATATTGGGGCAATGGGTAGAAGAGGAGGGAGAAAGAATAAACATAGAGGACATAGAGATGGACAGGAAGAGGAAGAACTCAGCATTTTATGGTGGCCAGATTAAACATGTACTGGAGACAATAACGGCATGGCTCTCAGTGGGTTGCAGGGAAATGAAGCCTAAAGTATCAAGATATAGTCATCCCACACAGTGGAGCAAGTGATGCAAGTGGGAATTTGGAAAAGGTCGAGTGCCCAACAGAAGAAACTTTAGATCAATCTCTGAGTCAGGATACTGAGTCAAAAAGCATGCCATGTGTTTGGGGTCAGCCTGGCTACTTAGGAAGTTCAGAGCCAGCCTAAGATACATACTAAGACCTTATCTTAAAACAAAAATCAGTCTCAGAACTACATAGCAGCAAGGCCAATTCTAGGATCAGAAGCCATAGTATAAACTCTATCACCAAATATATTGAATACTCAAAGTGAACTGGCTTCTTGAAAACCTTCATAAAATGTGTACTATATTTCTCAGAAGGAGGATGTAAACATTTCACAAGCATTCCTTCACAAGTGTGCCCACGGGTTCCTTTCTTGGAAGGCTTTGTTGCTTGCTTGCTTCTTTCCGTTTTGGAGACAAGGACTCACCATACTGCTTCATCTTGGGAGACATCCACCTGCTTCAGTCTCCCAAGTTTAGGGGATTAAAGTCCTGCTCCTCCATGTTTTGTCTTTCTGTTCATTTTTTAAAAATTTTTAAAAACTGTATTTTTTATTTAACATACCAATCCCAATTCCCTCTCCCTCTCCTCCTCCCACTCCCCCCACTTTTCCCCTATCCCACTCCCCATCTGTTCCTCAGAGAGGGTGAGGTGTCCCATGCAGAATCAACAAAGTCTGCTACATCACTTGAAGCAGGACCAAGGCCCAAGGCAAGGAGGATGCTAAGAGAGACATACATTTCTGTTCCTTTTATTTACTGTTTCACAGTGAATCCTAAAAGGACCTAGGAGCTGTGCACACTAAGAGAAATGTGTTAGTATTCCAGGGCTCCCCATTTTGAAAGGGGACCTTTTAAAAATCAGCACAGAAGTAAAATGTGGCCTTGTGAAAACTAAACAAAGGGGAGCTTAATTGCTCAGGCTGCAGACTTGGATGCTAGATGGACCTCTTCCCTCTCATCCAGCACTAGGTAGTCACCACGGTTTGTCGCTTTATTTTTCTCACCTAATGTACCACACACCTGCCTCTCTGTTTTCGATCTTATTACGGCTCTATTTGACCAGCTGCTCATCAATTCATGCTTGAAAAACAGCACAGCTAACTAATAGGGGGAAAATGAAAGTGTCAGATTTCAGGTTAAATAACTGCAAATTTTCTCCTAGAGGAAGAATTTGTGTTTGTTTTCGCTGAACACCTAGATGGGCTGTTTTCATTGCTCAAACATGACAGGATGTTTGGGATAAGCCTAGAGTCGAAGTGCTCTGTTTGAGAAATTAGCGGTGATGGATTGGTTGGAGGATGTCATGGCTTGGTTGGGGGATGTTGTGGCTTGGTTGGGGCAATTTGTAATGTATGGAAAGACAGGGAGAAGAAACAAGAGAAAGAAGGAAAACTGAGCAACACTGGGAAAATCAAAGCCTTTGCCTAATGGGTACGGAGTTTTAAAGGGAACAGACCGCTCTTATTTAAATGTTTTCAAATGTAGTTTTATTTCTTTGAGAATTTCACAGATGTATACATTGTATTTTTAGCATAGCCACACTTTACTCTACACTCTAACACCTACAAGACCCCAAACCACAGCTCTTTCCCAAGTTTATGTCCTTTCTTTTTTTAATCCACAGCCCCCAGTGCTGCCAGTATGTATGTGAATGGGGTAACAGGAAATTGCAGGCTCTGGATTCCTAGGTTTGCTGAAATAACCCAGCTTATTTATTCTGCCATGGTGGGAGACCAGTCTTTGAAGTGGACTGAAACAGAGGAGCAAGTTTTCCTGCAACTAAATCAGACTCGAACTCAAGGCCTAACTTTGGCCTTACCCAGTGTCACTAAACTATTCCACCTTTACATCTATAAGGCTCAGGGCATTGCAAAGGACATTTTGACTCAGACTCTGGAACCTTGGTGGAGGTCCATAGTGTATCTGTCCAAGCATCTGAACCTGGTGGCATCTGATCAGCCATCTTCTTTTTATGCCATGGTCACAACTGCTATACTGGTAACAGACAGAGGCTGAAAACTTAGCCTGAGCCAAGACCTGACTCTTCCAGTTGCTGTGGAAACTCTCCTAAGAGAGGCAAATGGTTGGTGAGTGTCAAATGCCTACCTCACCATCTGGCCAGCTGCCCAGACCTCCAGGGAACTCCCCTGCCTGAAGCAGAGGCTGATCATCAATGAATGCCTGTCCCAATACTTGTCCCATTGTTGGTAACTACCCAATGGCAAAGGGAAAAATGACTTCCCACCATTAATCTAAGCGAAGTAGCCCCTAGTAAAATATGGGAAGTTGACTTCAAGGAGATGAAGCTTCCTCATATATAAGTATCTGTTAGTGTTTGTGGACACCTCAGGATGAATACAAGCCTTGCTACCTGGAGGGAGACTTCTCTGCTAGTGGTCAAGACTCTTACAAGAGATTATTCCTATGTTTGGGCTGCCCTGTCAATTAGGTCATAATGGATATGCCTTCACCACATTTATAGCTCAAATAGTAAGGCCTTAAACATAAACTGGCTAATCAAAGGGCAAAGCATCATTAGGTTATTAACTACCCTTTCCCAGCATTCCAGGAGGAACAGCTAAGCATCTCATCAACTGAAGAGAAAACTTGTGTGTTTCACTTTTCCTGGCTTTTCCAGTGCTTTTGTGTACACAGATGTTTCTGCCCTCTGCATTCATGTCTTGTCACTGCAAATTACCTCCTTTCTAATTCTCTGCTTTCCACCTCTTGTGATATGAGGCTCAGGATTACTCTTATTTCACTCCCACAGAAACTTAGTTTGCCAGTACTACTAATCTCATTCACTATATGACCTCAGAACATCTGTATAATGGGTTTTATGTATGCATGTACACGGACTCCCCGAAGTGTATGTTTATTTAGGATCAGAGGAAGGCACCTTTTATTCCCTTATGGGCTGCCGCACCAGTGATACAGGAGTGCAACCCCCTCCTTATCCCAATGTTGGTAGGAATTGGGGTGGTAGGTATAATGGTCTGTCCTGTCTCTTTAAGAGACAAGCCACGTCCACTTGCTCCCCCATCCACTGAGGCAGGCAGATCTTCCTTCCTGCTTGCAGCCTAAGCCTGAGTCTCTTTCTTTTTCCATCTCTGTCTTGAAGAGGCAGCCTCTGTATCTTCTCTCTCTCTCTCTCTCTCTCTCTCTCTCTCTCTCTCTCTCTCTCTTCACCTCTCTACTCTTCTCCCCTTCTCCATTCCCCCCTCTCCCCACCTCTCTACTCTTCTCTCCTTCTCCCATACCCCTCCATAACCCACTAAATAAATATCCAACCTCACTCTTCATGGCATGCCTATCCATCTGTCTCTCACTCAACACATGTCTCCCTGTCCGGGATCAGCCACCTTGAGAGACCTGCAGTGTGGTCTCATGGCTTGCCCATCTATCTCTCTCTCCTCTTGGCCTGCTGCAGCTACTCTGGGAACTGCGCTGTCTCTGCCTGGGACTGGCTGCTCTCAGGACCCACTGCCTGCCGCCACATGGCCTGCCTCCACTTGGGGGCCTGCGGCATGGTCCCATAGTCTGCTGGCAGCTGTAGCCACTTGGGGATCCATGGCATTTTAAATTAATACACTACAGTAAGGACTGCTGCATTAAGTTCTATAGTTCTGATTAGAAGAGAAATGGGCTTAAACAGATGAATTATCAGATAGGTACAGACATTAGACACCCTCAGTTCTCTATCCATATACTCTGTGCCCAGATATAGTTCTTGGCAGAAGCAGTTCTCCAAAACCAAACAGGCTTAAATTTGGTTTTCATGTTCCTGAGAGGTCTTTGTGTGATGCTAAGCAAGGCGTGCTGCTTCTATGCTAAGAAATCAGGAACTAGCGAAGAGACCTTACAAAAGGTTAGAGACAATTTAGATAACAACTGCAGGAGTTTAAGTCAGGTAATTCCTGACACCATAAAATGTTTGATTTGAACCTGTGACTCAGAATTCTCTTCACTGGCCTGACCTGTCCCTTACTTACAACATGTACTTTCTATAGGACTTTGTTGTGGGACCTTGTAGAGTAAATTACCTTTTAAAGTTCACCAAAGACTTGCCTTGCTTAAGCTATTGATGGGACCCAGACTTTATTCCTTAGCTAAGATCAAAGATTTAAAAGTAACTAGAGAAAGGGGGGAGTACAATGACTCTGGTAATGCCATTTTGTACCAACTTTATTCTGTGTCTGCGTAGACACTCTCAGTTTTCCACCCTGGAACAGTCACATCTGCCTTGGTAATTCTTGTGGGACTGTCCATGGCTCTGACCATGATCCAGATGTATTAACCAAAATAGTTGATGTTTGGGTAGCTTAAACATAAAACCAAAATAACTAGAAAGGAGTGTAAATAAAAATAATTGTAGCATCTAGAAAATAATCCTGAGATTTGCAAAAAAAGCAGATATTACTAGGTCACCCCAAACACTTTGCTAAAGTGGTCCCTCTCTTTCAGAGCACTAATGTAATTGTGGTTCTGTCTTTTAAAACACTGTACCCCTGAGCTTGATCGCCAAAAAACTTTACAGAGGCATGAGCCTGCCATCCATCTGGCCATTAAAAAAAGGATTCAACACTTTAAATTGGCTTAATCAGTGCAGTTGTTAAAAACTTTCTTGGATAGATCATTTCAAGGTGTGACACTAGGCCTGGTCCTCATTTATATTCTTGACTAACGTACACTCCCATTTCTTATTCTTGCAACATTTGGAATAAAAACTATGAATCTTTTTCAATTCCAGTCACGATAATGTACTTGATAAAATTATAATAAATATTATTTTAAATATTTAGTTTTACAGGTAAACTGGCAGGAATTAATGGATTCCTGAGACATTTGTATAATTCTGCTCTCTGGAATGACTGATCTTAACTTATTTGCCTGTTTTTCAGTTAATTTTTAAGGTAAGTATAATGAATTAATAAAATGCTGCAGGTTCCCAGAGTGTCTGCAGCAGCAAAAACACTGCAGGTCCCCAAGCAGCAGCAGTGGGCAGTGGGTCCCAAGAGCAGCCAGTCCCAGGCAGGGATGCACAGTTCCCCGAGTGGCTGCAGTGGGCCAGGAGTCCCAGGCAGGGAGCCATGGGGTAGGTGAGAGACCTTGATGGGGCAGCCAGTCCCACAAGGAGAGAAAGACAAATGGGCACACACAAGACCACACTGCAGGTCTCCAAAGGTGGCTGGTCCCAGGCAGGGAGCCATATGGCAGGCAAGAGACAGAGACATGGATAGGCATGCCATGCAGAGTGAGGTTGGATATTTATTTAGTGGGTTATGGAGGGGAAAGAGGAGAAGGGGAAAAGAGAAGAGAGAAAGAGAAACAGAAAGGGGAAAGGGGAGAGGTGGGAAGAGACAGAAGCTGCCTCTTCGAGAGGGAGATGGAAAAGGAAGAGACTCAGGCTGCAAGCAGGAAGGAAGATCTGCCTGCTTCAGCAGACTGAGGGGGGAGTGAGTGGGGCTTGTCTTTTAAAGGGACAGGACAGATAATTACAGTAGGTATATAAACTAATATGCTTCATTTAAGCATTTTTATACATAAGTGCTACTATGCAGACCTTGCTCACCTAGACATAGTAGGGAGGGCCTTGGACTTTCCACAGGGTGTGGTGCATGGCACCCCCTTAAGGTTGGAGGGGTGGGGAGAGGGTCTGTGGAGGGAGAGAGAGGGGACTTGGGGGTTGGGAGGGAGTAGGAATTTGGATTGGTATTTTTTTAAGTAATAAAAAAGGAAAAAAGTGTTACTATGCTTTGTGCTTGATCATTTCCTTCCTCCATCCCCTCTGCCCAACTTTGGCTACTTCCCTCTCTTCCCTGACATAGTTCTTCTGTTCCTTTCTCCTGCCTCTCTTTGTCCTTTAAGAGTTATCCTATTCCTCTCATGATCTCTTTCTTAGTTTCATGTTTATTGCTACAATGTTCAAAATAGCCAGGAAATGCTGGTTGCTGATCATCTGGACCACTGGGACTCCCTTAGGTGAGGGACAGAGTCACCTCTCCTAGGCCTGTGCTATCAGGGCCAGCTCTCCCATACCCATGATGAGGGGTACGAGCCATCTCTCCCAAGTGCAGGGGGAAGCTCTACTATGGGGGGGGTGCCAACAGCTTTCCTGATGCAGTGTCCAGTGAGGGGCAGGGCCAGCTCAGCACAGCCCTTGTACTTCAACATATATGGCTCCTATGCCCTGTGGCAACATGGGCCATAGACATCATCACAAATCCTGGCTGCATGTTGGTGCCAAGGGCCATTTTGTCATGGGGGGGGGGGCACGTCGATCTGAGTGCCCTGTATTGTCATCTGTGGAGGGCCAAAAATGTGATCCTATTTCCACCTTGTCTGAGGGTCAGAGAGTTTGAGTTTGCTTAAAACTGTTGACAGCAACCTGGGCTATATATCCTCACCTGGGATGTGGTTACTTGGGTTTTGTGTGTGTGTGTGTGTGGTTTTTTTGTTTTGTTTTGGTTTGGTTTTTTGACATTAAGATGGCCCATATAGGTAGATCCACTCCACCGTGACCAATGGTCAAAAAAATTCAAGCATACTTCTGTTCCTTCTTTCGAAATAGGAGGTTTGACCTCTGGAGTGGCTGCCTTCAGAATACTTGGTCTAGGGTGGGTTCACTGCCTAAACAAAAGAATGCTAATGACTTGATGTCTCAAAGAACTGAAGCAAGTAACTGTTCTAATTGTCCCACCTTACCCTAATGAGAACACATAACTACAAGTGTGAGGACTGTCTGGTAATACTGAGGTAGGACTGTCCTTCCTATATCTGTCTCACCTTTTAGGAACAGCTTCTACTGTCCTGGCCTCTACACCAGAGAACCGTACGTATGATGGCTGTGGGCTTACTGGTGTAGGATTCTCCAGTGTATTTCTGTCTTACCTTTTAGAAACAGCTTCTACCTTCTTCCCCTGCTACCAGAGAACAGCACATGTGAGGCCTGGGGGCTTATACTGGGGTAGAAATGGCCATCTTATGTCTGGATTAACTTTTAGAAACAGCTATTACTATTCACTTCTGTGATGAGAGACCTGCATGTGTGAGGAGTGTGGCTGTAAAGTGGGGTGTAGAATTGTCCATCCTATATTCGTGTCGCCTTATAAAAACAGCTTCCATGTTCGATTCCTCTGACAGAACCGCATGTGTGAGACCTGTGGGCTTATCCTGGTATACCTGGTATACCATTAGTCCATCTGTCCTTGTAAGCATTGCAGCTCAGATGGAAAGGGATCCTGGCAGTCGGGAGCCAAGGAATACTGAGTGTTACAGCTTGAGTTGAACAGGCTCTGGCAGTCGGGAGCCAGGGAATAGCACGGGTCACAGTAAGCATGGCAGCTTACAGCCCTACCCTGGGCTTCCCTGATGTAACAGCTCTGCTCAGGAAGGAGACGGCTTCTGCAGCGAAGTTGTTACAGTTCCTTCGGTGCCCGAAAGTGTAACAACTCGGCTCTGCTAGAGGAAGCTGTTAACTGTCCTGCTCCGCTCCGCTCCTCCGTCTCAGCTCTGGTGAAAGAAGGTCATCATTCAAATCTCATTCAAGAGGTTTATTAGGAGGAAGAATCCAGGAGAGTTTTTGCATGGAAGAAGAGCAGCAGCAAATTGAACAGGTGCAGGGCTGATAAAGGGCTTGTTAGCGGTGGAGCTTTTCCAGGGAGAAGATTTTCAGGGAGACACTTGATCAGATTTTAGTTCCTTGCGCCCAGATTGGCTACATCTCTACTCAGGGGTTGGTTGGTTTTATGCTCGGAGATTGGTTGGTTTTCTCCTTACTTGCCTTAGTTGGTCAGGGGCAGATTTAGCTCTGGTTTCAGGGCCAAAATGTGTTTCTTTCACTGGCCTTTTATTTTATTTTATTTTACTTTTTTTTTTTGGCCTGGAGGGATGGCTCAGCCGTTAAAGGCTAGGCTCACAACCAAAAATATTTTACTTTTTTGACCCTAGTTTGGGGGCCAGAGCATATTTCTTTCACTGACTCTGATTCTACGGTCAAAGTGTGTTTGTTTGGCACTGGTTTCATTGTCAGGGTGTATTTCTTTGGTTCTGGGTTCAGGGTTAAAGCATTTCTTACTGGCTTGGGTCTTAGAACCAGTTGTGTTTCTTTCACTGGCTCCGGCTTCAGAGCCAGGGTGGATTTGTTTGGCTGTCTGGCCCTTTTGCCCTACAGGCAGAGTGTGTTTCTTTGGCTGGCCCTTTTACCCTACAGTATTACCTTTTAGAAACAGCTTTTAACTTAATCTCATGCCACCAAAGAACTACATATATAAGGACTGTGGGCTGATAGTGAGGTAGCACCATCCATCCTGTATTTGTCTTACCTTCTAGAAAAAGCTTCTACGTTCTTCGTGCATGTGTGAGAACCGTGGGCTTATACTGGGGTACAACTGTCCATCCTGAATTTGTCTCACCTTTAACAAATATCTTCTCCCTTGTGCTCTTGCCACCCCATAACTGTATGTATGTGAGGAGTGATGGCTTATTCTGTGGTTGGACTGTCCGTCTTGTATCTTTCTTGCCAGTTGGAAACAGTGTCCACCTTCCTCTCCTGCCACCAGAGAACTGCACATGTGAGTGTGCATACTTGATTGACTTCTCTGCTTTCATGTCCTTTTGTCCTTCTTGTTTCAGGTGTCCCTTCACTTCCCTTGTAAAGTTTCAAAACTCTCTGTCTCTCTCTCTCTCTCTGTCTCTCTCTCTGTCTCTCTCTCTCTCTCTCTCTGTTTTTTTCGAGACATGGTTTCTCTGTAGCTTTGGTTCCTGTCCCGGCACTAGCTCTTGTAGACCAGGCTGGCCTGGAACTCACAGAGATCCACCTGCCTCTGCCTCCCGAGTGCTGGGATTAAAGGCGTGCGCCACCACTGCCCGGCCTCTTCCTCTCTCTTTTGGTGGAGTGTGGCTTATTTTTTCTCAACCTATCCCTCTTCTTCACTGACTCACACAGAGATATCCCCTATTCAGTCATTTTCCCCACAAGTCCTCCAAGCTGGACCTTTAAAAAAAACTATGAAAAGGGAGATGCAAAAGGAAATGCTGCCTCTTCTGTTTAACTCTCAGTGTGGCAAAATAGCAGGAAATTTTCTCATCATAAACCATTATCACCTATCTTTGGAATTAATATTAACATTACAAGGATTGGCCAGTTAAGAGGCTGGGGAGACCCCTCAGTAGGTAATGTGCTGTTTTTTTTCACAGTACATCTCTCTATGTCAACTGCAGAATGCCATAGCACATGCTAAAGGATAAGAGTTATCCTCCTAACGTTGTATCCTTAACCAAAGTCTCACTTAAGAATGAAGTTACAATAGACACATCTCTGGACTTCCAGGAGTTCCTTCAAGGAAAGCTCCATTGAGACAGCTGCTGAGGAGTTATGAGTGCCTTCGGCTATGACCTGACTGCATAGAGCTGATATCCCCAAGATCACACATTTCCAAATAGACCTCCTCCAGGACTGGTCCAGGTGAGTGTAGCAGTGCTGTTTGTTCTACATAAAGGCAGACCATGTTACTTCAAGCATTGTTTTGGGGATCAAAGAATACTTTGTTTGAACTACATCAATGATACACAACTGCTTCTGCCAACGCTGACCTCTTTCTGTCTCTTTATCCTTTCCTTAGGCCTGTATTCTGAATAAATTTCATATATACTAAATTCCAGATAGAAGGCATCTTCCTCAGAACTCATGTTTGTTTGTATTTTAGTATTTTGGTATACACACAATCTAGAAATATATATATAGAGAGAAATATATATAAATGTTTAGGAATATATGGAATGTGTATGGGCATATACATATATATGAATATGTAAATATATAGACACACACTTTTACACACATATATACATATTTAGAAATAATAAGCATTTAAGAATATATAATATCTAGACATATGTGTATTTACATATAATAATATATATGAAAATAGACATACGTTTACACACATGTATTTAGAAATATATACAAGCATTTAGAAATACATATAATATAATTACATGTATATCCATACATACATATGAAATATATAGACACACACATATAAGATGCATTATGTTTCTTTCTGTGTGTAACAACAAAGAAGAACAGTTCGTGAATATGAGAGTGAAAGCATGCATTTGAGACGGGGGAGAGCCATGGGAGGAGTTAGAGAAAAAAAATGGAAGGGGAAATGATGTAATTTTAACTTCAAAAACTAAAATATATTTTACTATTTTTAAAGAGTGAGTAATGGCCCAAACTTGCTTAATATAAGAGATTTGAATTACTGAACTCAGGCTCTTGAAAGGTGTCAGAACTGATATGTGCTCATTATGGATTCTTTTCTTTTGGTTGTCTTTCAAAGCCATAATGGTGTGACACCAGTCCCCTGACATGATCCTATAATGTTACACTGTGCCCATGGGTATCTTAGAAGGGTCCAGGGTTCCAGTTGCCAACCAGAAGATTAGCGAATCATTGAGTTCCTATTCTGATTGGGTAACATGTCACCAGGCTTAGGAACCATCCAATCACACTCAATATGTATAGTGGCTTTCTTTTTTTATATAATAAAGGGTTTTTTATTTAGAAGTAAACTCACATATCACAATGCATAAACGGGGAACAGGAACTGAATCCAGCTGCGGGAAGAGAGAGGGACCGCATGCTTTTTTTTTTATTATTACATTTCATTTATTAGTTTTGAGGTTCGTTGTCCAATCAGATGTCGAGTTGGTCTGTCACGCGTCGTAATGCCTCATGCGCAGTACGTCACTTACCTCACAAATTGCCATTTTCTGACTTATCTGTTCATGGCAACTCCCTCGGTCTCTGTGGCAGGTGCCTCAGATATGGACACTGGGCAGGAGTCAACCTCTGCGGAGGAGCCAACGGCTGTGGACGAGCAAGCCTCTGATACATCTGAGGAAGCTGTCAAGGTCCGAAAGCCTAAAAAAGCTATCTCAGAGAAGAAGAAGCAGCTGCCGAAGAAGTCAGAGAAACCAGAGAAGCACCGCCGCTCTCTCCGCCTTCTCCAGCACCAACGCATGAAGGAAAAGGAGCTTAGAGCAGCCCGTCTTTTCAGACGCCGCTGTAGGAACAGCTTCGCCATCTACTTTCCCAGGGTGCTAAGACTTGTCCATGTGGGTCTCACCCTGTCCCAGAGGTCTGTAAGCATCTTGGATTCGTTCGTAAAGGATATGTTTGAGAGAATTGCGACGGAAGCAAGCAATCTGGCCCGTCTAAACAATAGCACGACTATCAACTCCAGAGAGATCCAGAGTGCAGTACGCCTTCTTCTTCCAGGAGAGATGTGTAATCGAGCAATAGCTGAAGGTACCATGGCCATGCTCCGGTACATCTCCACCAAGTGAATGGCTTAGACTTCTTCAAAACCCAAAGGCTCTTTTAAGAGCCCCCACTTCTAAAAGAGGTGTAGCATCAGCTCGAGTTTGACCTCAGGAACCCTCCCACACTTTTAAGCATCCCCAATTAATTAAATAAAATGTTGTTTGTTAGAATATATGTCGACTCATGATTTATTTGGGGTTACATCAGGAAAGTGGTAGTTTTTTTTTAAAAAAATTAGGTTATACTATGTCACTTTTTCATTTTATTGAAAATATAAAGCAGTTCATCCAGTAATTGATGGAAGCAGATGCAGAGATCCTCAGACTAGTACTGGGCAGAGCTCCAGGAGCCCAATTAAAGAGAGGGAGGAGGGGTTATATGAGCAAGGGGGTCAAAATCATGACAGAGAAACCCACAGAGACAGCTGAACTGAACCCATGGGAACTCACAGACTCTGGACTGACAGCCAGGGGGCCAGCAAAGGACCTAGGTCCTCTGTTTCTGGGTGACAGTTGTGTAGCTTCATCTTTTGTGGGAGCCCTGGCAGTGGGACCAGGACCAGTCTATGATGCATGTACTGGCTCTTTGGAGGCTATTCCCTATGGTGGGATAGTTTGCCCAGCTTTGATACAAAGGGGCGGAGCATGGTCCTGCCTTGCTTTGTTGTCTCCCATGGGAGGCCTTATCCCATCTGAATGGAGATGGAGAAAGAGAGGATGAGGGTAGAATGGAGGTAGGGGAGGGAACAGGAGGAGTAGAGGGAGGAGAAACTGTCGTCAGTATGCAAATAAATAAATACATAGGTAGGTAGGTAGATGATAGATAGATTGTTAAAAAAGAAAAGAAAATATAAGGTAGGACAGCCAGACACAGTAGACTCTGGGAGGAAGGCAGGCAGAGTCAGAGCAGTCACTAGGAGTCACAGAGGGAGCAGGACAGGCCGGAGGACAGGTAAAGCCACGAACTACATGGAAGAATGCAGATTAATAGAAATGGGTTATTTAAGTTGTAATAAACTTGAGCTCTTGGCCAAGCATTTATAATATATATAAAATCTGATTATGAATACCCTCCCTCTACTCCCCCCATTCTCCCACATCCCCTTCCATCTGGATCTACCTTGTTTCTATCTCTCAATAGAAAACAGACTTCTGAGGTGTTATAATATATAATATAATATTAATATAATAATATAATGATTATAATATATAATATATATGTATTATATATATATAACAACCTTGACCAAACAATGGATAAGGAAAATGTGGTACATTTACACAATGGAGTACTACACAGCAGAAAATAATAACAACAGCTTGAATTTTGCAGGAAAATTGATGGAGCTAAAAAACATCATATTGAGTGAGGTAACCCAGACACAGGCAGACAGTTATCACATGTACTCACTCAAGTGGTTTTTAAACAAGAAGCAAAGAAAACCAGCCTACAAATCACAGTCCCAGAGAACTAGACAACAACGAGGGCCCTACGAGAGACATATATAGCTACGTGGGAAGTAGAAAAAGACAGGATCTCCTGAGTAAATTGGGAGCATGGGGACCTTGGGAAAGCGTTGAAGGGGAGGAGAGGCAGGGAGGGGAGCATAGAAAAATGTAGAGCTCAATAAAAATCAATAAAAAAGAGTAACCTATAGGAACTAGAAAAAAAGGAGTATAGTTTGTTTCCCCAGTAAGACTCCCTTTGAGGAAACTAATTTTTCATTTATAAGTATAGTTATCAATAGGATATTGCTTCTGGGTTAGGGATGAGGGCATACGTCGGCTTCTCTTTTCAGCTCTAGGGCCCCAACTGGTGAAGGCCCATGTAGGCCTTTTTTATGCTGACTCAGTCTCTCTGTGACTTCATATGTGTGTGTATCATCTTGATTTAGAGGGCCTTGTTTTCTTGGTGATCTCTACCTCCTCTGGATCATACAATTTCTCCCTGTTCCTTCTTTGACCAGGACCAGCTTCCCTGAGCCATGGGGGGGGGGGAATTTGATGGAGACATCTCATTTATAGCAGATTGCTCCAAGGTCTCTTACTCTCCACATATGTCTGGCTGTGAGTCTCTGTATTTGTTCCTAGTTGCTGCAGGAGGAAGCTTCTCTGATTACAGATGAGCCAGGAACTGATCTAGGAGAACAGAAGAATACCATTAGGCATCATTTTTTGTCACAGGTATTGTGGCACAGATGTGCAGGTTCATGGGGATCCATGAAATGAAGACTTGGAGACACTTTGAGAATGAACTTAGCCTTAGCAGCAGCAGGGGTCCCCAACCTCAGTGAACTGAAGCACGTTCCTTATCCCTTCAGCATTTTTATTTTTCCCTGTGTGTACACTTTAGCCAGTACATTTCCATCAGCTCACGACAACCTGAATGAAGCTTCCAAATACACAATGCCAAGTGCAAATACCTGGATTCAGGAGGTACCATGGTTTTCTGGGTTTCCTCCCTTGTATCCATGGGAAACTCTCAGACAAGATTCACATAGGGCAACTAAAGGTATCTGTAACACAAAGGGTGAATTAGGGCTGGGTGCTAACTCTGGAGCTAGAGTAAGCCAGGTATGGCCCAGCAGGGTTTATGGCTAGTATTGGGGGAGAGGGGGAGAAAGGGTTGCTTGATAACCCTCTGGTGCCAGGCTGGTAGGAAATTCTGCCACAGATTTCTTTCTCCTTTGTACAAAATTTAATTATTTCGAAGGTTATACACCCTCATAGTATATATGGGTATTTTTTTTCTCTGTGTCTTACAATCTTACATAAGTAGGTCAAAACACATTTTAAAACTAGTAAGCCTGCTATTGCTAGGACAAGAACAGCAACTGCTACATTAAGAGTTCTGTTAAAGTGATTCAGAGGGTTGAAAGGAGCTATGGTATCTGCAAGACTTTCCATACTATCCATTCCTGTCATATCAGGTAACGTTTTTTGTAAAAGTCTCCCCAATTTCTTTCTGTAAATCATAGAACATTTGAGAAGAATTAGGGAGATGCAACAAATGCATCTTAACCTTATCCCAACCATACTTGCATTCCTTAGATCTTAAGGGTGTAATATAAGAAGAAACATTCCAATCACGTTTTAATTTTATCTGTTCCTTCAAAATTCCTAACTAATCCCCTAACAATATAACAATTTGCCTTAGCTCAGCTAATTCATTTACTATCTCATTATCAATTTTATTTTGTGCAGTCCAAAGTTCTGTTGACCGCTTATGCCACTCTAGAATTCACCAGTTTGGATTTCTTCCTGAAGCGCCGGCCCAGCTGTCACTGCTGTAGCTGTCAATGCTATGATCCCCAAGGGAACCACAACAACCAGTCCAACTATTCAGCGTGTTCTTTTCAATAGCCTCTCAGTGAACTTCTGCACAAGAGATTCACAGGAGAGTCTTGCCATGGCTCAACCACCTCACTGGGATCCAGATTGCCGGCCTTGCTCTTAGAATATATAAACTCTTAATAGTCAGATTTAACTAGTGTTAGCGTGGGTGCACACCTTTAATCCCAGCACTTGGGAGGCAGAGGCAGGCAGATCTCTGTGAGTTCAAGGACAGCCTGGTCTACAAGAGCTCGTTCCAGGACAGGCTCCAAAGCTACAGAGAGACCCTATCTTGAAAAAAAAAAAAGAAAAAGAAAAAAACTATACTAGAGTTAACACAGGTATGAAGGGTACAGCGTTCACAAGTGATGCTATAATTTTTAGGGTTCTATTTTAACAGGCCCTTTCAGTAGTGAGTAAGATATATATTATGGCTGATGGCTGGTTTATTATGATCCTTAATGTTTAATTTTCCTTCCCATGCCTTAAGAGAGTGGAAGGCACTTGTCAATTTCCACAAGTTAGTCTGAATTAAATTGCCAAATTGCAGGAGAGGACTTGCTATTCCAACTCCATGCATTAAAATTCTGTCATTTCCATCTTAGCTCTGAGTGAGAATATTTTTCTTGAAGTGAAGCCCAGAAGGGCTCCAGTCTATGATGTCTCCTTGGGCGATATTAATTAATACTCGAGGCTTCTCACTCTTACATTATTGCTAATTCACCCAATCAGATTCCTGTAGGTAACCCATATCTCACAGAAGGATAGATTTATGGAATTAGTAGCATTAATCTCCTGCCCTTTAAAACCAGATGCTTGAAGCATATAAAACTTGTTAAGATAATCTCTGGTAGTATTGACTATTGATAGCCATAACTGAGAAGTTACCTTTAGGCATTGAGTTCCATTTCCCATGCAAATGGGAATTCCCTGTACTCCCACAGTGTAATTGTCAATCACTCCACCCTCCTCCGTTGGCTGAGAAGGACCTCTGTTGTCATATGGACCAGGTAGCCATGAAGATTCTGTAACCACTACAGGAATATCCGTATCTCCCCAACTCACTGCTATGTTAATTGGAGAATTGGGGATAAAAGCCCAATATGTATAGTTTGTCCTTGGCACCTGTATAATTACCACAAATAAGTATATCAAGGACCAGATTTGCAGCATTCAAGTTTCGGAGTCATTTCCCTCCTCTTTGTCACATAAATTCTTTTTTTTTTGTTTTTTTTTAAATTTTATTTTTTTTTAAATTTATTTATTTATTAAAGATTTCTGTCTCTTCCCCGCCACCGCCTCCCATTTCCCTCCCCCTCCCCCAATTAAGTCCCCCCCCAGCCCGAGAAGCAATCAGGGTTCCCTGTCCTGTGGGAAGTTCAAGGAACCCCTACCTCCATCCAGGTCTAGTAAGGAACTCACCAAGGCCAGCTGGCCTGGGTCTGGAAGATCCTGGGATAAAACCGGACTCTCTGAACATAGCGGACAATGAGGACTACTGAGAACTCAAGAACAATGGCAATGGGTTTCTGATCCTACTGCACGCACTGGCTTTGTGGGAGCCTAGGCAGTTTGGATGTCACATAAATTCTTAAGCTGCCCCCCAGGTGGGAGGATTCGCTGTCTGCTCCACAGGTCTTTGGTTTCCCAGAGGCATCTCAGCAGCTGAAGCATCAGAGAGATTCCTCTTGCTCATGTGGGACTTTATCAGTTTTGATGGAATCCATATTTCTTTTATCTCCTGTGGAAGCGAGGCATAACCTCAGCCCTAACTTAATACTTTCTCTGGACTACTTTAATGTTAAATCATTTAAAATACATGGTCTGACTTGATTCGGCAGTTTTTTCCCATAATCCAATGGCTTTCAGCAACTGTTATCCCTATTTCATTAACATTTAAAAACTTTAAATTAGAAGTTAGCAAAGCGTTATGTATTCTACCTCTTTGGTCCCACACAATCATACACAGCACCCTTTTCACTACTGAAAATACCACGATTTCTGGATTGGATGGTTAGCCCCCTATGGAGAGACAAAGAATTACACATTAGGTCGTCTGAATGTGCTGTGATTGTTTGTGTGAGACATCACAAACCATAAAGTCCAGTCACACCCTAGAGGGAGTGATGTTTGAAGGAGGATATTTCTAGGACTTGAGGATTTGCAGATCACAACAGTTGATAGAGAAGTGGGAATACTTTACTTTCGATATCTTGTTCAAGACGTTTTCTCTATCACTTTGGGTGCCTTGGTTTCCTTGAGGCAAATGTTGAAATGGAGTTCCATTCATGGAGAAAGGTGTGCCTATTTGAATTCTATGACAGATATGAGCCAGCGAGACTGGACTCTACTATAGCAAGAGTAATAAAGGACAGAGGTTTGGGGTTAGATGCAGTCTGGGCTTCCCAGCTGTGCCTCTTACTGAATTTACTACACTGGGTAAATTACTAGATTATATCCAAGCCTCAGCATTCTCCTCTGAAGAAAAGGGCCTACCACTTTTTGTGAGGTTTGGGCAGGAAACATATTCTGCAACCAGGAGTGAATACCGACTATCTGAACTCTCAGTTCTGGAAGTCACACCTCTCTCTGGTGAAGAGAAACAGTGGATATAGGCTCTGTTCCAAACAGCAATGTGGATGGATGCACTCTTGACTGCCTGGTCCCCATCTGTTTGCTTAGGACTGACAGTTGAGATAAGGGAGGATGACCTGTTCTTTCCTCAGCCTCACTTTAGGGCTTTATGCATAGATAAGCCTGAATAACAACGGGGAGTTGCTAGGGAGTATTTGAAAAGTGCTTTGTTGCCTTGCTAGCTGTGAGCATTGCTGACTTGGGGATTTGTGAAAAGTAAGCCAGACCTGAAAACTGGGGCACCCTGTGAATTCCTCCCCTACAGAAGGCTGTCTTGAGCATTTCATGGAAGAACAGAGGCAGTGTGCGATGCGCGGTGTCTCCTCCTCCTACTCTTTGGGCCCCCAAGATGGGTGCTTCATGGCCTTGATGAAATATTGTCTGTCGCAAAGAGTCACTCAGAATGACCCACTATTCGGACTAGTTCTCCATTCAGCTGCAGCGTAGCAAGGGATAGGGGCCACAGCTTGCCTTTCTTCATATTCTAAGACTCAGTACTACAGTAAATGGTAGAAAGATCTTTTTGTTGGACATTTTATACTATACGGCTGGCACTCTGATTGAGACGTTATGTATACAGTGTCTTCCCAGGTGAGGGAGCAAAGGAGGCAGGAGAGAGAAAGAACTGAGTCTAAACACAGCCAAGCAGAAGCCTCTTCAGATTCCAAGAAGAGCCCTGGAGGTAAAATGATCCATTATAGAAGTACTGAGTTCCCTTGAGAGGAAGTGGCATTATCTTTATATGGGGGGGGCTAAAACAAAATGTCAAAAAATACAGAACAAAATTCCTCCCTTTCTCACAGTCAGACCCTTGGTGCCTGAAGCCTGACCCAGTGATTTGTGATGTCTTACACAAATAATCACAGCCTAAATCCTAATGACCCTCTCCAATAGCCAGGGAAGGATTAATTACACAGTGCAATAAAATTTACTATATAACAGGAGAGTGAGCTTTAGGCTTAGCTACTCAAATTAAACTATGCAAATGGCCCCGAAGGGACGTCAGGCAGCTTCTTTTTTTAAAAAAAAAAAAGTTAAATTTATTCTTTGAGGATTTCGGGCATGAATAAAATATAATTTGAACACACCTGCCTCCCACTCCCTGCTGCAAGTCTTAGCAGATACCAACTGTACTGCATCCTCTTCCCAATTGGATGTTCTTTTTCTTATAACTCAGAGTCAAATTAGTACTGCCCTTATGCACAGAGTTGTAGCGCCAACCCCTGGTGCATGAACAATGTTCCAGGGGCCGCATTCTGAAAGCAAACTGACTGTTCCTCTGCCAGCAGTCACCAACTGCCAATAGATTCTCAGCTGGGGGTGTGGCCTCCTGGGCCCCTCCTCCAATTCAGACTGGAACTTTGACTGACGTGTTCTTGTGCATGTTTCTAACTTTCCTCAACTGCTATAAAAGGCCTCTATTTCCTCTCAACAGTGTCATTCTTTTATTCATTCATTTTCTTCCTCTCAGAATTTGCCCACTGTGTTCGTATATACAGCGCCTATTCCATATAAAACTTTTTCATCAGCTATAGTCTAGTAAACTCTTTTACTTCCACATCTTGAATTGTCCTTCCTGACACAATATTTTAGTGGCCCAGCCAGGGAACTCTCTCCTTGTCTCCTTTGGACTCTCCTCACTGTAGTGTTTTTATGGCGGTTAGTTAAAAATCTCATAGGTAAGTAAAGATCTCTGGCTGGTACGACTTTCCAGTGAGATAGAAAAGCCTATGGATTGAGACGCATAACTTCTTGGCCACTATCTGATGTGTGATTCCCCTCTGTATGCTGTGAATACCACTGGTTAATAGAGAAAACTGTCTTGGGCTGGCTCAGGGAATAGAGGTAGGCTGAGAAAACTAAACTGAATTCTGGGAGAACAAAGGAGGTGGGGTCAGAGAGTAGACATGTAGCCCCACCGGAGCTGGACAGAACTTTACCCAGTAAGCCACTGCCACGTGGCAATACACAGACGAATAGAAATGGGTTAAATTCAGATGTAAGTGTTAGCCAAGAAGAAGCTAGAGCTAATAGGCCAAGCAGTGATTTAAATAATACAGTTCTGTGTGATTATTTCAGAGCTGAGCAGCCAGGAACAAACTAGCAGCCTCTTACAACAACTATCACCACAGGGATACCAGCTACAGAGCTCATTTCCACTCCTCCCACTATAGTAAGTGGCTAATTTACTCTCTTTGGGAGCCAGTCTTAAAGCATGTGGCACAGGGACACAGCTAGCTTGACCAAGGCAAATGATCTTCTTACTAGACACGGAATACCTTCCTATGAGTCAGGACGGGGATGCTCCTAAAACAATATAGGCTGTTGCAGGTGATCTTGGTTGCCCACCATAACTAGATACAAGACCTTATTCCTGAAAACATCACTCAGTTTGGATACAGGGTTTATAGAAATTAACTTCAGCAGACCCGAAAAACATCTTCCTGCTAGCTAGCTTACATAGTACCAGAAAGTGCTATATAGGCTGCTGGGTGACAAAAATCTCTAATAGCCTTATCCAGTACCAGACCTTGCAAGTTGTAATACTGACCATCTGGTGAGATGTGCCCACTTGTGCAGTATTGGCGTGATGGTAATCTGAGTAACCAACTACTTTCTAAGAGGATATGGGGCCTGTTGCACGGGAAGAATTCCGTGCTGGTACTGTAAATGATCAAAATATCATGACTGTGGAACGTAGACCTTAAGGGGAAACCTGTTGTCATTTTGCTAAAAGGTCATGCTCTCAAAATGTATTCTATTTACTTAATTTTTGTGTATAAATGTTTTGCCCGCATGTAGTATGTGTACCATATGTGTGGTGTCCTTGGAAGTCAGAAGATGGCATCAGACCCCCTGAAACTGGAGTTATAGATTGTTGGGAGTTACACAAACAAGTAGGTGCTGGGAACTGAACCCAGGTCCTTGTTGAAAACGCAACAAGTGCTCTTAACAGCTGAGCTATCTGTCTGTACTCTGCTTAAAATGACCTGTCAATACTTAGGTTTATGCCCTTAAATATGTGCTGCTCTCAATTTAGGTCAGAGCAGCTTCTTTTTTGTAGCGGGTAGTGGGTAATAGACACATAACTGGGAAAATGAGCTACATGACAGTAACTGAGTGCTCAGCTGGGGCTGGGTCATCAGTACCAACCTCCTATTAGCCAAGGCTCAGGAAACTCCATGGAAGACGGCCTGGAATGATTGTGAGAGCAATGGGTGAGGAGGAGAGCTGCGAAACGCTGACTTCTGTACACGACGCGGCGGTTGCACACATCAACGCACAGCCCCTGTGGTTACCAGTAGAAGGCCCGCACAAGGACAGGCCTCTCAACGTCCCAGCTTGGATAAGAGAGGGGGCTCCTGAGCTTCCTGTCAGAGAAGCTGTTTACAGTTGATGGCTTCTAAGGGAGGGGGAGTCACTTTGGTGATGTGGCTGTTGACAGTGTTCGTTCATGCCCTAGGGGGTATCCACAGACTCGTGTGCATATTGGCCACACTAATTAGACTCCGGGGTTATTAATCATATAAAAATAGGACATCAGGCTGGGAGTGAGGTGGGGTGCTGGGCAGCAGGGAGTAGTTGGAATTAGTGCTGGATGGATGCAATCAATATACGTGTATAAATGTATGGAACTTTCAGAGAATAAAAATGTGGTTTAAAAGGGAATTTAAAGGCCCTGGTAAGGTATTTCAAATGGCTGAAGCATGAATGGCACCTTTGTAAAACTGCTAATTCATCAAGTCATCATCTGAACCACATAGAAATAAGAAACGTGGTGGGGAACTGGTAGGACTTTACTTTGTAATGCTATTGTATTGGCTTGCATTTTCCTATTGCGTGTCAGTTTGCTTCCTATTGCTGTAAGAAACACCATGAACAAAAGTGTTGAGGAGGAGGAAAGTGTTCGTGTAACTGCGGAGGTTAAATGCTCAGCACAAAGGAAGTAAGGTCGGAATAAGGAACCTAGTGGCAGAAACCAAAGCAGAGACCATGGAGAAATGCTGCTTACTAGCTTGATCTCCATAGCTTCTCAGTCTACTTTCTTTCTTTTTTTTTTATTTTTTTCTCAGTCTACTTTCTTATGCCATCTTCCAGACAGATTTCTAAAGTTGGTTCACTAGTTTATAGTTCAACAGTGTAGAAGGGTTCCCCTTTCCCAGCATCCACATCATCATCACTTAATGGTTATTTGTGCATCCCTGAAGAAAACTGACTCATTGTCTCCCAGCAACCATCAACTGCCAATTTGATCATTTTAAAGTGTTTGTTAGCCATTTGTATTTCCTTTTTTCAGAATTTCTATTTATTTGTTTGCTTGCTTATTTTACATCCTAAACGCAGTTTCTTCTCTCCTCTCCTCTCAGTTCTTCCCCCAACTCCCCTCTGCCTCTCCGTACACTTGTCTTCCATGAATATCAATAAAACATGGTATATCAAATTGCAGTTAAGGCTAGGCACCTCCCCTTGTCTTCAAGATGGATAAGGCAATCCAGTATGAAGAATAGAAGAATCCGAGACAGTCCCTGCTCCCACTGTTAGGAGTCCTACAAGAAGACCAAGCTACACAATGGTAGTATATATGCAAAGGGCAAAGGTCAGTCCTATGAAGGCTCCCTGGTTGTCGATTGAGTCTCTATGAACCCCTAGGAGCCTGGGTTAGTTGAGTCTGTAAGGTTTCATGTGATGTCCTTGACTCCTCTGTCTCCTACCATTCTTCCTCCCTCTCTTCCCCAGGATTGTCTAATGTTTGACTGTGGGTCTCTATATCTGTTTCCATCAGTTGCTGGATGAAGCCTCTTTGATGACAGTTGGGCTAGGCACCAATCTATGAGTATAGCAGAATATTGTTAGGCATTGTTACAGTGACATTTTTTTCTCCAGTCGTGTTTGGTTCTTTCCTAGGTCTCCAGGCCATCCAGCCTCTGGGTCCTGATGCTCCAGGCAGTGTCAGGGGTGGGCTCTCTCTTGTGGCATGGGTCTCAGGCTGGACCAGTCATTGGTTGGCCACTCCCACAATCTCAAGTCTACCCTTACACCAGCACATTCCATAGACAGGTCAAAGGTTATATGGTTGGTTTAGTACCCCAGCCTCTCCACTGGTATTCTTGCCTGCTCACAGGAGGTGACCAGTTTAGGCTATGTATCCACTACTGCTAAAACTCTTAGTGGGGTCATCCTTGTACCAGGTTGAGAAGTTTTTAATTCTATTCCATAGCTCACTTTTAATTGGGTTGTTTGTTTGTGGGGCTTTTCAAGTTTCATTTTATAAAAGTTGTTTGTAAAAGTTATTCTAAACACCAACCCTCTGTCAGATGTACAGCTAGCAAAGATTTCCTCCTCCTCTACAGGCTTCTCTAGATTGACAGTTTCCTTCGCCACGCAGAAGCCTCTTCACGAGATTCATTTGTCAATTATTGATCTCCGTGGGCTATTGGAGCCCCTTTCAGAGCTTGCCTGTCCACCAACATTATAAATCCAGCTCCATACAGTACCCCACAGCTCTGCAGCTCTCAGGACAAACTGCTAGCCATCAGCCCCCTGCCAACAACTCTGCCATGATGGGGGATTTTAATGAGTGCGGTACCATAAAGGAATTATGAGGCAAAGGCAAGATCCACATCAGCAAACATCAGCACGATGATGGTAAAATGTTGATAGGATGCTTATGCTGAGGCACAAGCAAGAAAGCTCTGTCATTTGGGAACATTGTAGACTACACAAATTTAAAAAGAACCAGTTACTGGAAGATCAAGAAGATCCCAATCTGTGATCACAACCAACATGTTGAGAACTATTTGGCCTAAAGCTTGCTGCAGTCTCACGGACACTGTGCCCTCAGTGCTCCCCTAGATCATTTGTCTCCAAAGGTTCGGCTTCTTTGGATAGTGAGCATGGCTTCTTAGAATCTTCTTTCAGTCTTCACTGTTTGTCAGCTACCTCACTGACAACCCTGGATCCTTCCAGCTACTTGTCCTAGGATTTTTACCGGAATGTGTCCATGTCAGGAATTCTCAGATTTTACAAAATGAAGATATAATAGCTGGCTGAAGATACAATGACTCCAACCTTAGCAACCTGCCCCACCTTCAGCTACCATTTCACGCCTCTGCCTGGTGTTCATACACTGTGTTTCTCACCCCATTATCCCACAGGACCAATGTAAGCATTTTAAAAATCACTAAGCATTAACGCTTTCTCATGGTTTGCTTTTCAGTGAACCATACCAATAGATTACCACTGCTCACTGGCCAACTAACCACTGAAGCAAATAATCACTCAGATTCACATCCATCCTTCGACTCTATTACTTGTTTTCACTCTCGTTCAGTCTTATCTCTATCCGTCCCATTATGCTTCAATTCACATACCCACTGTGGGATCTATTAATGAATATTCCTATTTCTACCCTGAATTTACAAGGGCAAAGCACCTATAGCACCATCAGATTAATCTAATAGATAAATGTGATGGTCATTTTCAATTTTCGACTTGCTTGGCTTAAAAGAAATTTTCAAACATGTACAGAAGTCTCAAAGAACTAGGAATACATAAAAATTTATTCATATTGTACTAGAAAAAAACAACATGAATATTGGCATTTAAATGAGGAGAAGAGTAAAACCAAGAAACCTTGGTTTCCTTAGTTACTTGCCCTTCTCATAATTTCACACAAAGGGCAAGATATGCATTTTCTGCTCAGCTCTAGACTCCAATTTTAAATCACTGAAGTTGAAAACCATCAACTTATAAAACAAAGCACAGGCAAACATTCACACCAACCTCTAAGCTGAAACTCCCAGAAAGCCACAAGGATGACCCCAGATAAGATTCCTAGCAATGGTGGAGAGGGTGCCTGAACTGGCCTTCCTCTTTAATCAGATCGATGCCTACCTTCATTGTCATCATAGAACCTTCATCCAGTAACTGATGGAAGCAGATGCAGAGATCCACAGCTAAGCACTGGGCCGAGCACCCAGAGTCCAGTTGAAGAGAGGAAAGAGCGATAATATAAGAAAAGGAGTCAAGACCTTGATGGGGATACCTACAGAGACAGCTGACCCAAGCTAATGGAAGCTCATGGACTCTGGACCAACAGTTTAGGAGCCTGAATGGGATCGACCTAGGTCCTATGCATGTGGGTGACAGTGTGTAGCTTTGTCTGTTTGTGGGGCTTTTAGCGGAGAGGGAGGGAGGCAAATGGGAAGGGGGGACTGGGAGGAGAAGAGGAAAGGGAAACTGTGGCTGGTATGTAAAATAAATGAAAAAAAGGTTAATTAGCCAGGTGGTGGCAGCGCACGCCTTTAATCCCAGCCCTTAGGAGGCAGAGGCAGGCGGATCTCTGTGAGTTCGAGTCAGCCTGGTCCACAGAGTTACTTCCAGGACAGCTAGGGCTGTTACACAGAGAAATCCTATCTTGAAAAACCAAAACAAAAGTTAATTAAATAAAAATTTTAAAAATGAGTTAAATAATTTCTTACTTAAAGAGGGAAGCATCAGGATGCAGTCACAATCAAATCAAAGCAAAGCCAAACTCCAAAAGTATAACTAACTCCATTCATTCATGATCTTCTGGGCTCCTCTAAGGGGCTTGGGTCGCGTCTCTGGCTTTGCCCTCTGCCGCACACACAACTTGTCTTCTAGGCTCCGGCTGGCTCCATTCTGCTGTTCTTAGTGGTCATCCCATGGTACTGGCATCTCCAAAATGCTGGGCTCCCTTTCTGCAACTGGCCTGCACTTTCACTAACAGCCTTTTATAGCCTCTCATCATGGGGTCAAACCTCCACTTCTCTGTGTGACCCCTTCAAATCCTGGGCCTTCAACTGCCATTGAGGCTGAACCTTCACCAATGGCCTCTCCTGGCCTCTCATAGTACCAAGCCACACACGCTTTTCATGAGCCCTTCATGCCTTCAAAACCAGTACCACCTGGGGGACTCTATGGTGTTTGGTCAGCCGGAGCAAAAGAAGTCGCAGCAATTACCACTAAATTCTCAGCTTCAGCTAACCAGCATCAATTGTCCCAGTAGAACAAAGGCTTCACTTAAATAAATCTTCTGGTCTCTTATTAATCACAGCAGCTTCTTTTGCTCTGGCTGACCAAACACTATAGATTCTTCATACACATGTCCTGGGAGAGTCTTTGCTTCCCTCTGAAATTTCATAAGCCAGGACCCCATCGTCTCAACTGTGTTCAACATTCTTATCTTCCAAACTCCTACAGAATAGCCCACTGAGATCTCGATACATTGTCCTTCCTCCACCTTTCTCTCCCCAAACACAATCAGGTCTGTCACAGCAATACCCTACTATCCTGGTACCAACTTGTCTTAGTTAGGGTTTCTATTGTGATGAAACGCCATGACCAAAACGTTGAGGAGGAAAGGGTTTATTTGACTTACAGTTCCATAACACTGTTCATCGCTGAAGGAAGTCAGGACAGGAACTCAAACAGGGCAAGAACTTGGAGACAGGACCTGATGAGACCATTGAGAGTTGCTGGTTACTGGCTTGCTTCACACGGCTTGTTCAGTCAGCTTTCTTATAGAAGTCAGAACCACCTGCCCAGGGGTGGCCCCTCTCACAATGGGCTAGGCTTTCCCATGTCAATCACTAATTAAGAAAATACCCTACAGACTTGATTGCAGCCCTGTCTTATGGAGGCATTTGTTTTCAATTGAGGTTCCCAGCTCTCAGGTAACTCTAGCTGTGTCAAGTTAACAATAAACTAGTCAGCATAAAATGCAAATGTTGTTATAAAAAAATAAATAATACTCCATCATCAGTCCTTAGAAAGGGCGACCTAGAAGTATGTGACAAAAGTTATGGCATCTAATTTAGTAAGGGATTCTTAAAGAAACAGCACCTGCCCCCACCCACTGACACACACACACACACACACACACACACACACACATGCTCCTAAATTCAAACCGACACCTGTGCCAGTGTTACAGTCCTATTTGGCCAGGTGGTGCCTCTAAAAGGAGCCTTTGGTTTGGATAATTGGGTGTGGAGAGATAGCTTACAGGCTAGTGGCATGCCTGATGAGGGCATTGTGCCCTTGGACACAGCATATTTGTGGATATCTCCTAGCCACAGGAAACACACAGTAGTTTAGATGTCTCTGAAGATGGTGGTTGGACACCTGATCAAAACATGTACTTCACAATATGCTGCAGACTTAGGACACAAAACTTGGATGATTTGAGTTAGATCTGACCTGCAAGCTTCTTTCCTTTGGTCTCCTTTTCATGATTCCAGAAAATACTATGCATGCTGCCAAGGGAGCGAAGCAATGAAATAGTCCTACTCAGCTGTAACACCTAGGAACCATGACGATCACTAGCATGGTAAATATGTATACAGGTACAATAAGTGATGCTCACATGTTGGTGGCAACCAACAGCTCTCTCGTTGGATGTAAAGCCCACTAAACAGGAGGAGAATTGTGCCTGATCCCTGAAAAACAGCCAATTTCTCAAGGCTACTTACATCGTGGAGCTTAGAAAAGAATCTACTACCATCACTTCGTTAGACCAGCATAATTCCTTAATATATTCTACATCATATCCTTATACCCAAGCCGGGCAGTGGTGGCGCATGCCTTTAATCCCAGCACTTGGGAGGCAGAGTCAGGTGGATCTCCTTGAGTTCGAGACCAGCCTGGTCTACAAGAGCTAGTTCCAGGACAGGCTCCAAAGCCACAGAGAAACCCTGTCTCGAAAAACCAAAAAAAAAAAAAACAAAAAACAAAAAAAAACAAAAACCATATCCTTATACCCACAGGTAAGTATAGCTACTACATCTCACCAAGGAATCATCTCTTTACAACAATGAAGACCATTATAGAAATACTGGACCACAATGCAGAGATCAACAGATTGTGGGAAGTCCAATCCCAAAAATATATCTGCATCACAGCTCAGGGGACATCATGAGAGAGGTGGCAGAAAAATTGTAAGAACCAGAATACAAGGAAGTTGGCTGTGAAACATTCTTTCCTAGGAATGACTACATAAATAAGAACTGAACAATGACAGTATCAACGGATAGGTTAACAAGGAAGGGGGAAATTCAGCATGGTCACACTCCTAGACAAAGAACTACATGCAGCTAATGACTGGTTGTAGAAGTAGAATTACATCCCCCCAATGATGGACGAGTCCAATGTAGAGTGGTCAGCCTTGAGATCATATACACACAAACAGCAAAAGTGGACTCAGCACATGCACATACATACATGCATACATACATATATAACAATAATAAAAAAGAGCCTAGGGCTGGAGAGATGGCTCAGTGGTTAAGGGCATTGCCTGCTCTTCCAAAGGTCCTGAGTTCAATTCCCAGCAACCACATGGTGGCTCACAACCATCTGTAATGGGGTCTGGTGCCCTCTTCTGGCCTGCAGACATACACACAGACAGAACATTGTATACATAATAAATAAATAAATATTTAAAAAAAAGAGCCCATCAACTTGAGGCTCTGGGGTGGAGCACGGGAAAGGTTCAAGGCAGAGTAGCTGGGAGGAGCTAAAGGGAATAAAAAGGGGGAAAGTGATGTGGTTCTTCTTCAATAAAAGACATATTTCAAAAAAGAACAGCATGTTCTCACAAATAAGTCTATGGTATTTATAGTCTTCTGGGAAAGGCTGATGCCTCCATGAACTTTCCTTAGTACCTTTGGGAAATACGTAACAAAACTCTCTTTGTCTGGGGCAGCAGTGAAGGCCGTGGTAGCAGAAGTGCCTTTTCTTCTAGTTGACGTTTTCCAGCTAATCTTCTCAGGCTCTTGGGAAATAAGGACCTCTTCAGAAGATGCGTCAAAGACTGGATCGGCCATCAGTCACGGCAATGCTAGTGGCTATGAAGAACCCATCACAGTGATTGCTGAAGCATGGGACCCGTCACTATTTGTGGCATTCCCCCATGTCAGGAGCCTAGTTAACATCTGACTGGATGTCATCTTGCAACAAGCTACCTAGGAGGTGCTTAATGTGATTAATTGGTCCATCAGCTCAGCAACAGCCTGATTGACGTCATGATAGAATCTCTTGAGGCATAGAACCATCCTGTTACCTTGAACGAAGGAAGGAAGTTAGGGGGCTCAGTTGTTAGGAGCACTTGTGGCATAATCACGAGCATCAGAGCTGGGATTCCTAACTGGCCAGGAATCCTGCAAATGTCTGTAACTCTAGCTTCAAGGAATCCATTGCCCTCTCCTGGTCTCTGCATGTGCACACAGGAATGTACCCTCCTATTCACATGAGTGTGTTTCTTCATACAGACACGTACACACAAGCATAAATAAAATAAATCCTTAAAATCAAATAAAAGAAGTTTTGAAGATACCACAGAGAGCAAAGAGTCTCTCTGGACAACATCAGCTCATGGATGGCACGCTCCGAGTTTTTTGAAAAAAAAAATAACCCTTACAGATATTTCATAAGGTGTGTGTATTATGTGTGTATGTATGATTTATCCATATGTGTGTTAAGTGTAGGTGTGTACATGCACAGCACACCTGTGGAAGTCAGAGTCTCCTTTTAAAAAAATCGACTTATTTGTTATTTGGGGATTTGGCTTTTGTGGGCCATGAATACTATGGCGCACATGTGGAGGTCAAAGGACATTTGAGAGTTAGTTCACTTTTTCCATTGTGAATTCCAGGGATAAAAGTAAATTCATCAGGCTTATATGGGAAGTGCTTTTAACTGCTGAAACATCTCACTGGCTCCAGGGTCTCTTTTTTGTTGTTCACCTCTGTGTATGCTGTGCTAACTGGCCAGAAAGTTCCTGGGAATCTCCTGTCTTCACCTTCCATTTCAATATAGGAGCGTAGCTATTTCAAATGTGGGCTACAACAGCCAGCTTTATTCAGGTTCTGGGGTTTCAAATGGGTGTCTTCAGGCTTGCAGAGCAAGCACTTCTCCCATTGAGCGCCCTCCCTAGCTTCCTACTGTGTAGTGTTTTTTTCAAGGATGCCACGCAGTACAGCATTATGGACTGGTATAAGGGTAGCCTGTCTGGTTCTTTGACAGTCCTTTTCCTCAAGACAATCAGGGCAGCAAGAAAAAGTCCAACAGCTGCCAGGTCTGAAGTCAAGTAATCATATCCCTCAACACTTCTGCTTAAGTTAAGGAAAATGAATACCAGTTGGAATGCTTACAGTAACAATCTAAATAGCGTGTCATTAACAGTCAGGGATTCTAACAGATTCACCAATGCTTAAACCAATACTATCCTTTATTTTTGCCTCATTTCTAGAGATCAAAATCTTCACAAGGCAGAAACACAGAGAAAAAATAAGGGTGCTTTTGTAAATATTAAGAATTCTTAAACATCTGCTAAGTTTAAAACTAATTCCTTACAATATTTAGATGCTAGAGGTATTCTTAATGTTAGTGTGGGTGAAAAAGAGCTATTGAAGAAAAACTAAAACCAACCTAATTCTCCATGCAACATTCTTAGAGAAAGTCAATCAAGTTAATGGGAAATATTTTCAAATTAAAAGGTTATCCTTCAAGCATGTATAATGAGTAACACATTTTAAATAACTGTAAAGAATATGTAGGTAAGCCAAGCATGTGACACATGTCTGTAATTCCTCCACTCAGAAGACTAAAGCATGACAATTACGAGTTTGAGGCCAATCCAGGCAATGAAATGAATACCTAGCTAGTGTTGGCTACACAGGGACCCTATCTCTAACGAGGGGTATGTATGTCTGTGTCTGTGTGCATGTCTGTGTCTGCATGTGTGTGTGTGTGTGTGCGTGTGTGTGTGTGTGTGAAAATATCATGATTAAACCCAATACTTATGTGCTAACTTTAAAAAAAATGATAATGACATGACAGGAAAATAGAATTTGGAGCATAGAAGATTTAGGGATTAAGAATAATAAACTTTATTTTGTAAATTTTAGTGATCTGAAACTAACTGGACAGATGGAAGCATCCAGTGAGAGCAGCCAAAGTTCCAATCTCCACTGACTTACCTAAAGAAGAACCATTAGCCCTTAGGCCACAGCTAGCAGCTCACACTTATGGGAGAGTGACTTAGCCTGAACCAGTAATTGTCTCCCTGTGTGTTCTGTCCCCAGAATGAGAAAGGGATTGGTGTTTGGGTTTGTTATTTTTTGCTCTGTTTAGTTGTGACAAATTAAGAATATAAATTCAAAGTTGTGACTCCTATCTTTAGCATCATATTAGGAGAATGATGGGAAATTATTACAAGAATTAGGTTGAAACTGCCATTCATTTTCTCAAACTCTTTGATGGCTGTGCTCTATCTTTACTTTCAAGAATATTTGTATAACAAAATTCACCCACTGGAGTCATTACCCAACCCCAATGTGATTGGCATGATTCATCAATCTACATAATAACTTTCCTCATTTATCATTCATTTCCACTAGACTAAAGGGAAATGAGTGTTGGATTAGTTAGGTGGGTGTACAGAATGAGCTTGAATAAATGGCTGAATTAGTTACTTATCTCATCACTGTGAGAAAGCCTGACAAAAACAACGAGGAAGGATTTATTTTGGCACATGTTTCAGAGACTAGAGTCCACCCTGACAAGGAAAGTATTGGTAGAGTCCATTCTGTCAACAGTGTGCAGTGGTAGCTCTTTATTTCTTACCCTTTGGGAGGAGTGGATGGGGGGGTGTGGGGGAGAGTGAGAAGGAGGGGAGGAAGGGGGACCTGTGGTTGGTGTGTAAAATGAATTACCAGGAATCACGGCAAGCAAGCTGACATTAGCCTATCTAAACAGCCATATTGAACTAATTCTGCTTTCCAGGTCCAACTGTCTCAAAGACTTCGCGATCAGTGGGTCATTAAAAATTGAGAACAGGAGCTGGAGAAATGGCTCAGCGGTTAAGAGCACTGACTGCTCTTCCAGAGGACCAGGATTCAATTCCCAGCACCCACATGGCGGCTCACAACTGTCTGAAAATCCAGTTCCAGGGGATCTGACATCTTCACACCAATGCACATAAAGATAAATAAGTCATAAAAAAATTAAAAATTGAGAACATAAGCCTGAAGGAGATATTTCAGATTGGAACCATAAAAAGTACTTTTTTCCAACCACCCCTACCCCAAGTTCAGGTACCATATTGGAAGAAGGGGTGGAAAGATTGTTAAGAGTGAGAAGTTAGGAAAGACCAAAATAAACTAAGTATCTTCTGGACACGACATGAGCTGTGTTTTGACTCACAGTAGCGGTCCTTTCCTGCACAAGATCAAAAAAGTCAATATTCTAGTATGAGGGGTAAGAAGTTCATGGACCTTACCCCTAACTGAAGGGCTGTGGACAGTTGGTGGCTTTCTGAGGTGTGCGGGGCTGTTTTCCTTAAGGGTGTGGGTACTGGTAGGTCAACCACACTCCAGGGTATGACATTTACTCTCAGGAGACTATGGGCAGCACAAATTGGATTCAATAGGCTATTAATGAAAAAAAAAATGCCAGGTGGTGGTGCATGCCTTTAATCCCAGCACTCAGGAGGCAGAGATAGGCAGATCTCTGTGAGTTCAAGGCCTGGTCTTTAACAGCTAGTGCTAGGAGAGCTAGGACTGTTACACAGAGAAACTCTGTCCCAAAAAACAATAAACAAACAAATATAAATAAATAAATTATGAAGTGGCACAGATTTGGGGGGAAGAGGAGGTAGGGCAGATTTTGGAGGCGTTAAAGGGGTGAATATGATCAATGAGCTGGAGAAGGATGGGGGGAAACAAGATCATGACAGGGAAACCCACAGAGACAGCTGACCCGAGCTTGTGGGAACTCATGGACTCTGGATCAACAGCTGGGGAGCCGGCTTGGGACTGAACTAGGCCCTCTGCATGAGGGTAGCAATTGTGTGGCTTGATCTGTTTGTGGGTCCCCTGTTAGTGGGACCAGGATCTATCCCTGGTGCATAGCCCATTCCCTGTGGTGTGATACCTTACTCAGACTTGATATAGGGGTGAGAGGCCCGGTGCTGCTTCATCTTGATGTGCCAGACTTTGTTGACTCCCCATGGGAGGCCTTACCCTTTGGGAGGAGTGGATGGGGGGTGGGGGAGGTGTGGCGGCAGTGAGAAGGAGAGGAGGAAGGGGTAACTGTGGTTGGTGTGTAAAATGAATTTAAAAATTCAAAAAGAAGAACAAAAAGGTCTTTTAAAATTATTGTATATATTCTTGGATGTTTTCATTAGACATGTCTAAATATTATATGTTGTAACTGAGTATAGCTTTTTAAAATATTACATATTAATTCTACAAGATATTGCAGAGTGGTGCTATTGTTCACTGAGAGAGGGTCTCATGTAGCTCTAACTAGTCTTGAGTTAATTTCTGCTCCTTTTGTGTCCACCTCCCAAGTACTGAGATTATAGGCATGAACCACCACAAATGGCAAAACCGTAGCTTTCATTGTGACAGTTTTAATCTATATAATATTCTTGTATATACACATGAAGCACTTTGATCATATTCACTCCACCACCCCTTAGAGTATTTCTTATAGCATCATTTAAAAAAAACAAACTAGGAAACATATTCCAACTTATGACCCCGTATTTCCACTGTTAGCCAAATCATGTAGGAAACTGAAGAGTAGCTCTCAGATATTTGTTTAATGGAAGATAAATGAAGAAACTGCATATGAAGGATAATATTGCTATTAATTTTCAGCTTGACTAGATTTAAATCATCTAGGATACAGAGAAGCATCCTTTTGATGGACCTGTGAAGATGTTTCAAGGTGAAATGAGGGAAAAGAAAATGAATGCGGGTGCAACACCTCATGTGCTGAAAGCTGGAACAGAATTGTTAGTCGAGAGACTAGGCCCCAGCCTCCAGCCTCCAGCCTCCAGCCTGAGAGTTGTATTGGTCTGGACTCCAAATCCCAGCATGCAAGGTCCTGACCACGCCCACAGGGTATTTAAGATAGCTCCCAAAGGAGAGTCACTTGGTCTCTTGTCTGGACTCCAACTCCCAGCATGCCAGATCCTGACCCCTCCCACAGGGTATTTAAGAAAGCTTCCAAAGGCTACTCACTTGGTCTCTTGTCTGGACTCCAAATCCCAGCATGCCAAGTCCCTACCACTCCCACAGGGTATTTAAGATAGCTCCCAAAGGAGAATCACTTGGTCTCTTTTCTTTTCCTTCCTCCTGTTGACGGTGTTCGCGGCCCTCGGGGCCATCGGAGAGCGCAGGAATCCCATTAAACCTGGATATTTTTTAATTTGGATTATTTTGATTTGGCTTGATTGGAATTTTGTGTCGGCAGAGAGCTCGCATTAGGAAAAATTCCTAACAATAAAAGGAATCAAGGAAAAATCAAAGAGGCCCAGCACCTCTGCCATACTCTTCTGGTCATGACTGACTGAAACTTGGGGAATTTTATGATAACACACAAAATCACTTTTAGTTCTTGTGACCACAATTGTTATTTAATGATATAAGCCTCTCGAAAGGATAAAGCAGATTAACATGTTAGGTCACAAATAGGTAACCTTTTAAAAAGAAGATATGTAAATTAGGATAACATGCTGGCCAGTTATCCTGAGTGGCGGACATCTCTACTCGGTGATATTTAGGTGGTTAGCTTTATACATTTAAAGCAGTAAAGGTATTAAAGGTAAGGATTGAGGCATGGTTGTTTACGTGTTTTCCTAGGTATAGTAGTCAGTTCAAGCTGCTCTAACAAAATCACTGCAGACTAGGTGGTCTAGATAACTGAAATGTAAAGCCTCACAGGTCTAGATGTTACAAGTCCAAACAGACCAAGGTCCAGCAGGATTGAATGCAGAACACGTGCATTTCAGTTGTATAGGCACCTTTAGACTCAGCATCCTTCCAAGATCTCTCTCTCTGTCTGTATGTGTGTGTTTGTGTCCTGCCTTCTTTCCCCACTCCCTCTTTTTATAAGGCTTCACTCTTAGAACCTTACTTAACTTTAACTACCCTTAAAAGATCCTACCACCATGTATAAGCATATTGGGAGCTGAGATTGCATACGAACTGAGAGAACACATTTAAGTCAGTAGCACTTATGTCACTGACGATCAAAATGCTCGGTTCGCAAGAAAGTAAACCCTATTCAATGCAAGGACCAGAACAGAGAATAAGTAATACAAGTCATCAACAGATATTAAATATCTCATTGTACCCTCAGTAGAAGACCCTGTTGTCTTTAATATGGTGTGTTTTAGCAAGTGTTTTCTGCCACCTTCCCATCCAGCTCCAGGTTTGGGTGTTTCCATTAAGGTGAGAAAAAAAAAACACTTTCAAGAAAGCAGGGCTATCTTTTCACATCCTATACAGATCTTTTTAGGTTCTATGGTTCCATTTCTTCATTCCCAAATAAGGGCATTAGTTCTCATTACCACCTTAAACTTCACATATGTGTAATCTGCTCAAGAGGTTTCCCTTCATTTATTTTTAATTGAAAAAGTACCCTTGTGTAATTTCATGAATGTACCATAGGAAGTTTGTGGTTATATTTGTTACATTAGAAATGAAGATAAACTCGAGGAGCTGCAAATAGTTGTGAGTACAACTTCACAAAGATGATGAAGCATTTGAGGGCCCCACTTTAGGTTAAAATCAGCTTGTCTTGTAGCAAGTGAAAAACCACATTTGCACACCAGTGGGCAGTTTACAACCAAGTTTAATGATCATTGGCAAATGGTGACCTTTCATCCAAGGCAGTAGAGGTGAGACTCCATGAGTCACTGCCTAAAATCTCTACAATCCTAAAACCCTTACTATCAGGCATGGTTAGAGTAGATCTTGAAAGGAGGTCTTCATTTTATGATGTTTTAAGATCATCTTTCTCCTTCTGAATAGCTAGGGAAAAAAGAAACATCAAATTATTGTTAGGAGAGACTTTTCCTAATATGTTTAGTTTCTTCCTACAGTTCCTTGTTGCCAGACTGTGTGGTGGAGCTCAGTAGTACAGTGCTTGCCTAGCGTGAACTAAGAACTGGGGTTTGAAACCCAGCACCATTAAAAAGAATCTCTGCTGATTCTTTAAATGGTTATCATAATGCTTTAAATTCAGAATACCAAGGTACCACCCACAAAGCCTCACAAAGTGAGAGGAGAGTACACATCAACCATTTTAATACCTATTAAAGTTTAATATTAAATTAATATTAAGATTTAATATCTACTTAAACTATGGGTTTCACATTCCATTTGATTTATACAGTTGCCATTATTTGAGACGAAAAGGTAAATGAAGCATTTCCTTCCAATACATCTATCAAAATACAATAAAGAAACTTTAAAACAGTTTCATCTAGTTTTGGAACTCTCAAACAATGTTGGTGTAACAAAAAGCATAGCACAGCATTTGTGAAAATTTTTTTGAAGTTCTCCAGTAAGATGTAACAATGATCCCCTGAGTCTGGGAGCATCAAGTATATTCAAGATCTGAATTTAGTCCATTTTATTTGTCTTTAAGCAGAACAGATCAGAAGAGCAGCATCTGAAGAATTCATTAGCGGGACAAGATCTCAGGCTCAAATCGGAAGATGCGTGATTAAAAGAACACATAGGATTTTCCCTAGTGATTAGTCAAAGATTCCAAGATTGATTTTAATGTGAATTTTGTAATTTTCAACAAGAAATTACTTTTTTTCTTTATACTACTGGTGCCTATTACTACTATTATTTCTACTGGTTCCTATTAATACAGGAACACTTACATATCCCAAATAAGGAAATCAGCTGTTGGTTATTTTAAACTGTTAAGTATAAGAGGACACTAATTATTATCATTTACTTTGTGGAAAATTTAATAGAGCATAGGTTTGTTAACTGACTATGCTAACTTTCACCACTGTTCCTCTCCACTAGAAACCTCCATGACTTACTTTCCTTCGATGGAAGTGTATTTTTTTCTTCAGTAATTGTTTTTTTCAGTTTTGATCTGTCAAATTTTTCAACTTCCGACATGTCCAGTTTGTCACCCATTTTGACTGAAAGAACAACAACAAAACGTTACCTGCTAGAACTATGATCAGATTAGGAATAACAATTAAAATTCATAAAAATTCAAAATATCAACGGATACTTTTTATGGTGGTATTCAACAAGGAAAAACAGATCTTAAAAAGTCATGTTTTCTTAGGGTACTCTGATTGCAAAGCTTTAGTCCATTTCTGGTGGCAGCAAATGACAGCAGATGAAGATGCTCCAGAAACTAAGATACTCTAGAAACCCAGGGGAAAATAAAAGCCTGACTTTTAAAATCCCAGCAAAGGTAAAATGAGACTATGAGCATCTTCACTTTCCAGTCAGCTACTTTTAGGGGATTTGGGAATGATGGTGAGCATCACACACTAAAAGAGAGGCACACAACACTGTACTAATTTCTATTGAATGTCCATAGTCAGTGTATTAAAATACTGCAATAAGACAGGGAAGGGTTAACCTAGTCATTGCCAACTACAAATCTCATAATACCTTCTTGTAACCTTAGAGAGTGTGCAAAAGAAAAAAAAGTCACTATTTATGATCAAGACTCAAAAGCTTTAGTAGAATGAGGAACGCCAAATACAGCTGAGTCCTATTTCCAAAGATAAGAAGGCAGAGCTCTTCAGCCAGGGCCTGGTTCTATCTTAGCAGGGCTAGGACACAATCTAGTGACCAGGGTAGACTAGAGAGCCCTCCACTCCACCCCACCCCCAGCTCTGAAGCTTCCACCTCTCAAACCCTTTCAGTCAAGGGTATCCTCAGGCCCTCCTTTACCAGGTGAACAGCAGTCATCTCAAAGCTGGGGAAACTTGGGATTCATAGATTTGTAACTGCATGGCGGGGAAGAGGCATCTGTCTGAACTGTGTCATCTACAAATAACTTGTCACTGCCCAGTGCCCAGCTTAAGGGACAGAGGGGCGAAAGCCAAATCTAGAAGGCCGTTTCCCACCCACCCCAACTCTCTTCCCAGCCTTCAGTACCTCCTCGGAGCAGCTCAGACCCCCTGGTCCTCCCAAAGTGAGAACCCCCGAGGACTGCGCCCTGAATTTGCCAGAAACAAAGCCTCCGCGAACTCGGATACGCAGGCAGAACCCGGTCCACCTGAAAGCGCGAAAGCGCTAGCCCTAGCGCACGCGACAGCAGTTGCCAGCGCACTGTCCCCACGGGGCCACTGGTTTTTACCTGATGACTCCAATACTCCTGGACAGCAGGTAAGTCTGCAGCGAGGAGACCAGTTTGGTGCTCTTCGCTGCAGCCCGGAGTTTAAAAACTCTGTAATAGGTCCCACCCCCTCGACCCCGCCCACCTTTATGATTGGACAGCTGTTTCTGACCTAAACCCTACACAGGATAGCAAGTCCTGACTTGCCACGCCCACTCCCAAGGTCTAGTTTTCTGGGTGGCCGTCTCTGTTCAATTTAGTGCCTCAGCATACCTGCCATAATAAGGTTTGATGGAAGAAATCTGATGGCTGAGGGGCGAATTGTGGGCAAAGTTCAGTTCCCTTCCTCTTCTACAGCTTTAGCCTGAGATCCGTGATTCCTTCTTCACAAATACAGTCATTCTGCAGTCAGTTTAGGAGCCTGACATTAAACAGCTACATCTTATCCAGTTAAATTTTAATACCTGGACTTCGAGGGTCAAGCTGAATGAGTTGTACCCTGCATTCTTGGCTTTTTATAGCCTTTGGAAGAGACTATACTTTGATGACCAGTGAGTGGTTTTGAAACTATGCTCAGTGACCTCTCTTCTGATCCCTGGCCTGCTGATAGTGCCGATGTGAGGGCCAGTGGTTCAGGGCCACTCACTCCTGAACATTTCCTACTTAAGCATGTGACATTTTAGACTTTTTGTACCACTGAACATGAGAATAATTAGTACGGTATAATCACAAGAGAATCTGACACAACTTTTCACTTTGCTTGGCCCATCAGAGGCAGAAGATGAAAACCTATGTAGACTGAAGTCACCTCCTCCCAAGGCTCAGGAATTGTCTCAGGAAGGGGCGGAGAGATTTGAAGATACAGAGTCGGTGGGTTCGTATAGTGGAACTGTTTTCTGAACACAGTGGGGCAACTGTACCATATGAGCTGACAGTAGCTGTGATTATGTGTACACAACCTGAACACGATTAAATCAGACAAAATACCAGCATAGAGAGGGAAGGAGGCCAAGAATTCCTGCCCTGGCCGAGAACTCCTGACAGCTGATGTTGGGAGAGGGAGAGCCAGATTTCTTCAAAGATGAGGCTCCTGAGGGGCTACCGATGCTCCAGGAGATGGCCCTACTCCCATGTATATACTGACAGCACTAAATTGGAACCCTTGGGGTTTTTTATTTGTTTTTAAAGAGGAAAATACATGAAGTAGGGAGGGAATTGTAATTTGGGATAGAAGATGAATTGGAAGGGAGAGAATGGGGTGGCATCCTTGTTCAAAGCATCATACACGAGTATGAATCTCCCGACCAACAGAAAAGACAACACCAGTAATTAATTCTACTAATAAGTGGTAAATCACAACTTTTGGACAACACCCTCCCCCAGTATCTACTAGTAGAGAACAGTGAAAATGTGATAGTTACTGTTCTGGAGTATCCACGAGGAAACTACTCAGACAAGAGTTTAAGCCTATAGAAAGCCTTTGCTAGCCACCGGCAACTACACTGGGTGTCCAGGATCCCAGTGTAGCACTAAGCCTTTCTCAGGGTGAACTTTTAAGCAGAAAATCCAGTCTTGGGTTGGCATACTTCAGTTAACAAGAACAGTTAGCCAAAAGCAGAGCTATAGAAGCCAAAAGGCAAGGTTAGTACATTTAGAGATGTTCTCAGAACTCTGGACCTTGCTGGAGTAGGTCTTTGTTATAGTGTTGGCAGATGGTGCTGTAACCTGCTGAGTTTCACAGCCTGAATATACTTCCACCATGGAGTCAGCTGTGCTAAGGTCTGGGGGCATGCTATGTTCTGGGGCCCTGTTATGTTCCCCACTGGTCTTCGTGAATGAGTCAAGTCGTGGACTCACCCTGCTATAAAGAGGTAGTTAGACCCAAGGACCATTAATTTTACTGAACTGATACATAACTGGCCTTATAGTTTAAGATGCGGGGCCCACAGTTCATCCAATTAGAATGAGAATTCAACAGCCCAGCCTGTGCTGATAGCAGAGTAGTTAGCCAGGGGGACCAAGAGAGCAGAGACTGGTACCAATTATTTATGTCTTTGTCTCTTTCTTTTGGAGGTTTTCCCCGACCATGCTAAGAATTTCTCCAATTACTCCTTAACAAAGAAACAAGTTTCTCCCAAAGTCATGCATAGTCTCCTTTGCAGGAGCATTTCTGTAAAGGGATCTAACTGTTGTTTTAATTCAGAAATGGAAATTTAGTATCTGTAGGTCCTAATCAACCTGTCTACTTCGTTTGGAATGTATCAGAAGAGGCACGTTTAGTCAGTTAGTACATGCATACATACATCAAGTAGTCTCAGGGACTCAGTACTATCATTGTTATCCAGATGAATTAACCCATAAGGCAGAATAGCAGGCATCAGGATAAGGGGAAGTGCCCAGGTAAAGTCCTCTAATGCTAATTTGGGGTTCCCCAGTCCCAGTGAGTTTTGTCTGTCAATGGCTGACAGTCTGGTTAGTTCCTATCAGTGAGTTTTGTCTGTCAATGGCTGACAGTCTGGTTAGTTCCTATCTGTTTGTAGTACAGGGAACAGGTGTTTAAGCATACCCAGCAATCAAGGCCTTTTCTGGCTCGAAATGAGTAACTAAGTGGCAGACATTGCCAAGAGTAGAAAAGAGGGATGGGGTCACTCAGCTACTAGGACAGTGGGGATGGTCTTCCTGGGCAGTGGCTCTGGATGTGTTAACTGCTTTGCAGGGGTGAATTGGCCTGGGCCTGGTATGGAGAGATCTTTGTTAGGACCCAAAGGCCTGGGGACCTCGAGGAGTAGTTTAAATGTATTCGTAGGTCCCTTCCTGCGGCATAAAGTCAGGTCCCCTCAGGTTATCCCTGTTTCCCAAAGACCCAGAATCGTTTAAAGGATTGTTTTAGGAATCCTCTGTTTCACAATGACAATTTTTGCGATGGAAACTCCCTTGTTCCTGGCAACTAAGGGGTCCAGCTGCCCAGCATGAAGAGAATTATAACTCTGTATCCTTATCTCAAAAGACATACTCCCACCTATCTCCCTAATACAACTGGACACTAGAAGTGGGTATCAGTGAGCGATGGTCAAGATGGGATATGGGTTGCTGGTCTGTGGCCACATTAGCTATCTCCTACCTATATCTGTCTTCTTCAGTTCCCAGGTCCATGTCTGTGGGTGGTGGGTTTGGATCATGACCCTATATTCATACCCATAGGACAAAACATAAGACTCAGGAAGAGTTAGAGGGGCAGGGAGTGGAAAGGCCTGTGGCCTGATGAAACCTTAATTTTAATGGGTCCATAGTTCAGGAGGCAGTCCATTTGACAGTGACATCCGTGGCTTCCACATTTTGACCTGGGTGTGGTGGACCCTTGGTGTAATACCAGCTACCTTCATAGCTATAGCAGTGGAGAGAATCACTATGTATACATTTAAATGCTTCTTTGGATACCTGCTAGACACAGACTGTCTCACCAGAAACAAGGGGAAACAGGTGATGGATCTGAGTTTGCCTAGGTCTCTTGGGTAGTCAATGAATAGCCTTTATGGAGGACTGGAGGGCCTGTAGTGACTTGAGGAAGGAGTGGTTAGAGAGTTCTGCCAACTGCTGCTCTCTGAGCCTGGGAAGCAGTGGGGGAGGTCTTCCTAACATTATCTCATGGGGGCAAATCTCTCCTATATGGGCTGCAGTGGCCCAAATCAAAGCAACGGAAGGAGGCCTATCCATCCTTTGCTGGACTCTAATGAGAGATTTGTTAGAGTTTATTTTGACGCCCTGTTTATTCTTTTTACCTGACCATAAATCTGTAGTCAATATACAAATCAGTTTTTAGCTTTAGCTATTAACTGAGGTTTTGACTATAAAATTCAGACCATTGTCAGACCCCATGGCTAGGGGTAGGACATATCAGGGGGCCAGTTCCTGGAAGAACTTTTTATGCTACTATTTGAACAGCTTCAGTCCAGGTGGGGAATGCTTCTAACCACTTGGAAAAAGATAAGACTAGGAAGTATTTGTATCTTCCCCTGGAAGGCCAGATCTTGGTGAACTTAGTTTTCCCATCTCTTGGGTGTTGATCTCTCATTTAGACCCCTTCGTAGCTATGGGCTCTCTGTTTTGGATTTACTTGAACACAAACCTGGCATCTGGCTAAGACATCCCACACTAGACTAATAAGTATAATATAATATACTTAAGTATACTTAATATAATATACTTATATTATAGTTATATATAATATAATATATAATACACAATGTATAACATATAATATATAATATACAATATAATACATAATATAATATCGAATATAGAACATATAATATACAATATATGTAATATATAATATAGTATGTATTATAATATATGCTATATAATATATAATATACATAGTATTATATAAATAATATATAAAAGCATACTATACAATATATAATATACCATATAGTATATGATACACAACATATAATATATAGTATATAGCATGATATATGATATAATACCTATATGATGTATGACATAATATATCATATATTATATTGCGATATATAATATATGATATGTAATACATGTGTTATGTGATGTATGTTGCATGCCCATATTATATATATATATCATATATCGCATCATATATTATATATTATATGCCATATATTATATATCATATGTCATATGTGTTATATGTTATATATTGTATATATCATATATCGTATAGCATGTATATCATATGTTATATTTTATATATATCATATATCTCATATCGTATATTGTAGATCATATATCATATTATATTATATATTATATATTATATAAGTAGCGTATAATATATGGTGTGTTTTATATAATATATGATATAAGTATATTATATATATTATTGTATATAAGTATAATATACTTATATAAGTATATTATATGTATGTATATTATATATATAAGTATAATATACCTTGGTCTGAGCAATGCAGAAAGTTGTGTGGACCCCAGATGAGTATCCTGGTGAAGGTCAGTTCCTAGAGTTCTGACCACTGTTTCTGGAAGAATGATCTTTCCCTCTGGTGACCTCCGCAAACCTATGGATTCAAGCTGTGTAATTTTACATTTTGCATCCTCTATTTCCTCTGGGATATACTATGGAATCTCCAGTAACACCAGGTCAGGGTATGTTCTTAGAGTACCAATAGGCCCCACTGGACTTAGGGCTCTGGAGGAGCTCTGAGACCCCCTGTGTCTCAAGCTCTGCTCTCTGGGCATCTCAGTGGGACCTCCAAAAATGTTGTGGTGTATCCACCAGAGAAGACTGCTCATATATGGGTTTAAGCTGATAGAAAGTCTTTATTAGCCGGCTAGAGACTGCACTGGGTATTTAGAATCCCAGTGTAGTGCTAAGATTTACTCAGGGGAGCTTTAAAGCACAAAAGCCATGTTCTGGATTGACACACTTCAATTAACAAGAACAGTAGCCAGAAGTGGAAGTTCAGAAGCAAGAAACAATTACATTTAGAGACTTTACCCTAACTATGGACTCTGATGGATTAGGTCTTTGTTTTAGTTTTCTCTGGTGGTGCAGTCTATGTGCTGAGTTTTAGAGCCTGAATGGTATTTCCATCATGGAGTCAGTTGTGCTAAAGTCTGGAAGCCTACTAAGGTCTGGCGGCTGCTGCAGAACCAACTGAAAGTTTAATAACATTTTTTGGCTACTCACCCAGAACCTGAAAGCACTAAAGTAAAATGGAAGTATAACCCTACCTGGCATGTACCCCATCTTCTCCCCATGCCTCAGTTACAATGGTAGAGATCTGCAAAAGTCAGCACTCACGACTTCCTCATCCATTCTTGTGACTCTGTGTGTGGAGCTTCGTATACCAGTGGAGAAACTTTTTGAAACTGAAGGACACAATTATTTAACAAATAGCATTTACTTGACACCAATAATATTCCAGGCATGCAACATAACAAGGCCATTAGCAATATCTCAATGTTTTGACACTTAAGTCATTGCTCCATTTTCTTTTTTTCTGACGAATGAAAACATAGATTAAAAAATGAGGTTTCTTGACCCTCAGTCCGTCTCCATTCACCTTTTCATGTCCTCAGCATCCTATACTGAACGTGATGTATATCCATTTACCAGATTACTTCCCAAACACCAGCTCTGCACAGGTTTCCTGGCCGTTCTCTTCTTCCGTGAAATGCCTTCTTCACATCCTTTAGCCATTTTTGTTTTAAGTTATTGTCTTTTTAGATTTGTTCTCCTGGTTTGCTTTTTAATATATTTGTGTGTTTTAATTATTGACCAGTAGTATGTTTTGCAAAATGCTTCTCTGATTCTGTTGCTGGTATTCTGTTGATGAAGTCATATGTTGTTGGTTTGCAACAAGTATAAGTGAAGTAATCTTGTCTGAGGAAAATGAGTATTGGTGTGCACACAACTTGATTTTGAGGGTCAAATATTAGAAAGTGTCCTATTTGTCAAGTTTCCAAATGGTTGCTATGTTTATTGTGATGGTTAGTATTAGCTCTCTAAAATCACTTGGGATTTTAATTTAGCTTCTGGGTATGCATCTGCATGATTGTCTTGTTGGTGCCAGTTGGGGGGGGGGGAACTCACCCACTATAGGTGGCACCATTCCCTGGACAAGGGATAAAGGATTCAAGATTGTATAAATGGGGAAAAATGAGCAGTGAATGCATTCATTTCTCTCTTCTGACTGCAGATATAATATGACCTACCAGCAGCACCATGCTCCATCTGCCTTGATTTCCCTGCCACAGTGTGCTATAGCCTTGAACTGTAAGCAAGCAAACCATAACAACAAAACAAAGAAAAATTCCTTTCTCTTTTCTCTGTTAAGTTGCTTTATTTATAGTATTTTATCACAACAGAAAAAATAATATTTATTAATACAGATAAATGGACCTACCTTAGGTATACATCTTAATAAATGTTTAAACTAAAGATATTTATCTAACTATTCCACAGATCAAATAACCCACCCTCAAGAAGACTCCCGTATGCTCCCTTCTAATCACTATACTGAAGAATAGCCTCCTTCCTCCTGACTTGCCCTTGACTCCTTTTCCCTTCTCCATCTGAACTTCCTCTCCTCTCTTCTCCCTCCCCATTTCTCCTATCCGTATTTTCTCTCTCTGCTTCATGTCCACCCATCCTCCTCCACACTCTTCCTCTCCCTCTCCCTTTTACCAAAATGCTAGAAATGAAACCCAGGCTATCAGACATTTTAGGCAGGCGCTCTGAACTCCACCACCCCCTGTTTGGGACCCATATAAATTGTGGCATTATGTACATATTTAATATGTCTTTCAGTTGTCAACTGAAATCCTCCATATGTCACTCTGAGATCAGGGGCCCTCTCAGAGTGACATGGCATAAGACAGAAGCATCCAAGGAGGACAGGTTATGTCTGACCAGCCTTTCTCTACTACCAACCTGCTCAATTGGAAGCACCATACCCCCTCATACTTTATGGAACTTTACACTATGACTGACCTAGTAGAGTTCATCTTTCCCCCACCTATATATTTCCCAATCCAGAGTGGCTGCCACCAGTTCCCATTAACTCTTTCAACACCAAAGAGTGGCAAACAATAATAACTGAGACTTGGAAATGGTGGTGGCTTGTGTTCTGTTAGGAAAGTTAAGGACAGAGTCATGGGTCAGAGCCCCCTTTCCAGCACAAGATCCCCCAATAACAAACAAATTCAGATTATTATAGAGCCAGCTTGGAAAGATATAAATATACTCACCCAAAAGAACTGAAAAAGAAGCCTATTAACTTGTCAAAAATTATTGAGATTGTTGAAGAGTGGAAGGAGTGAGAATATGAGCAAAGAGGTCAAGACCATGATTGAGACATTCACTGAAACAGTTTACCTGAGTTAATGGGAGCTGAGCAACTCTGGCCAGACAGGTAAGGAACCAGCATAGGATCAAGCTAGGTCCTCTGAATGTGGGTGACAGTTTTATGGCTGGGGCAGACTGCAGGGCCACTGGAAGTGGCACCAGGACTTATCTCTACTGGCTTTTTGGGAACCCATTCTCTTTGGATGGATACCTTGCTCAGCCTAGATATAGTGGAAAGGGCTTTGGTCCTTCCTCAGAGCCATGTGTCTTATCCTTTCTGAGGAGTAGATGGGGGTGGGGTGGGATAAAGGTGGAAGGGATAAGAGGAGGGAAGGGAGTGCGAACTGAGATTAGTATGTCAAATGAAAAAAGATGGCTTGTTTTCTTTATTAAAAAATAAAATTAAAAAGTGAGGGAAAAAATCACTGAGATCCTTCAAAATCCAGAAGAGATCCGATCTGATTTCTATGAGAGACGATGTGAGGCAACCTGCCTACACATTTGCTTTGACCCCGAGGCTTCTGAAATTAAATGAATGATGAACACTGCTTTACTGGGCCTAGCACAAGGTAATATTCTAAGAAAACTGCAAAAACTTAGTGATTTGCTGATATGAATACCATCCAACTACTGGAGGTAGCCAATAAGGTGTTAATAAACTGGGAACAAACTACAAAAAAAAAACAGACCAAAGGATGAAACAAAGAAGCCCTCCTGGTGACAGGCACATCTGAACCCAGACCAGGGCAAAGCAGAGCAAGGTCAAAGCCCCACAGTCCCTTACAGAAGTACCCGTGTGTTTATTGCAAGGAAATAAATACTTGAAGAATTAATTCTCCAATAACTTACATTATGGGTAAAAGCAAAGGACAAGAGGCCAAAGAAGAACCATTCTCCATACCAGATTGAGTGTCACCCTCTTCCCCACAGCAAACGTCACTGGGCTGGCCAAACTCACTCAGATTGAAGCAGACTGGCCTCCATTGAAGCCTATGGTCAAAATGAGAGTCAAGGGCTACCTAATTTAACTTTGTGTTGGCCACTGGTGCTGAATATTTTGTTGTTCCTAGGCCTACAGGTCCCATGGAAAAGGGGCAAGATCATGGTAATTCCTGGTGCTAGAGAGATGGCTCAGTGCTAAAGAACACTGGGGTGCTCTTCCCAGCACCCACATAGTGGCTCACAGTCATCTACAAGCTGTTCTAGGGGACCTGATGCCCTCTTCTGATCTCTGCAAGCATAAGGCACCAAAGAGGTGCACAGATATACATGTGTGCAGAACACTGACACACGTAAAATAAAATTATAATTAAATAAAAATAATAATGGGAGCTACCAGGGCCCAAACCAAGCATTTCTTCTGTGAATCTCACACTTGCACAGGGGCAGGGCACTGGCTGAAACAGGATTTTTTTTTTACCTAATCAAATGCCTGATACCCTTGTTAGGAAGAGACCTGCTGTCCAAATTAGGGGTCTGCATCTCCTCTGTTGATGGTACTGACTGCCTTGGCTTGAAGCGAGCCAGGAGAAACACCTCCATGATTCTGTCCATCATGAGAAATAATGAAGAATCCATTCAAAGCCTGCAGGAACGATTCGGTTATGAAAACGTGGAGCTCTCACTTTCCCAAGATGTGGGCTGAAAGGAGTCCACCTGGACTAGCCATCAGCCATTCACCTAGTCTGGATGAACTACTGCCTGGGACCCACCTGGTAATATTATGACAGTATTTTTTACCTCAGGAGGTCAAGATTGGTATTCAGGCTTATCTTAAGAGTCTATTAGTGATTGGGCTGCTCCAAAATCACCAATCTTCATAGAATACTCCTCTGTTACCTGTGAAGAAAGCAGGCACAAAAACTACTGACCTACCCAGGGCTTGTGAGCCATCAACAAAGCCACAACAGCCATCCTACCAGTGGTCCATAACTACACATTACTGGGCCTTATATCTGCAGAGGTCCAATGGTTCATCTGTCTAGGTCTGAAGGATGTCTTCTTCTTTTGCTTTCAAATGGCACCCATAATAAGTCAGCCAATATTTGCTTTTGAATAGAAAGGCCCAGTCACTGGCCAGACAGAGCAATTGACTTGGAGCTGATTGCCCCAGGTGTTCAAAAACTCCCCTGAAAGATTTAGAGAAATCCTTAAAAATGATCTGCATGCACTCCGAGAGCAGATGTAAAATGTTCACTCATTCAATAGGTGGATGATCTGCTCCTGGCAAGCACCACCTTGAAGAGCTGCAGTGGGGAAACGGAGGCCCTGTTATATCTGATATAAAGGGCTAGATACAGGATATCCCCAAGAAGGCCCAACTCTGTCAAAAAGAGGTTAGTTAACTCCTTGGGATTTCAGGTCTCAAAGGACACTGGGCTTTGTGGCCTAAATGAAAGAAAACCATCCAGCCCTTCCAGCCCCAAGGATCCAAAGACAAATTCAAAGACTTCCCAGGGGCAACCAGCTTTTTTAAGATTTGTATCCTACATGACTCATTGATAGTAAATGCTTTGAGACTCCCAGATGTAACCCGTCAAATCAATATGCTCATCCACGAAAAGAAATGATTGGCCCTGATGATTACTTGTGGCACATCTACCCAAATAGTTAGGCACAGTGACAATTGGATAGCTACCATGCCTGTGGTTTCTGGATACCACTGTTGTCTTGGTGGAGGAAGCAAGCAAACTGATTATGGAGTTGTAGACAGAGTTTTCTTTGGACCACCAGCTCCCAAATAACTACACAGGGACTTATTAATTATGAAAGCTCAGCCTTAGCTTAGGTTTGTGCCACTAGCTCTTATAATTTAAATTAACTCATTTATTTTAATCTACATTCTGTCACGGACTCGTTACCTCATCTCTCCATACTATTCATACTACTCCATGTCCCTGATATCTCTCAAGTGCCTAGATTCATCTACTACTTCCTTCCTCTCTCTCTGCACAGAAGTCCCACCTTTACCTCTTGCCTAGCTATTGGGTGTTCAGCTTTTTCTTAAACCAATCACAGTGTTGGAGGAAGGCCCGCTTGTTGGTTCCCAGCTGCCTGGCTAGCTCAGACCCAAAATAATCACACAGAAACTCTATTAATTAAATCACTGATTGTCCCATTATCTCTAGCTTCTTATTGGCTAACTAGTACATATTAATTTAACCCATTTCTATTAATCTGTATATCACCATGAGGTCGTGACCTACCAGCAAAGTTTCAGCATGTCTATTTCCAATGGCAGCTCTATGGCGTCTCTCTGACTCCGTCTCCCTTCTCCCAGCATTCAGTCCAGTTTTCTCCACCTACCTAAGTTCTGCACTATCAACGGGCCAAGGCAGTTTCTTTATTCATTAACCAATAAAAGCAACACATAGACAGAAGGACCTCCCATACTATCACAGCAAATACATCTTCACACAGTATAAAAATAGCTTAAATTCCTCATGTAGTCACAACCCTTATGGACCACTGAAGAGAGCCATTGTCTCACCAACCCATGTATGAGCTATTGCCAGAGAATCCATTGAAGAATCCCCTGGGTATATCTGGAAATTGTCAGAGCATTAAGCCTGGCTACTTTTCCCTCTATTGAGTCAGGACCTCCTTGCCATGACTACATTGAAACAACAAACAGGATTTACTTGAGCTTCCCAGACCTCACAGTTTAGCTTTTGGCCTTCCTGTACTACACCCTCTGGGGAAGTAGCTTCATGTTGGATAGGAGGTATCTGGCAGAATATGCAGTCACATACACACACACACACACACACACACACATACACACACACACACACACGAAAAAGAAATATTTCAATCAGGGACCCTTCCAATGTGGTAGTCAGCACAACAAGCAGGGCTGCTGGCCTTAATCAGGATCCTGGAATTAAGCAAATGACAGAAGATGGATGTCTGTACAAAATTGGGGTGTGCCTTCACTGCCCTTCTTATACATAGGGCCCTCTATATATAGAAAGAGGACTCCTCACCTAAGGAGGAAAGTCCATTAAGAATCAATCCTAGATCCTATGCCTTAAGGAAGCAGTCTGAGATCCTGTAACCACAGGCTATCAAAGGGTGGACATGGAAGCAAAATGAGCAGCCACGGCAGTGACTCCTTGGACCTCCCTTGGGAAAATTTTAATCATCTTAGCCCTGTGTAAGTGCCCAAGCTATACTCCGAAGGAAGTGAGATCCTGATGACCTCGTCACGGGAGAGTTGGTCCTACCCTTCATAGGAGAGCTGGCCCTTGCACTTGGGAAAACTGGCTCCATCCCTCACCTGAGGGAGGTGGTACCAATGACTGGACTGACCAACTCAGCTACCACACAGGCACATATCTAGGACTTTGAGTTGGCACTCCTCAGCATCAGCTCCATCTATGACCTGCTGGGGTGCATGAAGAGACTGGTTCTAAAGAACCATACCTGTAGGATCTCCAAGACTTGGAGCAACAGCAGGATATCTGAGAGATTAGGTGAGGGTCCAGTATTGATGGTGTAGCAGAAGCCAGAGGCCTTGAACCTGACCAACAGCACACTCCATAATGAACATTTGCCAAAGGGAATATACCGCACAATATACAGCAGCTGCAATGGTACTGAGATGAATGACGAGGCAATGGAGTGGTGGGAAAGTTGGGGGGCAAAGTAATGGTTTTTTGCTTTTTTATTTGTTTTGGTTTTTGTTTACTTTTTCATTAATATCTTCGTTTGTATTTTTATTTCTTACTTTTTGTTGTCTCTTTTTAAGTGTTTCCTTTAGGAGAGGATGTAACAAGGATGGAGTACAGATACAGAGGGACTGAGAAATGGATGGGATCGGGGACCATGATGTGAAATTCCCAAACTATCAATTAAGAAAGGTGTTAAAGAAATAGGCCTGTTGATAGTGTTTGTTAGAATCCTACTTGGTTTGTGGATTAATTTGAGAAAGGTTGACAACTTATTGTCATGGCACACTCCTCGTCATGTATTCAGTTCATAATGAAGTATTGTGGAGAATGACAGCCTGCTATGGGCACCAAGCATCCCTCCATCTTATTACTGTGTATGCCAAAAATGTAGGGCATCGATGAGTCTTTACCTTGACTATTTCCTATGGTCATATTTTCAGTAAGCAACCCCGAAGGACGAAAAACATCATCCAGACAAAGGGTGTTTTTATTTTCTATAAAGGCAGCAGAATTTTCAGAATTACCACTACTTTCTTGTAATGAAAGCCGCTGGTTAATTTTATTTTTCACTCTCTCCTTTGTTTTGTCTTTTGGTGCAAAGCAGAGAATGTGGCGACATTGAGAAGAGGAACAAGTGAAGGAGACCAGTGTGTGTCAAGTTGACATAAAACTAGCGAGGGCAGTGCGTTTTAGGTTTAAATGGAGGGAACATTGGGATTTCACTCTCCTGGACAAGGCATAAACCTGCCTATAATTATCTTAGCCCTTTTCTCACAAGGTGGTTTTAAAATGTCCTCGTTGCTTTGGAGGAGAGGAGCTTGTTGCCTTGGTTACCGTTCTATTGCTGTGAAGAGACACCGTTACCAAGGCAACGTATAAAAGAACATGTCTAATTAGGAGCTTGCTTGCAGTTTTGTCTGTGACCATCACGGTGGGCAGCGTGCCAAGAGTCAGAGAGGTATGGTGCGGGAGAAGTAGATGAGAGCTTATATCTGACTCACAAGCAGGGGGCCCAGAGAGGGATAATTTCTCTCATCAAGGTGGTTTGTCATGGGTGCCTACGCTCTTCTGGAAATTCAAAGTCAAGGCGAAGGACAGCATTTCTTTCTGTGCCTTCAGCAGCATAAAGGAGGCAGATAAACCAAATGAAGGCAGAAATATTGGGCTCTCATCCTGCTTTTAGTTCCCTCATGGGCCTCAGTGAGACGTCAATGCTTGCTTGGCATGAGCAGCTTCTAAGAGCCCATCACACTTTCATCCATGCACTATTAGGTAAAGGCTTGCGGTGTTGTCTGCCATGGCTCACATCTGGAATCCCAGTATCCAGGAGGCTGATATACGTGGATGATGAGCTCCAGACCAGCTTGGGCTATACAGGGAGACCTTAGATGTCTGATTTGCATTCAGTTACAGAACTGGGTGGGGTCCCAGACTGGCAGGTGTGTCTGTTATCTCATGCTTTAAAGAAGTAAGCTCCTCTTTGGTGTGGCTCTGTACATCCTAGCTCACTCGTGTAGGCTGGTAAGAGCTGTCGTCACTGGATCTAAAGGGCAGGGAAAAGGTCAAAGTTTCTATGCTGACTGACTTATTATTATGTCACATGTATTGCTTTGGTTACTTTTGATTCTGTGACGCATATTCTTTTCTTAAAGTGAAAGAGAAATGCTTTATTTGTAAGAAATGTAACTCTTTATTTGTAAGAAACATAATTCTTTCATGAGAATGTCATTTGTTGTTAATAAATTGTTTTTAAAAAAAAAACACAAGCAGCTATGGCTGAGGAGATCTCTCACTGCTCTCCCTGGGGAAAGTTCTTGCTGTGCAAGCCTGAAGTGTAATGGCGTAAATGAATGCAGACAGAAATTGTAATAAATCTATACAGCTTTAATTGGGAAATAGACTTACAGAACCAGAGGTTCCCGCGGAGAACAGGAAAGCAGAAGGGGCGGCCAGGAGCATGCCCACAATCTTTATAAGTAAAAAATATCCTCGGGGGACCCCGCCATACAAGTAAGGTGACTGGCTGAGTCTCTCCTACACTGAAGAGCTGAGTTCAGGTCCCGGGCACCATCTGGAAGGGGGGGAAGGGGAAGCTGCGGTAGAAATGTAAAATAAATGAAAATGCTATTTAAATAAAATAAAAAACGAAAAAAAATACTTAAAAGGTCATATGGGGCAATTCACATCGGTAATACCGGGGTTGCTAGCAGATACAGTACAATCCTGAAGGTTTGTTAGGAAAGCCACTCCCTTCAAATCGGACAGTTCCAGGTTTAGTGAGAAATTCTGTCTCAAAAAGTAGGGTGGGGATCAATAAGGAAGACATTCAGCCTTAACCACCCGTCATGCACACACCACAGAGGGGGCAGAGGAGAGGAAAAACATAAACAACTGATAAAAGCATTGTTTATTGTGAGGCGATGCTCCTTGCTGGACAAGCACGAGGACCTGAGTTTAATTCCCAAAAGCTACATATAGAAAAGCCAGTTGCTGTGGCACACACCTTTCATCTTGGCCCCAAGGCAGGCGATCCCTCAGGCTCCCTGGCCAGCCAGCCAGCCAGCCTAGGCTACTTGGTAAGTGCTGGAGCAACACGAGCCTTTGTCTTAGAAACAAAAGCAAGGTGGATGGCATTTGCTGTCCTCTGGCCTCCACACATGCACGTGCGCATAACACATGCACACATTCAGCTATATTTTACTAGGTGTGTCATGCACACACATATAATAGGAAACTATGAGAAACATTAAAATTAGATCCTCAAACATATTTACATTAAAATAATACTTTTCTGGTTCTTTGTCATGACATTGAACATTGAATGGGGGTCTTATCGAGCGCTACATGATGGATGTCTTCCACTGAACTGTATCAGAGCCCTTAAATATAGCTACTTAAGGTAAAATTAAAGTCTCAGCATCTTTTGGAGAAAAGGAAACCTCTGTGCCTGTTTTTGTAGATGGTGAGACTAGTTACTCGGGGGGGAACAAGAATAATGTGGGAAGACTTTCCCTATTAGACCCCAAACCTTTTCAAAGCTGCAATAATAAGGCAATGGCCTGGGGGCCCAAACTTAGACATGCAAAGCAGTGGAAGAGAACAGCAAGCCTGGAAGCTGCCCTAAGGATATACAACTGCTTTGTGTTTAATAGGATTTCATCGTAAATGAGTCTGGAGAGAAAGGCTTTTCAACATATGATATTAGGATACCTGCACATTTATCAAGAAAATATGAAGATGGGCTTCTAGCCTCATAGTGTTTCCATGCTAGGCCTTGAACATGTTAGGAAAGCGCTCTATCTCCAGCCAGTATCCTTACATTTTACACACAAATAATTCCAAGTGTCATGGTAACGGAAAAGTAAGTGACCCAGTGAAGAAGGTTATATACAACATACTTACAAGACAAAGGACTGAAGTTAGAACAAATAACTCTCATTAATAAATTTGAAAAACTGACAAAATCCAACAGGAGGAATTGCCAAATTCCTTGAATAAATGATCAACAAAAGAATAAATCCTAATGTCCAACAGGCATTTGAAAACATGCTCAACAGTATTAATAATCGGAATTGTCAAAGGAGGTGACGTCATTTTTACCTTCTCTGGGCTGGAAAAATAATGTCAGGTAATACCAAGTACTGGCCTGCAGGTGGCGCAACAGAAACTGTTGAACGTGGATTGTAAGGTTAGAAACTCAGTTACTGTTAGACAATGTTAGGCAGCATTCAGTTACATTGAATGTGTGCTCATTCCACAAATCAGTAATTCCATTCTTAGAAAGATATGCCAGAGACACCTGTGTTTATGTACACATGTTGTAATTCTTTATGACCAAATCATATTTTGTATATTTTTGCCTATTTTTAGCCCATTTGTATGTTGCTGTTAAACTCTAGATTCGATAAGTCTTTAAACTCACCCATGTTTCTTAACTCCTTATTTTGTTGATCAAAGTCCTAAAAGTAATTTTCCAAATATCATAGAAAACAACTAGATTGTTATCACAAAAAGAAATATTTAGTGTTGGCATTTAAATTCACAACACATTAATTGCAGTCTTAAATTTCACTGAAAAGATTTTTGGGAAAAATTGATAGGTCCATGTCATTTTACTGCCTAGGTTTTATGTGAACCAAATTTTAAAGTATATCAATTATGTTACGCTCTGGTTGGAAATCTTTGTTTAAACTTCCATAACTTCAAGTTTCAGTATACATTTAAAACTTAAGTATGTGTCAAACGATTGGAGTAAATGTAAACAATTACATATTGTGTGAGTTTTCATCTTAAAATATTTTGCAATCAGGACTGGGGCTGTAGCTCAGTTAAAGTGCTTGCTAAGCACATTTAAGGCTTTGGGTTTTGTCTCCAGCACCACATAAATGGTGCATGCTGCTGCATACCTGCAATCCAGAATTTGGGAGATGGAGGCAGGAAGATCAGAAGTTTAAGGTCATCCTTGTCAATAGAAGGAGTTCAATCCTGGCCTGGGCTAGAGATCCTAGGTCAAAAATTATTTGTCAATAACTGCATTTTTATGTATTTATTTATTTTGTGGTACTGGAGATTCCTTGAGGATGTTAGGTAAGGGCTTTACCACAGAGCTATATCTCTGTAGACATGCATAGAGATAATAGATGGTCTTTTTAAAATTTGATACATGAATATAATATCCAGAAACATCGAAAATGAATTATAGGCTGGGCATTGCGGTGCAGTCCCTTAATCCCAGCACTTGGGGAGCATAGGCGGACTGATCTCCTGAGTTCAAGGCCAACCTGATCTATAGAGCTAGTTTCAGGACAGCCGGGGCTACACAGAGAAACCCTGTCTCAAAAAAACAAAAAAAAGTAAATACATGCAGTTCTCAGCCTAGAAAAAATATTTCTCTGTGTATAGACGGAATGCATGCTCATAAAATATAGCAAATGAGATAAAGTGTTAATATGTTGATCTGAGTAAAGGGTATATAGGTGCTCTTTAATAATTATTCACGAAAATTATCTAAAGCCCAAATTTATTTCTAATAAATTGTTAGAGAGAAAAAGGGGGTACAGACTGACACAGTGACCGGTGAATTCACAGTGTGCTTGGCGGTAAATGCATCTTTTGGATGAAAATACGGGAGAATAGTGCTCACTATTGCTCTTCAGGCAGTCACAGGTCTTTGTGAACAAATTTTCATAACTAGCTGCTATTCAAATTTTCCTTTCTTTGTCTGAGTATGGATTGTCCTTCAAGTGGACAGCATTGATGTTATCAGTATCCATGGAGATTCGGTTTCAGGACAGTCTGGGAATAGCAAAACTAGCCATGGCTGAAGTCCTGTATTTTCAAAAACTTTATAATTCTATTTGCATGAAACTTTTAACCCAATACATTTTATTGTTTTATTTTTTATTTAAGCTCATTTTTTTACTTTGTGGGGAGGGAGGAGGACTTAGCACAATCTTAGGCATCCCAGGCTCTTCTGAACTATGTAGCCTAGGGTGCCCTTATTCTCCTACACCCCTCCTCACATCCCTAGTAAGGATTACAGATATGTGTCACCATGCTCTGTTCCATATATCTTAAATCATTTATAGTTAATTTATAATGCTTAATACAAGGTTAAGTGTTCTGTAAATGATAGCTATACTGTGTTGTTTGAATGAATAATAACAAGCCAAAAAGTTGCACATGTCCAATATATACATAACCCCTCCAAAAAATAGTTTTGGCCATAAATGTTGAACGCAAGGGTGCAGAATCTGCAGGTAAGAAATTCTAGCAACAGTGTCCCAATCCACTCACATCTGCTGTGTGGAAGTTCTTCTACAGCACTTCAGAAAGGCCATTTTCTGTTGACCTTCTTGGCAAAGCATTCTTATGGCCTTGTCTTTAACGCCTGTAGCCTGATAAATTTCATCCCCAGACAAAAGTGTCATTATAAAGGACATCTTTGATTCAGTGAGGGGGTGCAGGTGGAGGAATTTATCATGATATCATGTATAAAACAAGAACTGCAACACATGTCACCTTGGAAATACTAAACATTCTAGAGACGAAAGGAGGACAGCTGTGCAATGTGATTCTGTTTGTGAAATTTTGGTGCTAAAGTTGTTATAATAAATGTTATAATAAATATAAAATGTTATAGCATGCTGTAAAAAACACAAACGCACCAAATATTCTAGTTGAACGTAATTTTATTGTTATTGTTATCATTGGCATCATCATTAGCACAAAACTAAATCCACTATCAAAAGAACACAAACACATTGCAAAGGCATGTGTCTTGTTGACAATGAGTCAGTAACATTATCTTCATGTAATAGGGATAGCACCCTGAGGCTATAGACCGTATCACAGCTTGATAATCAATTCAATAATTCACCAACTTTATTGAGCACCTAGGCACAATGGAGGATTTAAAAATGCATACAAGAATCCCTGCTTTCAAGACGTTTACACTCTAGTAGGAGGTATGGAAGAACAGCAAGAACATGGGGCCACATGGGGTCTGTGACATAATGGAATCAGTGCATGTTGACGAACTGTTGGAGGGGGGTATCACAAAACTAATGCCACATTCAGGTGGAGGAATATAGGGAAGGGGCTCCATGCAGACAGTAGTGGCATTGGAGCTGGACTTTTGGAAACTGGGGGCCTTTGAGTGTGGTGGAGAGCAGTGCAAGTGGGGAGACAGTGTGGGCCAGAGAATGGTCTTGAGTAAGATCGTGGAATGTTTGCAGAGAGAAAAGCACTGCATTTGACTGGCCTATGCAGTCCATGCACATGGTGTAATAATACGCAGAGAGTTATATGGGGACCAAACTGGCAATGGCTCCGAATGACAGGCTAAGATCATTACGCTGTAGTTACTCTATAGTTGTCTGCATCAACAAAATTAGCAATTAATTGTGAAGAAATATGGTCATGTTAGTTCCAGGTTCCTTACGGAAACATAAATGGTTTGTCAGCAATGTAATCACTTTACTATATGTATAAAAAATAGTCCTAATGGATAACAACAAACCACCTATAGCTAAAGTTCTCCTCTATTTGGCATGTAATTAAATTAATTAAATCTCTTGCTTCAAAGCCTTTATTCTTTTAATCCAGGCACCAAATCTCTTCTCACTCCCATTTCCAACATCATCATCAGTTCTTGTGGTACCCGATGGGTTGAAGTGAGCCTAATCTAGGATTTGAAAACAGAGCAGGTGCCCTGAAAGTGGGACACGTACCTTGAAGTGAGAGCAGCTGTGGTAGAGGCAGTGAGCAATGTCAGGAAAATAACAGGCAACTCTAAAGTTTTCCTTAACGTCTAGTACAGTTCGTTGAAAATGGAGTTCTACTCGGTTTGGTCAGGAGGACACGTAGAAGGATCTCAGACTCACAGTACCCGAGTAGGGTCTTCTTCTAAAGTTTCTTCTTACTAAAACGATTCCTTAAAGGAATTTTATTTAATCTGGGCTACAGCTTATTTAACGGCTCCAGGTTCTGAGGCTACTGAAGCTGTGTATAGACTAGGGAGACGTTCTTTCTTTGACTACGGAATCCTGATAGGCTTTGCCTGTGACTAACAGGTGAAAAGTTAGGAGCGTCTCCCATGCAGCGACAGTTTACAAATACTAAATGATGGTTGTTTTAGGTAACCAAGCCAAAGAAATATACTATACACAACCAACGTGTGACGACATTGAACAAAGATGCCATGGCCACACGGCATTTCGTCAGTCTTTCATCTCTTTCTTGGTGTGAGCCTTTCTCTGCAAGAAGTCATGGATAGCAGTAGTGAGGCCCCATGTCACACTGGACCTGAGAATGATTAGAGACCCCCCTCTATAAATCAGGAGTATTTTTCGACCTCTAGTGTCCCACACATCTTGAGCAGAGGCCCACAGGCTTGGCATTCTCTGCCAGCCAATATGAGACTGCATATTGGCAACCAGCACAATCAGAGGATACAGAACCAGGCAGGTAATCGTCCCATTCACACTACCGGACACCAAAGCAGGAACCCAATGGGGCAGGCCTTGCCTTGCTAAGCCATCCTGGATAGGATCCTTGAAGGAAAAATAGAGAGCACTGCCCAGGCTGTTTCTGACAAGAACTGGCCAGAAACCGCGATAATAGCCCAGTGACAGCCGCCCCCAAAGCCCATAAGAATTGAATTCCTTGAGGATGCTGAAGGTGCTAGGGAAACAAGCTTGCTTGCGAGCATCCTGAAGCACGTTTTGTACTCTTTCAAAGGGGCTGAGTGCCACAGCTTCTACCACACCGGACATGAGCCCTGCTGTCCAGCGCTGTCCAAGGGAGTGTGGCCCAACAGGGGAGAGAAAGCCCAGCAGACTATCATAAGTGCCAAACAACAGAGTCCCTTGCAGGGTCTTGGAGAGAAGAGGCGGGTAGATACCCCGGTAGAAGTACTGAGGGCCTTCATGCCAAAGCTGTCTCACGGCTTCTGACACGGCCATAGCATGGATCTGCTGCCGGAACACAACCTTATAGATAGGAAAGGTCAGAAAAGTAGACAGGAAGTTGGAAATGGCCCCCAGGGTGTAGGCCTGTGAGTGCCAGCTTTTCTTTCCTGGAACTTCTGCTCGTGTCCTGTGCTGAAGCTCCTTCCCGGCAGAGTTGTTCTGCTCCTCCATGCTGAGCACAACTGGATGCAGATGGAAGAAACTAGCAAAAGAAGACAAGAAGTTAGACTAACCATTTCCATGGCTCAGCAAGCGTTTTCCTGGCTTTGCCTGACATAGAACCAAGACAAAGTTACATGTCAGGAAACACATTTGACAGTTTCTAAGAACAGACATGCCCTTAGGTAGTTAATAATTTTTCAAATTTAAATCAAATTTTAATATATTTCCCTTGATAGTCACCTCTATGGTACTTTGATGACACCATAAAATTCAAACATTCAGAAATATTATGAGTAAAAATCATAGAAATGGGGGAAAGGGCTTAAAAACCTATTGTATTCAATTCTTAGCACAAAACTTCGTGTTTTAAAAATGCACATTTGTAAACTGGCTCTTTGGAGCCTATTCCCTATGGACGGATACCTTGCTCAGCCTTGATAGAGTAGAGGGACTTAGAGCCAGGCTTGTTGACTCCCCATGGGAGGCCTTCCCTCCTCTGAAGAGTGATGGGGTGAGCAGGAGAAGGGCAGGAAAGGGGAACTGGGGCTAGTATGTAAAATTTTAAAAAATGTGCATTTGTGTGTGTGCGCGCATGTACATGCACCCAGAGGCCAGAGGAGGACACTGGATCTTCTGGAGTTTGAGTCACCTGATATAGGGCAAGGACCTGAACCGTGGTCCTCTGCTGAGCTGCTGATTCACCCCAAACTTTGCATTTTATTACCTACTAGATAAGTAAGTTGTTTCTCTCTTTCCAAAACTACTTTTTGCTATGCTACAGGTTGAAATCAGGTAAGCGCACGGATGCCAGGCAAGTGTACAACCATATTCACAGGCTCCACCCCACAATTCTGTGCGTCTGTGTGTGGCATGTTAGTGTTCATTTTTATGTGTGTATGCATGCACTAACATACCACACAGAGACACACAAAATTGGAAATTTGGAGGTGAGAACCTCCTGCCACCTACCTCTGTAGATTCCTGCCCGAACAATAGCTGTCTCATGACAACACCCTACTCCTCGCTAATAGGAAGAAGCAACGCGCAGCTGCTCCTGGAAGTTCCATGCGATGAGGTTCAGTGCCTGGCAATTTTCAGGCTTTTTCTTTTATATGTATAGCTACATAATACAGCAGAGTTTCTCATTTTGTGCTCCACTGATATTTGGGAGAAGAGAATTTTTTATATTACTGTCTGTTTTAGCTACTGAAAGACGTTTATCAGTGTGCCTGGCTTCTGGCGCCAGCCATGATGCACATATGCTGATGATCAAAATAGCACCCAAAGGGGATGTAGCTCAGTTGGCAGGTGCTTTACTACTCTTCATGAAGGCCTGTGTTTGATCCCCATCACGACACAGACATGTAATGGTGCATATGTGTAACCCATCACTTAGGACGTAAAGTCAGGAGGATGAGGAGTTCAAGACCATCCTCAACTACTTATCAAGTTCAAGGTCAGCCAAGGAAACATAAGACCTGACTTAGGAAATTTTAAAGCATGAAGAAGTAGTATTAGAAGCAATTTGGGTACCAAGACACAGAAGGAACTTCACAATCAAGAACGAAACAAGAACTAGATGCAGTAGCACATTCCTGTAGTCTGAGCTACATGGGAGGAGGAGGGAGGAGGTTCAAGTGGATCTGAATTTCAAAAGCTGCCTCAGCAACAAGTGAAACCCTGTCATGGAGAAAGAAAGAGTGTGGAAGGAAAGAAGGAAAGGAGGGAAGGACGGGGTGGGAGGGAGGGAGGGAGGATAGGTTCCTACGCTTCTGAAAAGTGGCAGTGGCAGCAGGCATGTCAGGGAGAGGAAGCATACAGCTGGCCAGGTACAAACAAGGATGGAGAGAGCACATCCTGACCAGGGTAGAAAGCAGGCAGAAACAGGAAGTCTGGCAACAACTGTAGACAGCAAGTTTCACACAGAACCTGGGACAGTGTGTTCTGTGGTTGAGACTCTGGTTACAGTAACAGACTCTATGGCCCACTCGATAGGGACAATGGGAGCTCAGGCTGAGGCCCTGGCTGAGGAGTAGAGGGTCAGGAGCTGCATGCAGCCTATGCAGGCTTCTCTGGGATGCTGCACTCACAACTTGCCTTACAGCGCTTCTGAAGCATGTTCACTGCCTCTGAGACTGCTGAGTGGGAGCCATCCTCACCACCTCAACTCCGGGAAGCACTGTGTGGCATATAAACCCTTTTTATCTGAGTAAAAGCTAAATCTGCTATGCAGTACACTGCGTGGCCTAGAATCACCCTACGTGACTCTGCTTGGGCCTGGCCTCTGGTCCTGTTCTGTTCCATCCCTCCCCGTATCCTCCCATGTCATTTTGCAGCATCCCCTTTTCTGAAGTCACACTCGTTTCTTGGCAATGTGGGTGGTCAGTTTCTATGCTCTGCCCATTACCACCTCCCCTGCTCCTAGCACTCAATGTTATCCTAAAGCCTCAGCCTCCTTAACCTTAAGAGCAGAAGGACAGTAGAAGTGCTTATGTTCCTGGGATCCTGAGGCTAAGTACTCATCAGGGGCAAAGGTTCAAGGGAGCCATTTCTTACATCCTTCTGGAATAATTCTGGGCTTCTCACATTCACTTCCATATCTCAGGAGCTAAAGGGGGTCCTCCCCTATCTCTTCCTGACTTGGTCTCTCAGACCTCCAAAGCTACTGGAGTCTTGAACATTCCACAGCTCTTCCTTCCAAATCCTACCTTGGCCTTAACAAGGATAAGTGATGAGATAAAGGGTTTTCATATTTTCTAAGGCTCAGTTCAATAACATTCCAGTTCCTGCCCACCTTTTTATAAAAATCTGTTCATCAACTGCATAAGGTAGTCCGGCTTAGTAGAAGGGAAATGGTTTGGCACAATCATATTTTAAGCCTTGGTTCTGTTATTAACATTTTATATGACTTCAGAAATTTAATGACCTCTTGGAGTCTTTCTTACTTTTGTTATACAATTATCAGGCAGGGAACATTGTTCTGTAGTCATCCCCAAAGCTGTATTATATCACAAGGGCATGGGTATTGGTGATATTTTTTAACCTCTGGCTGATAATGAGGTCGCACTTTTGTACCACTTACTCCTTTTACCATTTCCACAAACACTTTTGCGGGATTAAAAGTGAACAGTAATTTAGAAGCACCTTACCTTAAGTATCTTCATACATCATTTTATAAATCTATTTGCCTGTATTTTGTACAGGGAAGAAAATTCAAGTTTTTCTTGTGGATTTTTCTTTGAAGAAAACTTTGGGGGACAAATAGCTGTAGAACTCGATTCTGTCCCCACCACTTTCTTAGCTGTGTGATCAGAAGAGAGGAAGGAATTGCACTGCCTCCCATTTTTCTGCTACAAAGTGGTGATAATAAGGCCTAACACAGAAGGCTGTCGTAAAGATTAGGAATATAAAATAAGATAAAGTTGCTGAGAATCTATGACTTTGTGGCTTCAATGTTTCAAATATCAGAAAAGATTATTCTGAGCCTCATTATCTGTCTTCACAGAGCACATGTTTCTGAAGAGCAGCTAGAGTCAGACGAAATGGCATGCTGGAACATATTCACTGGTCCTATGGGAGCCAGGAAAGATGCTCTATCAATTCAAAGGCTTGATATCATCCTCCAGGAGAACCTGGCACCCTAACACTAATTCAAAGTATGGGATGGAGAATGGGTTTGGAGCCTGCCTTGAGCAGTTATCATCTAAGCCCTATGATCTGGCTCCTATGTCTACAAACCTAATCAAATGAGCATATGGGAACACAGTCTTTCCAGGCTAGTCTAGTGAAAATGGGTCTCACCAGTCCTACATACGTCTGTTCATTTGGGGGAATTCTCAGCCAGTTCTTTGTTCAGCTAAAAACACATATTGATCATCTTTCAAAATCACTGTTAAATCACCATGGAGCTAAAGATAAATAGGATTTGGTGGCTGTCTTCAAAGGCATGGGAGTTCCGTGGGGTAGACAGTCATCGGTGGACTAAACCACACTGGAAAAAAAAATAAAAATAATCATAGTCAAAGAAGTAAGACAAGAACTATTTATTTTGCCCAGGACAGGGAAAACTCAGTGTTGGCAAGATTATGGAGAAAAGACAGCCATTATACACTGTTTGATGCGAATATGAGTTAGCATAGAAACTATGGATATCAGTATGAAGGCTCATCAAAAGAGTCAAAATAGATAAAGCCCAATGGTTCAGCTGTCCCACTCCTGATATACACCTGGAAAACATAAGATAGGCCTACAAAAGAGACACCCGAATTGTCCATTTGTTGCCACGCTATGCACAATGATTATTACAGACTCGGTCAAAGTGCTCGCTAACAAATGAGTAGATCATGAAAATGAGGCATGTAGATTAGAACAGTGGAGCATTATTCGGCCACAAATTATGAAACCTCTCATTTACAGCAGATTGGGAAGAACTGGATGCTACTGTTAAGTGAAATTCGTCAGGAACAGGAAGTCAAAGCTCTTTTTATACGTGGAAGCTTAAAAACTGTAGACCTGTAAGTAGAAGAGCAATTGTTAGGGAGTGGGCAGGTATGGGGCTCTAAGAAGGATGGCTCCATATGATAGATGCCTGCTGTATTGATCATGTTGAATGCGACATTACAGTGAACAGCACTCAAATGCTAGAGATCTGCACAAGCCAGGAGTCACTCTCTCCACAGCGTGTTTCAAGACTTCCCAGAACACTGAAATGTGCAATTACTATGTGCTAATAAAGATTTTCTCAGGGAAAATGTGGCACCGTCCTTAAGTAAGTCACCTCTTGTTAGGTGGAGGAGTCGAAACAGGCATTTTAGGCTGAGGAAGAGACTTAAAGGAGAGGAATTAATGTTGAGGGGGCAGGTCCTCCTAGAACATGGTGTCTAGTTTAGGCTTTGCATTCATAGAAGAAAGACTTTCCCTGGCTCCCATAAGAACGCTGGATATATTCCTGCATGCCACCTCATCTGGTTCTGACTGATCTTCTGGAATATATACTCTGTAGAGACAGAACAGTCCATGGTGGTGGTAGTAGTGGAAAAAACACAAAGCAAATAAACAAAGAAAAAACAGACATAGCAGAAACTAACCAAACGGAGTCATAATGATGGCCATGATTGTTTTCTCCACTGATGGATGTCATAGAGAACAAAACACTGGAATCAGACAACGCCCCAATCCTGCTCCGCCATTCCTTAGCTTTATGACTAATTCTCTTCAACACTCTGAACCTTACTATCATTATTGCTTTATATTTCTTTATTATTTTGGGGGGATGTGGTAGCAGCTAAGGTCAAATTATGACAAAATTGCTACCTTGTTCCAATGGTTGCATTGGGATCTTCTACTGGAGTGGCTGCCTTTATCCTCTTTTTTTTTTAAGTATTAGGGATCAAAATCAAAATCAGGTTTTTTTGTTTGTTTGTTTGTTTTTTCTTTTTGTTGTTTTTTGTTCTGTTTTGTTTATGGTTTTTGGTCTTTCGAGACAGGGTTTCTCAGTAGCTATGGAGCCAGTCCTAGAACTCATTCTGTAGACCAGGCTGGCCTCAAATTCACAGAGATCTGCCTGTTTCTGCCTCCTGGGTGCTGAGATTAAAGGCATGCGCCACCAGTGCCCTGGAAAAATCAGTTTTTTTAGATACTAACAAAATACTTTTTCATCGAACTGCATAACCAGCCCTGCAAGAAGCATTTAAGTTTTCCTCTTCAAAATGGAAAAGAAATGTATTCATGGGCTCTAGAGTTTGGTAGCCCTGGGCTAGCATCCCAGTGGTTCTAACCCAAGAAGTATGTGGCCTTACAGAGCTACTTCACCTCCTTGAAACTCGTAGTTTTCTTCTCTAAAACAAACAAAAAAAAAAGGTCTGCGATGCAGGGCTGCCGAGAAGTTTAAATGAAATAATGGATGGAAAGTTCCTGGCACAAAGGAGGCCTGCTGCCAAAAGGAGCCACTATCATTCCATCTGAACGCGTTACCTCCTAAACCTGCAAGCTTTTAAGGTTCATTTGTCAAAATTGGAGAATGTGACCTCATTAGAGCCATCCTTTGGTGTGCACTCTCACACATGTGGCCAGAGATAAGAGGTCTTCTGAATCCCAACGGACCTTGCTGGTAACTTCGCTCTAAAATGTTCTTGCTTCAACCTTTAAACACAATCAACTCTTTTCATTTTTTTTAAATTGGAACGGTCAGGTCTAGCCTCAGTTCCTTGATCCTATCCAGCAGGTCGAACATAATATCTGCTTTGGTGATGAAGCCAGTGGAAGCACAGACCAGGTGTCTGCTGTGGGGTTGTGGTCTAACATGATGGTACTAGGGAACAGAAGCAAGAGTATGTGAAAACCCACCAGGTACCCCCAGACCCACCCCTAACTCTACAAGGTCAGCCACCTGCCTCTTACGTGCCTCTAGCCACTCTTACCTTCCACCACCTCTACCTCCCTGTTCCATCCCCAAGAGGACAACAGTGGAGGTTTGCTACACAGCGGGTGCTTCCTCCAAATTTGGATTGCTTATACAAGTCCAGTAACTGCAGTTGTAAATAAGAAGGCAGACCAGAATAGGTTGAATACCTTAGCAGGTGGAAGAAGCCAACAGCAGTTGCAGGATTTCAAATCGTTCCTGTGCTTTCAAGCATCAGAAGTCCACAGCAAGCCCTGACTAGGGGCCTCCTAGCCACCCACCATCTATCTACACAGGGAAGTGATACCTGCTGTCTAAGAACCGAAGGCAGGGGAAATGGAGCAGGTTTTCTAGCCTCTGGCTTCACGGCCCATTCGATCTGGAAAGCCTTGCATGCCGTTTCCATGGAGTTGCTCCTTCTCTGGGGCTAGTGATGCCAAAGCCAGCAAAGAAGAAGTCCCCTGAAGAGCTTGCAGAGGGCAGCCTAGCAACCTATCCTTGAGCCAGGAAATGAAAGAGCTATATCAGCTGCCGAGAGCTGTGGTGTGGGCTAGGTCAAATGGTGTTTTGTTTCTAACACTTCTTCCTTCAGGCAGGTGTTGAAAGAGGAGGATGTTTTGAAGATTATAGGGTAGCGATTCTTAACTGTTTTGAGGTCATGGGCCCATCTGAAAATTCACAGAGCAACGGTATCAGAAAGAAGTGTTCTAATCTTTTGCATGCAATTTCAAGAAGGACTTGAGGTAGAAACTTCTGCTCTGGGATTTTGTGACAGATAGGCTGTGGACGAACATCTAAGTGGCAGGCCCATTTGCTGACAGCCTTCAGCATGGTGTGGTGTTTCAAACAGTGGTTCACAGATCTCCACAACCCAGAATCAGTTGTAGCAACAGGTAAAATACAAATGACAGTTTCCATCCCCAGCCCCAGTAAAGCCGGATCCCCAGAGCTGGAGCCTGGGAAGGTGCATTTCGAACAAGCCCTCAAATATCAATGTGATAGGCAGCTGGGCACCAGTTTACTTTAGTTTGTAGCATGAATTCTGGATTGAAAGCTCTGGCATCACCCTGTAATTTTAGACACGTCATCTCTGTGTCTGGTTTCCTTTGGGGCCATAGGGAAATGCTGATATTTTTATAAACAGGTGGTTTATTTTCGTGTAAAAATGTGAGCAGTAAAGAGCCTCGGCTTCCCCCTTGTTATAGTGCAGACCACGAGGGTCGCCTTCCTCCTCTTCTTTGTCATCTCTCTCTTCACTCCCCTCCTCAGCACAGCCGTCACCTTAGCAAAGCTGCTGAGATAGTTTGTGGATGTGTATGTAAGTGAATATGCTTTCTCCGGGCAGCCAGGCAGAGCAAAGTGTTGGCATCAACACAGAGGAAAACGCTGGCATCAACAGAACAACAGACCGGGGTGCAAAATCCGATGCTATTAGCTTATTTGCTGTATGATACAGGACAAGATGCCCAAGCTCATGGTGGCTCAATTTTCTCATCGGTACGTTGCAAACAGCAGTTCGTTAATTTTATAGAGCCCTAAACTGTTCCTCTCATCCTCATTTTGTTTTTGTTTCTCCACTAACTCTTAATCTGACACTAGAGAGGGGTATTTAAAAGGACTATTTGAGGTTAGACGCCAGGGCTGGAGTGTGAGCTGTGAATTCTGTGCTTCCTACCCATACTGCCTAGGTGCTTACATCCCCCTCTCTGTTAAATGGGCACGCTGCTACGTTTTATCACAAGACTGGAGAGAAGAATAAGTGGGATGTCTGTGCAAGCGCACTGGCACACAGAAAGCGCTCAGCAAATGCTCCCCCCTTCCCCCTATACAAAGGTGAAGAACTCTCATTGTTCACTTGCTTTCGGTCCCACCTCGTGTTTAAGGCATCCGGTTGCAAAGCGGCAGCCAAGGAGCCAAAGTAGAAGGTGATAAGAAGAAGGGAAGAGAGGGGAAGCTGCAAACTCACGAGTGAAATGTAAATGGGCCAGGTCCGTGAGTCCGAGCTGCACTTGACGCCGCGCCCGCTCCCGCACCAGTCTGCCGCAGCCCCCTCCAAGCAGGTTCCCCCCCTCTGGCAGGCATTATCATCCTGGCCCAGGCTTTGCAGGGAGGCCGCCCCCGCGCACCGCTGATTGGCCACGCCACTCCTCTCGTCACGCTCTTTTGTCTCAGTGGGCAGAGGCTGAAGGCAGTCGCCACTGCTCTGCAGGCTGAACTGGAGGGCGGGGGAAGCTGAAGCTGCCTTGGAAACCACTGCAGAGACTGCGCTACCCCTGGCTGGGCAGCCCAGCTCTGTTGGATAGCCCAGACAGCTGAGGCGCCATCCTTTCCCTGCAGGCCCTGACAGACAAGACAGCTATTCGCGGCTCCCGACCATCCATCCGCTGTCCACTACGAAGGCCAGGTAAAGAAAGGGAGGTGCAACCGCATAACGCGGAGATGGAAGGATGAAACCTTACCATTTGGGGCTTCAGAACTGGGAATTTTGAGGCAAAGATGCGAATACCCCAGTGATTGGGCTACATGGTGGGAGGGGGTGAGCTTAACCTGGATGTTTCTTAAGAGTATGACTTCACTGGCTTGGAGAGGGACCATTCCCCACCCCCACCCCCAGGAACGTAGCAAAGGGCAGAGGGAAAAATCACAGTCGCGCTGTCCTGATGTCCCTTTTCTCTCATATTTTTCGTGGATAGTAATGGAGGTGGGAGGGTGGCCGACTTCTCTTCTTTTTCTTTATGACAGCCCATCGAAGCCGATTCCAAACTTGAAATCTGTATGACTGCTTGTGGAGCTGGTAGGCCGGTGGTTTCCCGGGTGAAGAGTATTGGGGGAGGGGTGGGCCCTTTGGCTTTTATTCTGAAGGTAGGGTTTTTCCTCCTGGCCACAGTGGGGCTGGTGAAGGAACGATGAGACTGCTTCTGGCGGCTCAGACCCTTCTCTCCCCTTCCCTTTGCTGTGGCGCAGTTTAAATTAGCGGTTCGGAGCACCCGGATGTGAGAAGTCTGGTGGACAGAGATCAACCCTACCCAAGACCTGAACTCTGACGGCAAGCCCCTGTTGCAGAGGCTGGATTTAATAAAGGCGAAGGCCAGTTTCTGAGCTCTGGTAAGAATAAGGCGCGGGGGGGGGGAGGAGAAAATAAAAAAAGGAGGGAGACGTTGTGACCTAATATCTTTCAGGCCTTTACTCATTAACATGTCTATGAGGTTTATTCTATTGCTCTCTATTTTGAGAGCCTAGTATGGGACCCAAAGGCTTTTGCAACTAGAATTCCAAGCAACAGGCAGCCTCTCCTGGAGAACAGGCAGGAAATGAGGCGGGGTACAGTGGGGAGGGAGTAAATGTGAGCCCGACAAAGCCCTCACTGGCACAGAGAAATCGTTTTGCTCCTCAAGATTGTAAGGTGCCAGTCTCCTGCTGAGTAGGGCGCTGGGCAAATAGACAAGCCTGTAGAAAATGTGATTAGAGGCTTCTTTCCAAGTCCACTGCGTTTTTGACCTTCCTTTTTTCTTTGACAGTTCCTACCCAAACGCGAGGAAGATACTGCCCAGGAACGAAGGTTCTTTGGAGGTTTCTGCCGATTGGGCCCCAGAAAGACGAAGCATCTTGTATTCAGATACCCAGCTGTTCTCCGCCATGACTAGCATCCTTGTTCGGCTGAGTAACAGCGGAAGGCAGAATGCAGCTTTTCTGCCTTTGGCCAATCCCATGGTTAAGGTCCTGGGGAGGGGTCTTGGTCCTTTGATGGCCAACATAGCAGCAGAGAGAAACACGAAGTTGTTTTCTGGGAGGGCGGAGCTGAT